>NC_134281.1:17162500-17462500 GCF_949628215.1 Phalacrocorax aristotelis
CGCAAGCAGCTGTTGTCTCTGCTGCCCTCCGGTACAAGTGCCAGAGATGGAGACCTGGACAGCTGCATGCTTATGTGGGGGCTCAATCTGAGTCGCCACATTCCTTCTGGCAGTGGTTCTCAGACAAGTGGAGACCGTAGCTACGACCTCTCCGGGGTGGGGCAATGACCACTAGCCAAGTTACTTGTTAGAGCTTATAGAGCCAGGAAGGGGACTGTGCCCTGCCTGCATGCCCTGCCTACGTGAACTGCCGCGCAAACTGACCCTGGGGAAATACTTCCCCAGTAACTGGCTGGGGAAATACGCAGAAGGCTGCCAAACATGTGGTAAAGGGGCTTCCCCTGTGTCCTAATTTTGGATGGGATAGAGTTAATTTTCTTTACTGTAGCTGGTATAGTGCTGTGTTTTAGATTTGGTATGAGAATAGTGCTGTTGGCACATTGATGTCTTAGTCACAGAATCACAGGTCGGAAGGGACCTCATCATCTAGTCCAACCTTTCAGGGAAGAGCAGAGTCTAAACAAGATGGCCCAACACCCTGTCCAGACGACTCTTGAAGGTGTCCAATGTGGCCAAGTCAACCACTTCCCTGGGGAGATTATTCCAATGGTTGACTGTCCTCAGTGTGAAAAATTTCCCTCTGGTGTCCAATCGGAATCTCCCCAAGAGCAATTTGTGTCCATTCCCCCTTGTCCTCTGCATGTGATTCCTTGTAAAAAGGGAGTCTCCATCTTCTTTTTAATTACCCCTTAAGTACTGGTACACAATGATGAGATCCCCTCTGAGCCTCCTTTTCTCAAGGCTGAACAAACCCAGTTCTCCCAGCCTATCATCATATGGCAGGCTTCCAAATCCTTTGATCATCTTGGTGGCCCTTCTCTGGACCCCTTCCAGCCTGTCCACATCCTTTTTGTACAGCAGGGACCAGAACTGTACACAGTACTCGTCATTAAGTAGCAGCTAAGTGTCCCTAACTAGTGCCTATACTAGTCAAAGACTTTCAGCTTCCCATGCTCTGCACAAGAAGCCAGGAGGGGAGAGGGCAAAGCCAAAGCAGCTGATCCAAACTGACCAAAGGGATAGCCCATACCACATGACATCATGCTCAGCATACAAAGCTGGAGGAAGAACAAAAGGGGGGACATTTGGAATGATGGTGTTTGTCTTCCCAAGTACCCGTTAGACACGATGGAGCCCTGCTTTCCTGGGGATGGCTGAATACCTGCCGGCCCATGAGAAGGAGTAAATTAATTCCTTGTGTTGCTTTGCTTGCACACAGCTTTTGTTTTTCATTTTTATTATATTACTATTGTTATTATTACAACTACTGTTACTGTTTTGCTTTACCTATTAAACTGTCTTTACCTCAACCCACGAGTTTTCTCACTTTTACCCTTCTGATTCTCTCCCCCATCCCACCAGGGGGGAGTGAGCGAGCTGCTGTGTGGTACTTAGTTGTGCTGGCTGCGGCTAAACCACAACACCCTGGAGGGACCTAGTGTGTCTGACAAGCAGCAAATGGTGGGAAAAAATCCTTATGACAGGGAACCCACCCACAGTCACCTTGCACACATGTATTCTGCGAGTAGTCAGTGACACAAACTCCCAGCTTTCCAAGGCCTCTTCTGGTACACAGGCATCAATGCAGATGCTCACCATTCCTCTACTGACATCAGAACGCTCGAAATCTCATTTGGTTTATGCCCTCAAAACTCACTACAGAAAAACTCTCTCGTAAGCTTTCGCATAAGGTGATGCGGCCCAAAGAAAGATCTCCAAGTATAAAGCTACCCATGGTCTTGGCTAAACAGTATTTTCTCCAGCTGAGAAACCGAGTATTGGAGCAAAATGTTTGCCTAAGATAGGACTAAAACTTGGAATTACTCAACTCTCTTCCAAACCACACCTCAGCACAGAGCATTTGGACTTCCTGCTTACACTACATGCAGCCAGAAGGACTCCTGATTCTTCAGAACTTCAAAATGTACGTTTATTTAGAAAGCATAACAGCCTATCAACGTTACATACTTGCTTAGCCTCACAAAAGAGCAGAACAGGTTTTCAGGGTGCCATGCTGTTAATGCAGCTTCCAACTCGCTTCTGGTATTGGCTTTGGCTTCTAAACAGCATGAGTTGTGTCCTACAGGCAAGAACTTCCTTTACTACAGAATTACTTTCTGTAATATTAACACAGTGTAACTTATACTGAACACTTCATCAGTGCATAGGATAAGACACTCATATACTCTTCTGGGTTGAGAACTTTGCACCATCTCTCCAGCTACTCCTCCTCTCTTCTCCTTCCACCCTCACCAGTTCTGTCTGGTTCATTTGCTCACCATCATCAACAGATTTTATATCTATAAACAGTCCCATGAGTTTATACTATACTGGCTAGTCTGGAGTCTTAAACAAATAATATTAATGTAATGCAATGTGTATACGTGCACACACACCCATGGAAAGACAAACCATGTCCCAGTCCAGTAACAAGATTTGAACCCTACAGTCCAGGTTAGTGAGTCTCCCACCAGCTCAAAGAAACAGTTAAAATGCTGGCAACGTTTCATTGCAGTACAGACATCTAATGTTTCCAGAACAAAAGAAAACAAATTTTAAAAGATCAACTCAGAACACACTCTAAGTCACAGAATACGCTTTCCCTTGAGGTTTGTCTGCTGAGATACCTGGCATCTCAAATGAGAGAACATGGTCTAAAAAAGCAGCTAATTTTTTAATTAACAAAGCTTTTTATAGAATTTATTTATTGAATTCCTGCTCTCCACGGGGGGTGGGGGGGAAATCCTTTGCTGCTCCAAGATTAACTTACATAAAAGACTCAACTTCATGTTTGTAAGAAATCTTTGCGCTGTGCTTTGCTAGATTTCAACTTCATAGGGAAGTGTAATCTAGACTGTATTCAAGAGTAAATGAAATATGAAACTACTCTTCAGAAAAGAATGCCTTGAAAAAGTAAGGATTCTCAATAAAACATGAAAAATAGCTGGAGAATATTCAGACATCAAATTAATTTAGAGTATTAAGTATTTATGCATTTATATGAAGATATGCTAAAAAAGGGAAGAAAGCCAAGTAAACTTCAGAACTGATTATGAGTGATGTGGAAGAAAAGCACAGAGCAATTATAAATGCATTAATATGGAATAACAACAACGAATCAAGTAAGAGAAGTTGAATTTACCTTACTGAGGATATATTAGGTAACCAAAAGAAAACACACACTTTGATACTACTTTTTAAAATATAAATCACTTAAAAATAGGTTAAAAACCTTTGTGAAATAACCCTTGAAAGAGCAGCAGAAAAAACTTAACATATACAAATGATCCACTCTAGATGCCACCAGCCCATTCACATTTGACAGGGAATGATGACATGCAACAGAAGGACCAAAAAGTAGACAAAAAGTCCCATCGGACCATCAGCGACTCAGCCATCTTGGGAAGAGTCTGAAATGTGGGCTACCAGAAGACAGCAGTATACCACAGCAGATACATTGCTAATTATGCCTTCTGCTTACAGGGAGGGAACTTTTTACTCCTACATGCATCTGCTACTGCCCACAAAGAGACAGGTTACTGGACAGACCTGGTCCAGATCCAGTACAGCCTTCCGCATATTTTCAACAGTACAACTCGTATGCAGTTTTGGGTTTATCAAGGCAACTGCTGTATATTATTAGCAGCTTAAAGACAAAAAGGCATAGAAAAAAAATCACTGAATGTAACAGGAAAACACTGCTCATCATCATCTTTTGTTATCATCTGTGAAAGAAAACTTTTTCCTCCTTCCATTTCAAACACAGAGAGAAGTTCAAAGTCCAATCTTTCTACCCAACCTGTCTTACACAACAGAGCCACCTTTGGTGTAGGAAGGCATAATGTTAGTCCAGCAGGGCTCATTATAACCCAAAGGTGTTAAAGTATACTCTGCTTTCCTGAGTGGCAGGCCTTTGCCCTGGCCACTTAAAAAGGTCCCCATCATTCGATCAGCAGTTTGTGTGCTGATCAGCAGACACCAATGTCACTCCTGAAGAGGAGAGGCAGTCCAGCTGCTTCTTTCCCTCCCTGTCTTCCCAAACCGTGTTTTTGAAGAAACCGTTATTATGCATTTAACCTACAGGACTAAGTAACGGCACAAGAGCCAGAGAGCAGAACTTGCTGAACCAATGCACCCAACTGTATAAGGAAGACATTATGTGGGATATACATGCTTAGTTTCTTAGCTAACAGAGATAAGGGCAACGAAATAGGCAAGACAAAGTACAAAGGAACAGATAATCCTACATGTATGACTTAATACAATCCTTTCAGCCACCATTATCAACATCAAGTCAAACAATTTCACAAGTTTTACATTATAATAAGCAAATATTTCTATGTCATTAGAAAATACTAATCTGCACACTGATAACCATTTTCACTGAATTATCACTAGAGGTTAACTAGAAGTCTCTACATACCAGACTAGCTGCTGAAAAAAGAAAAGACTGAGGCCTAGGAATGCTACAGGGTGGCTTTTTAGCTTTGCTTCACATGGAAACAAAAAGTTATGATCTGGTCTTGCACAGCTGCCTCTCTTAACACTAACTGACAACCAGTACTCAATTACGTACATGGTATGAATGTTTTGATGCCTTTCACATGGTACTCTTTCAGGAAGTTAATTGTAATCCTGTGGACATTCTCCTGATCCGTTTACCCAGTATTGAATCTCAGAAGTAGGGAATTGTTTTAAAACAGGTTTCACTGACCTATTCGATCCATTCTTCAAGTTTAACACTAGTAATACCTTGATCTCAAATGAGATCACTTGGCAGCAAGTTCTGTAAGTTAACCATATTAACAAAAAACATTGTCTTTAACAGTATCAAGTCTGATGGCCGACTCACAGCCAAGCAAGTAGGCCAGACTAGTGAAATCAGAGAATTTTGCTTTCTGTAGTATGAATTCATATAAGCAGTTCCTTATCATTGCAAGCAACTTCCATTCTACACCATTCACTCTACACATACAATATTTCATCAAGTCCCCCTCTTACTCATATCTACTCTAAATTAGATAGTAGCAAGAGACTATCTGTGTCAATATTTACAGGCTTCTATAAGCACCTTTGGCAGCAGGGGGGTTGTTCAGCTATTTCTATACTCTTTTTAAGGGGGAACCACCAGAACTCTGAGCATTCATGACTGCCAGCTTTGGAAATATACTCCAAGATCATTTTTGTTCTGCTGTGGTAGAAGACAGATTCACACACACTGTACAGTCTGCAGAGGTAGCTTTTTAAATAGAGTAGCTCAACGTAAATAGCACTTTCTTCTCCTAAGCACTACAGAAACCTAAGCTTTTTAATCCTTATGCAGCCTATTTGAAATGGGCCTCAAAACAGAAGACTGTTGCTAAGAAAAGAAGCCATCAGCAAAACCACTGAAGAATATTTATATTCAAGATTTCCTTTCCTTCAAAATACCTAAAACAAAGAAATCCCCAATAGCCAGTGATAACTACACTTCCACAGAGAACATGTGGTCACTAAAGCCTAGCAAGCAAGCTGGTTAAAACAGAAGAAACCCTTAGAACATGCTTGCTTACTTTGGCACGAAATGCTGTCCAGGCCATGAGCCATCTTCATTTTTCACTTCTATTAGGACAACCTGAAAGAGAGTTCAGGTAATAAAGAAAGGTAACTGCAAGTCTGCTACACATTTTGCAAAATCATTAACAAATCACATTTTCAATGTTTGCTCAAAGTACACTGAAGCAAGTGAAAAAAAATTATATATCAGAGAAATCAGTACATGAGAATCTAGAAGAAAAAAACAACAAAAAACAACTTATGCCCCTTACCTGACCCTGGTAGAGCCCTACATCTTGCACGGTGGTATCGAGCTCGCTGAGCTGCTCATAAGCGTTACTCATATACCTGTTCCATAACCTAGTTTCTTTCTCAGCTGGGATATTAAATAGTTTTCTCATTTCCTTCTCGACGGTAGCTGTTCAGGAGGAAAAAACCACCAAAATTCCTAAAACAAGTGCTTTTGAAAAAAAAAAAAACCACCCAAAACTGACAGATCAGGCATTCAGCAAGGAGGTACACCATTGATCCTTCAATACCCTTTAAGTAGAAAATGTATCATGGAATTTATAATTACTCATATAGCTTGTCTAATATTTAGTCTGAAAGCATGAAAAACTTCTGTTTCCAGTCATGTACTTGTCTGTCAAGCCCTCAAACCAATAACGTTCAGAACACACTGAGAAGTTTCTGCCCAAAGGCCAATTTCTGTGAAACAACCATCATTTGAAAACACAGGTTCAAAAAGGAAGTGTGTTCAGTTGCTGTTGTCAGGCCATACATTAGCAAACTGGAAAAAAACCCCACATCTTTATGGACACATACGACAGCTGACATTCAGCATTTTTACATGGGAAAACATAGTGATGATACAGAGAGAGAGAAAGATAAATGGGCCAGATTTCAGGAAGAACAGAAGTGTAGGAAGAGCCATTAAGAAGATGTCTAAAATATTCACATACTAGGAAGGAGGAATTGTAAGAGAACCAGAGAGAACTGCTTTACTTGAGTGACCTGGATGTTTCTTGAGGACATGAGTTAGTAAGTAACGTGGTCATGAAAGCTCTTAACCACAATGCCCTGTGTTGCACACAGAATCACTGTGGCTGGAAGAAACTCAGGAGGTTCCTAGTCAAACCACTCAAAACTGGGTCAACACTGAATTCAGATGAGGCTGCTTGGGGCTTACTCTGTCAGGTGTTCAAAACTTGCAAGGAAGGAGATTCCCCTGCCCCTCTGGGCCCTGTTCAAATGCCTAACTGTCCTAACAGGGAAAACGTTTTCATTATGTTCAGCTGGAAACTGTCCTGTTTCAATTTATGACTATTGTCTGTTGTTTTTTTGCTTTGTGACTCAGCAAACAGCCTGACTGCACATTCTCAGTTACCTCCTCACTGGTGCTAGGAGGTACCCCCAAAGCCCTCTCTTCTCCAGGCTAAACACAGCTCCCTCAGCCTTCTCACACATCACACGCTCCAACCCCGACTGTCCTGTTGATATCCCCTAGATTTGCTCCAGTTTATCAACATTCTTGTTCTGGAGGGCAGAAAATATCTCTTGAGGTAGCACCAGAGCAATTTCATGTGTCAGAGAACTACTTACCAACAGTATCTGCTCTGCTAAAGTGGCAGCTAATTACATGGTCAGGATTGCTGCTTTCACACAGCTTCAGCTCAAGAAGATAAACTTCAACCTTACAGTACTTCACGAACAGACCATATTCCACTACCTGCAAACAGAAGGCAGATGTGATAAAATAGCACAAAGTTACTCTCTAAGGTACACTTGCCTAAATATTTTAAGTCTTTAGGAGACTTGACTTGCAAGTCATCAACTGAACACTAACTTGCTCTCAAGTCCCGATTCAGTCACAACATTTGTCACCTTGTTTTGGGGTTTTTGTTTTGGTTTTAAACACAGGAAATCCTAGTGCTTTCCTTCCACAGTGCAAAGGTCCAAAGTTCCAAAGTTCCATCATCACAGATGAACTGATATTGCAGCTAATTAACCACAAAAAAATATTTGATCACACAGAGCATTCTAGAAAAAAATTATCTTTTGCTTCTAGTCTTTGGCTAAGGTTTACATAAAAAAAACCAACAACAAGCACACACACCCCAAACAAGCCAGGAACACTGGAGCAAAATCCTTTCTATTGGAAGAAAATAGGACAAAGCATTAATTTTATAAATTAATATTTTTGATAAATTATACATTAATTATTTTATGCATGGTAAACAGAATCTGCCTCATTACTCTCCTTGCAAAAACAAATATGTCAGAATTCCTTTTGATGACATTGCTTTATTTCAGAGTCATTTGCCAATCAAGTTTGCATTTGAGAGAATACTCCAGTAGGTACATCTACCCATCCCACTAACTCTGAGCAGATTTTTAGAAAGGTATTCTGTAAGACTAGACACCACTTTTCACCTACAGATGATAACACACATTAGGCCAGAATGAAAAAGCACATTTCAGAGGCCAGTTATGAGACAACTGTGATTTAACGGGGGTGGGGTGGTGGTGTTTCAGGGCAACACACCAAACACCCCACTCTACAGTTATTTGCAGCTATAAAGCCTATGAAATTGGTATCGTATTTATCATATTTCACTGAACCACCAGGTATAATTCTTAAGAGTAACAGTGTTGTAAGAGGCATTTGGACAACGCTCTTAATTTGCTTTAACTTTTGATCAACCTGACCTGAAGTGGTCAGTCAGTTGGACTAGCTGATTGTTGTAGTTCCCTTACAATTAAAATATTCTATTATATTTGTGTGACACCAGACTTGCTATAATCTACATCTGTATCATTTTACACAAAAAACTTTACCCAGCTTTGGAAAGAAACAACGAATTAAGACAAAGACTTATTGTGAGAATTTGGCTAAATTATGCTTTCCTCTTGTGAGTTTTCATATGGTTGTATTAGGTATGCAAGGTGCTTTAAAGGTAAATAAATACATTTGGAAAGATCTTCAGTATTTTGCTGTTACAACAGAAAGAGAAAGTAAAACTCCCTGTTTAAACAGCTTCTTGACAGGCAAATTAGACTTCCTGAGTTTTTTTTTTTAAAGAATGCAGAGGAACCAGTTCACAAGTTCTCCATCTCTTTTTTCAGAAGGAATTTCACTGAACGGGACTGCCTGTTCCCTGGGATTCTAGTCAGAAACAAGTTAAATAAGAACCATATTCAGAAATGGAAGAACTCTTTCCAAGAAGTTTCTGACCAGATCACCATGTCTGTTAGGACGGATGAATGGCAAGAAGAGTCTCTAATCGCCTGCAGATATCTTTTAAACAGTGTCTGATCAGGTAGCTTGCTCTCTGCCAAAGTAGAACTCAGGTCATCCCATTGGACAGCAGTACGAGCAAAACACACATTCAACGACTGATGAAGTACACTGTTCTATGCTTTGCACATTAATATATTTTGCAGTGGGACTCTACAGAAGACTGCCCAAAAATACAGTTTGATATTGTCAAAAGAAACCTGATCCATAAATAAGTCTAACCTAACCCTCCTGTACTTGTCTCTGATCATCAGGCACATAGGGATAGAAGTACCAGCTTGTAAAATTACAGAGGCCTGAAAACTACTTGCCAAATCTTACATTTATGGATATTTTTATGTACAAATTACAGTTGATCCAGCTTTAGGAGAAGGATTAAAGCATTCAAGGACCACAAGTTTAAGTGCTTTACTTCCAGTGCTATCTAGAGAATACTGTAACCAGATGCTGCCCACATTCTGCTCAGGTGCAGTGCTGCAGCTTGCATGTCCCACTCACATTTCACTTTATATTTTTCATATGAGGCTGTAACGTCCCACAAACCTACTATTCTGCTATATTTCAACATTTTTTGAGTGTAGAAATCCACTTCAGTTACCAGGTTAACATTAAACAGAGACTGAAACTCTCATAGCAATTCAAAACTTTAAAAATGTACTTATAACTGAATCACAGTAACTCAGCATCTTCTGCCCATAAAACAGCAGTAGCTCTGAGCTCTAGCCCTCACTAAGTACAGTGTTCAACAGTGGCATCCAATAACCCATGAAAAGGCGGCTCATACAGTTAAGCCTCTCACCCAAGTGCTTCCCCAAGAGCTTCCATGCTTCTTGTCCAACTTCCAAATTTTTCCGAAAAGGCAGCATCAAATAACATGCCCAGCTTTGTGAAACCAGTTAGCCAGTTCATGAACAAATGCTTCCTCACTCAGAGGGGCACTGATCAGTAATAGTTCTAGTTTTTCTTCTCCATATCAATCTTCTATTTGTCAATAAATCATGGGTTTAACTAAAACCACATCTCCATTATATACTGTAACTCTTTTCCACTTCCCCCACTTCTGATTTGCACAGCAGTTCTGTCTAGTCAGCAGAGTGAAGCTGGGAACATTTACACTTTCTGAATGTGTCAGAATTTCTCGTTACATGTAATTTCTAGCCCACGATGGATGACAATGTTCCAGCACCACTGATCAGCATGAGTGGGCCTGCAAGAGAGGGATCTTACTTCCTTTTACCATTCCAGTGCCACACTTTCCTGGGTCCTGCATACCTTGAAGCAACCATTACTGTAACATAATGCTACTTAAACAATATTAATTCTGTGCACTATGTCTATGCTACTCACTTGGTGTAGTAATTAGTCTTTATGAACCCCATAGACTGGCACTGCTCAATTTAGTCAGTGCATAAACCTAAGACAAAAATAAAAACAAAAACCCTTTTGCTCATAAACAAATGTCTGATAGATTTCCAAGACAGCAACTTGGGAATTTCAGCTTCCAGAACAGATTACATACTCTGAATGCATTCATGACTGCATTTGCCCAACAAAAATAAGACTTACAGAAGAAAAACCATTAATAGTTCTCTTCTCACGACTTCAGAATCACAGAATTTTGTAAGAGAAAACAAGACCCACCTTAAGCTCCAAAGGAAGCCCCTAAGCTATCGCTACTAAGATGACAATTTATTCTAATGCCTCATTCTGTCCCTGAAGATTGATAAGCTTGACTAACAACTTGCATTTTTTTTTGACAAAGCACAAACTATTCCATGCAACATAAAAGCACTGCACCGGTCCAAACAATCATAATGTAAAAAGTTAACCAGAACAAGGTCCATGGTTCTCACCCCATTTAACCCATCAACTGAGAATCAGTGAAAATTCAGGCATTTTAACTGTAACATTGGAAGGTCATTCTTTCACACAACAAGGCAAAAAGACCTCATGTTATTATCTCCATAGAGCTGCTGAGGATTCTTTTTTAACTCACGTCTAGCAAAATAAAGACCATCTAAGTTTGGCAGAGGTCAGATAACAGAAGCTGGCTGAAGAGAACTTGGTTCACCCATACTTACTTTTCTCTCAATAAGCTGCCGTCCATCTATGCAGCCATACCATGCTACTAGTTTTTTCCAGGCTTCGGTGGGAACCAATACATAATCTAGCTCATCAATGAGGTATTCTTTTAAACTCTGAGTTTCTGGATCTAAAAGGGAGACAGATGTAAGAAAGCACGGCATCAAACAGAACCCTTTCTTGTCAAGAACCACACACATACTACCACGACCCTAAGAAATACCAACGCTCCCACGGGTGGGGAGACCCCATGCCAGCCTCCTCGCTTACAGGGTCAGGACGGCTTCTTGCATCCTCCCGGAACATAGGGCTTCAAAAGCAAACGCCGCACGACGAGACGACGGCACAGGGCGGTTACTCACCAGAGCGCGGGCTGCGGCCCGACCACCGGGCCCCCGCCCCCCAGCGCGGCCGGCCAGCACTCACCGCTGAAGAGACTCGAGTTGTTGATGGGCCCGGGGAAGAGGCCGGGATCACCCTCGCCGAGCATGTCCCAGCTGTCGAAGCCCACGTACTTCTTCCACTGCCTGAACCAGCGCATGCCCACCAGGTACCTGCAAGGCGGGGCCCCCTCAGCGGCGGCGCGGCGCGGCCCGGCCCGCTACCACAGGCCCCGCCGCCCGGAAGGGAAAGGGAAGGGGAGGGAGGAGAGGGCCGGCCGCCGCGCTCACCAGGACTCCCCGGGCCTCAGGGCCGTGTCCAGCAGCAGCTTCAGCTCGGTCCGCTGCACCGCCGTGTCCGGCCGCATCCCGTCGCCGCCGGCCGCCGCCATGTCGGTGAGCGAGCCCCGCCGCCGTCGGACGTCTACTCCCGTACGCATGCGCGCTGGGTGGGCCTCCTGGGCCAGCCCCGCCCAGCCCGCGCGCCCGCTGACGGGTGGGCGGGACCGTGGGCGGGGTCGGGCCGGGCGCCATGGCGGGCGTAGTTATCTTGAGGTCGCGTTCCCTGGTGATGGGGGTGTGAGGGAGTGCGGGAATGCGCGGCTGGGGGGGAGGCGGAGGCGGGTCTCGTCCCCGAGGTAGCTTCACCGCCGCGAGGGTCCCCCTGGGTAGCTGCTCCCAAAGTGGAAATGCTCGGTGTGGGCTGCATGGTTTGGGTGTTACATTCTCCATTTCCTGCCATAACTGACACCATGGAGCCCTTTGGTCGGGGCAATGGCTGGGGACGAGACTCCTCATCACTACAGAAATAAAAGGGCCTGAGTAATTAGCTGGGGAGTGCTCAGGAGTCTGAAAGTGTCTCTGGAAAAAACCTTTCAAGAAGTGACCTGGGCATTTATCTCCCAAGTAGCACATCCTGTGCTGTTGAGGGAGCCTGTGCTTGAGAAGTGGGAAAATTGGGAAAGATTCAGAGACTTAAAACCCTGCATTAGACTGGTACACCAAAGAAATCCATTTATCTCACGCTTCTGGTCGCCAGTGTCCAGGGCATGGTGGGCAAGGGGACTCTACCTCTTGCCCACCAAGCCTGGGAATGCAGCAGCATTCCTGGGTAAATGCATGTTATTTTTTTTGAAAGCAGAGCAAGTCCATCCAGTTATTGCTGAAAAAGATTATCATTTTCTCCTTCCAGCAAGTGTTGCGTCCTGTTATGTAGTCCTGTTTTTCTCAAAGGGCAGGGCCCCTTTGGGCTTCAAGAAGCTAATATACCCTGTTATGGCAAGACTGGGTGTGTTTTTAAAATGAGTCAGCTATTCTGAGATAATGCTTATGTGGCTGACCTCACTCTGCTAATGAATTACCTACTCCGGATAGAAAGTGCAGTAAACAATTAAAACAGTCTCATTCAAAGCTTTCTGATTCAGCACTAGGAAATGACATTATTACAGTTCTGCCATAGAGAGGGGTGTCTGTGTTCTCCTGTCTCTTCAAGTGCTTTCCTTTCAGCCATTCGGCTTCCTGCCCTTGTCTCCGGCTGAACCTGATGGCTGCTTATTACAAGAGTGGCACCGACAGGAGCAAAGCCTTTTCAAGCGCCCCCCGGTTGGAGGCAAGTGTTTCCTACCTGTGTTACAATGGCAATGATCAAAACTGGTGACTGAAAGCTATCTTCAAAGTTAGCAGGTACAACAAAGCTCAGCAGGAGGAGAAAGGGATTTTAAATAGCTGAAAGAACATTTAACAGGCTGAGTAAGAAAGGTCTTGGGCTCCTCTTGATGGTGTTTCTCTTGAGTAGTCACTTACAAATGCCACATCTCATCAGCCATGATTTCAGGAGATGTGCTAGGGTTTGGTGGGCAGAACACCAGGGAACCCAGGAGAGGGAGATAGGGGCAGGAAGGATAACTTTCCTTGCAGCTAGTTAACACTCCTGACAGCTTCAAATATCTGAACTTGTTTAAAGATATAAGAAATTGATGGCAACTATAAGCAGCTAAGGGAGGGAGGCAAACATTCTCTAGAAAGCAGGGGATAAATGGGAGTCTGATACATAGAAGAAAGGACAAGCAGGGTGGATGCTAACAGAGGGATTAGATGTTTGGAATAAAACTAGAAGTAGAAAAAAGTAGAGTGTAGGTGTGTAGATGTGACAGACATGAGAAGCATCTAACTGTGCTAAAGTAGTAGTATTTATTTTAAGGTTTCCTATTGAGTCAGTCTGTTTCTCTCTGGAATTACAGAAATAGAACTGGGCTACTTTATAACCCCTGAGGAATCACCTGTGATTCTGAGGTCTACCTTCAGCATAGAGCTGCTACCAGTAGTGCAACGTCTTCTTCCCCTCCAGTCACACCACCAAATAACATTTAGGTGCAAGAGCCTGTGTGGGAGCTGTGCTCTTTTGCGGGTGTTCCAAGGTTTCCAGCCTGCAGGCTGCCCTTGCCACCGCAGCCTGTTTTACCCCAGGAGTCACCTACTCTGGAGAATGCTGAAACGAGACAGTGAATAACAAGGCTGGCAGGCTTTTATCTATGCTGCAGAGTTCCTGCTGGTGTGCTTACACTGGGATCATTCGTTTTCCTGCTGGCATGGCTAATTTTCATCCTGGAATCGTGTCACTGTACTTCTGCTGGCGTGGCTCTATCTGTTCTGGAGCTGCTGTTTTGTTTTTCTGTTAGCACAGCCCCAGCAGCCGGAAGGTAAATAAATCCCTTGGCCATTAGCACTGAATAAGCACGGTGTAACATGCCTTTCTGACAGACAGGCTCAGCGAGAGACCCTTTTTGGCAGGGCTGCCGCTGGAACAGCAGCAGGTGTTGAGGTCTGCTCCCCCATAGCTGTGGGGCTCAGCAGGGGCCACAGGCTGATAAGGAACAGGCAAAGCAAAGGAGGTCCTACTCAAATGGCTCAATTGTGGTGGGTCAGGATTGAGGAAGGGCCACAGCTCGTATTGAGAAAGACATTTGAATGCAACGAGTTCCTGCTGCCTGTGATCCCCTGTACTCTCCACATATTTCAACATCCTGCCTTAATGAGGGAAGTAGATGTAACTGAAAAAAAAATTCCCCAGATCAAGCAGCTTCTCATCCAAAGCTGAAATAGCTACTGAAAACATCCTGTTTTTCCCACAAAGCTGTGTTGGAAGTTAAGAATTAGCCCAGTGAGGATTGTGCAAGCTGAGTTCAAAGCTTGATGACTCAGGGGTAGCAGCAAGCAGGGTGGAGCCGGCTGCAGGTTTTGCCCCAGCGTCTCAAGAGTCAGCCCAGAAGGGTCCTTGAGTAACAAAGCAATCAGCTAGTTGGTGAGGTGAGAAGCTACCAACAGGAAGAAAAACCCAAACCCCTCAAATCCGTGGTTAGCAGGAGTCAAAAAAGTGTTAGGGTAGGAGTAAAAAGAAGACAATATTGCATGAACCCTGGCACACCCACACTTTGTCATATGTGATTCCTGTGCCCAAAGGGTGACAAGGACACTGAGGCGAGGCACAGTTTCTGTGGGAGAAGCAGTTGAATAAGCTGGTACTCTGCACTGGGAACATGGCAGAACTGGGTCTTTGTGTGGTTACCTGCCTTGCAAGGCATTGGGGATGCATGAAGGTGAGAAGGGCTTCACATAGGACTGAGCGAGTATTTAGAGATCCATGTTGGGCTACCACTGATGCAAAGTGGGACAGTGCCAGGAGACAGCTGAGCCAGTGAGAGGGCAGCAGCTCTGGGACAAGGGGAGTGACGGTGGGTGCTGCTCCTGTTCTAGGTCTCCCCTGGGCATATGCTGACAGAGGCCAGAAAACAAGACGAGCCTTAGCCCACAGACTTTTCTTCCCCAAGCCCTCTGCCAGCACAGCCGCAGCAGCGCAGGCTGCAGCATCGCTCATCTACCTGCCAGAACACTTATTAGCTTGTCACATCCTTTTGTTGTTAGCCAAGCTGAGAGTTTGTCAGCCAGTGTAAAATCACACCCTGGCTGTGTGCCACCATGTCTTTCCTCTGCAGGCGAGCCTCAAGTGAGGTCCAGTAAGCAGTTTGGCAAGGCATTTCTGATCTGTGCTGTCCTCCCGCTCTGCCCAGCTCGCTACACATGGGGTAGGACGCAGCACAGATTCACAGTTTGCAGAGCTGGCAAACGCTGTTTGCCCATCATACTGCCCTAGGTTTGCATTCAGATTTCAGCTTGGCTGCACCATCATGCTCAAGTGGTTTGAGTCAGCTGCTGCAAGCACCCACATGAACTGCTGAATGAGTAACATGCCTGCCATGTTTCACCCAGCTCACCCAGATTTATCAAGCCACAGCTTTAAAGAAAGCACATTTTTTTTTTTTTTTTATTCAGAGAATCACAGTAAGCTACTGAGGCTCACGGCTGCTTTCCCCAGCATAGTTTCCCAAACATTCACATGCAACTTTTGAACATCAAGTACACTTCAGGAATTTGGAAGATGCACCATCATAAGTAAAACCTGCATGAGACATTGGGATTTCTGCCAGAGCGGCAGCACCCTGCAAGAAAAACAAGCAGGAGCACAGCAAGCAGGGCAGGAAGTGAGGGGGCTGGGCAGTGAACACTGCGGCACTGTGCTTTATTCGAGAACATTCTTGGGAATCTTCTGCAGAAGCAATTCAATATCATCCTGGATCCTGATGGTTTCAAAATGCCGGCTGTAGCGTTTGAAGGGCACGCCGTCGGGGTCAATGAGGAACTTCTCAAAGTTCCAGGAGATGTCGTTGCGGCAGACGGGGGACCAGATGATGTACTGTGGGTTGGTCATGAGCGAGGAGGGGTCGTCGTGCGGGAAAGGCAGCGCCTCTTTCAGGAAGGTGAAAAGGGGGTGCGCGTTCTTCCCGTTCACCTCGCACTTCTCGAACATGATGAAATCGGGCTTGTACCCGTTGCCAGGACGAACGTGCTCCAGCGAAAGCAGGATCTCCTCGTTTGTGGCATTTTCCTGGCGAAAGAAAAACACGACCGCCCCGAGCAAAGCCCGTGAGAGCCCAGCCGGCACCGGCGGCTCGTCCCCGCTCCCCGCCCCGGGCCCCCTGACGCGGCTCGGCTGGGCTCGGCCCTGGCCCGCCGCCCGCCCTACCTGGTGCCCGAACTGATTGCAGGGGAAGCCAAGGACCCGCAGCCCCCGGGGGCCGTAGCGCCGCTGCAGCTCGTTGAGCTGCTGGAAGTCGCGGGTGGTTGTGCCTCAGAGCGACGCCACGTTGACCACCAGCAGCACCTTCCCCCGCAGCGAACCCAGCGACAGCGGCTCCGCCGCGCCCAGGGGCCGCGCCGACATCCCCGCCAGCCCCGCCGCTCCCGCCGCCGCCGCCGCCATGTCCAGCAATGCCGGGCGGGCCCCGCCGCCCCGCCCCTCCTCCCGCCGCTTTCACTTCTCCGCCGCTCCCTCACCTCTGCCCCCTGCTTCCCCAGGGGCGGCGGAGCCCTCCCGGCACCCCCATCCCTCCCGTGCGGGGCTCGGCGGGACGCGGAGCCTCCCCCGGGGGCAGGGAGGGGCTGTAGGGGCGGCGTGGGGCAACGGCACGGGCACTGCCGTGCTCAGCTGCCTCCCTGTCTTTTTACCGTCTTCACAGCAAAGCTTAGCGGTTTTCTCATCAGTTAAAAGCTTAGACTCGGGCGGTGTGTGCATCCACGGTTAAGACACGGGGAAGTGTCACCAACTCTCAGAAATCATGTGGAAAATCAGCAAAACACAAAGTGGTCCCTGGAGCTAAAACCTCTGTGATAACAAGGCCCCCTGAGAAGGGAGATGGCACCAGGGCTGTGGCACCAGGGGCTGCGGCTTCCTTCTAGGACACTGCTGCCAATGAGAGCAGCTTTTGCAGGAGAAATGCTGCCTCCAGTTTGTGCCCCAGGAGGAGAAACAAGAGGTACTGTGAACCCAAAATGCTGTGGTCCAGGAGGGGTCACAAACTCCCTTCTTTAGTCTCCTTTTATAATTTTTCCACCTCTTTGAGGTTGGCAAAGCCTCCAGTTACTTCAGTGGTTGCTTTTCCCCATCCCTGGCTTTTCCATTTCTTGTCTTACTGCTTTGGTCTCTTTTTAAGTAGTTTTAAATCATGCAGTAGTGACTGCTCTTTTTCTCATGGATTCAAGGCAGCCCTAAGTGAACTATGCTGCTTGCTGCCTGTACCCATGCCAGACAGCGTGGCCCAGCCGCTCCTCCACGGGTCTTTGTGCTAAAACATCCTCCTCCTCCAGAGCATGCTGTGAGGAGGCAGGTCCAGGGTCAGGCTTTGAGGTGATGTCCACAGGTGGCACCAACAGGGACGGTAGGGCAGCACACCTTGGCAGAGACCAAGAGCAAGGGCCTCAGCTTCAGCACAGCTCCCGCAGGGAAGCAGGGAGCCCCTGGTGAGGCTCCTGCCAGCGTTTGTGCCAAGTGAGCTCGGTTTGCAGCAACCCCAAGGTCAGACAGCTGCTTATCAGCCCTGGCCCCCAGCCAAGGCAGCAGGGGCCCCAGGACGCAGGGGGATGTGCTCAGGGCCCTCTCTACTGCAGTCTGTTCTCATTCATGTGTGGTATTGGGGACTCATCACAAATGCCAGCTGTCACTAGCCAGCCACCCTATAATGCTGCACCTCTGGTCCAGCTTCCCAGGTGGCCACAGGATCCAGGGCTTTTGCTTTGGCACCTGCCCCCCCAACAGGGAACTGGAATGGTTCCTGGCTGCGGTGAGTTTTGGGGACTTGCCTGATTATCTTGCCGTTTTTGCAGTGTGCTGTGGCACTGGTAGCAGGAGCCACAACAAATGTCCTGAGATCAGAGCAGCCGGGAAATGATTGACAGGATGAGGCATGTGACCCATGTTTGCTCTTGAGTAAATTGATGGTTACAGTCCATGCAGACTCCTCACGCACCTTTTGGGCACAGCGAGCCACAGTGCTTTGAAGAAGAGGTATTTCTCTTCAGGGGTGACCTCTAGAGCAGTGCCACAAAGGCATCTCCCTGCTGCTGCTTTAGATGCTTGCTCAGGCTGGCACCTTCAATCCTCTGGCTGGACCTGGGGATTTCATCTGAAGTTGGGAGTTTACTTCTGGGGCCCTGCCCTTTTCAGGCAAGAGCGGGTTAGGGCTTTCCCTTCCTTGATGAGCGAGTTTTAAGGAAACCGCGTGAGTTCAACTTCCTTGTTGGCTTGGAGCTGTGCCTTGTGCCTGGATGCGTTCTGCAGAGCCAGCTCAATTTGGATCCAGAGGAGTGCCAGGAGCTCCCAAGGGACAAGATGGGCTCAAGGGACACCTTTTCAGATGTGTGACAAGGGACGGTTATCCTATGAGGTCAGAAGATTGCTGTTTAACAGCAACAGTGGTCAGTAATCGCAAAGGTCTCAAAACACACCTTTTCGCCTGCTGCTTGTACCAGACTCCCTCCCCCGGCCAGGTGGCTGGCACTCTGCTCCTAGCTTTTCACCTGCCCCTTTCACAGCTCCTTGCCTGGCTGGATCACTCTCCATGAGTGCTGAGATCTCTTTTCTCAGGTCTGGTCTGGCTGTGTCCTCAGTTTCATCCAGAACACAGGTGTCCTCCAGAGGTGACAGATACAACTGGAACACAAAGCGCCCAAGCTGCAGGCCCTTGAAAGGAGGAAGGCTGAGAAGGACTGATAATTTCATAACTAAGTGCTCTTAAGTAGGCTTCCACTCTGACACCAGTGGTGCAACAAACAAGGAGAGGGAGCTGGAGCTTCTGGTCATAAATGGGAGACACTGACTTACCAATGTGTCTGAATTTGGAGAAAGGCAGGCCAGGCCTGGAAACCTAATGCCAGTGGGTGGACAAGCCAGAGGAGGTGGGGAGGTGGTGCTGTAGGTTAGTTAACAAGAGCTGAGATTAAAAGTGGGATAACAATAACTTCTGGGTGGAAGTGCATCAGTAGATAGACAACCCACAAGCTGGGTCTGAAGAACATAAGACCTTACTCAAAATCCCTGTGGTAGAAGAGCTGCTCTGTGACTGTGGCCAGAGAGAACTGCAACCCAGCATCTCTGCAAGACTGAAAAACCCCAGTTTTTCTCCACTGCAACCACCCCCCTCAATCCACCCAACAACAAAAGCCACCAAAAAAGGGAACTACAGAGCAATGAGCAAGCTTATTAACATGGCAGAGAATGAAATCCTCACAGGCAGCCTCACAGATGGGAACTTCCTGCTTTGTTCAACCCTGTCACCCTGTGTGGGTGGACAGCAGGCAGCCAGGAGAGGAAGGAGGAGAGGGGAGGGTGGGGCCGTGGCCTGGGCTGGCCAGACACTTCATGCTGGGGTGCCTGTGGCTGCAGAAGGAAGACAAGGACCAGAGGTATAGGGCACTCCCATGGCCTCAGGCCAGGTCCATTTTTCCTTTTTTTGCAGGAAAAGGAATCAGGAACATTGTCCAAAACAGAAAAAAAGTGACATTGGCATTTTGTAGGACATAACTTGGGTGCAGCTAGGTGCTCACTGACATGGATTGTCATCAGCAACTGGACTCCCTCCCTCCTGCCCAGCCCTGTGGCAGAGCCTCTTGGCTCCACAGCAGCTGCTGTAAATACCAATGCAAACACAGGGATGCACGTTGCTCTTCTCACCCAGGAGAAGCACAACCTGCTCTCCAGCGTGGGTGCAGCACAATGGCCCACAGCTTGAGCCCATCCCTTGTTACAGTGCTTGAAGACACCCCTCACGTAAATGGCATGGCAAACATTGCCACAGGCAACTTCTCACACCAGCACAGCGCATTGGGTATACGACAGCAGAGAGTAGCATGCTGCGGGACCATCCCATGCTTCTACAGCAATGCTGCCATCTTCTCCTCCCTTCTTCCTATGCTCCCCTCCTGCTCGTCTATTCCCTGATCAAGACAGACAAATTCACCTCGACTGCCGTACTCTCATCTGGTTTGAGTATCAAAAGAAGCTCCTGGGAAGCTTTGCCACTCACCACAGGGGCCAGGTAGGGCGAGGGATTCCACCTCTGCTCTGCTGCAGTGTTCAGAAACTGCTGCAAGCAGCAGATGGGTGTCACTTGCTGGGAAACAAAAGTAAGTATTATAGCACTTGCAACTTCTCAGCAAAGCCTATCACAGCTATATAAAAAATGGCATTTCTGGTTCAGGCTGTCAGACGCTCGGCCAAAAAACCCAGTGAGGAATACAGACACCAGGATACAGGGAGCTTAGAAAACTGCCTTTATTCTATTACTTGTTGGAAAAATGAAAATACAGAAAGAGTTTAGTTGGCTGCAGAACAGCAAGAAGTTCACAGGTTAGGAGTCTGATCACTACATGGTAACCAAACTTACACAGAAAGTTGTTTTGTTTGGGTGGTGGTTTTTTTTTTGTTTGTTTTGAAACTGGGTCCAGCAATGAACTTAAGGCAACTGAACAGTTCAGAAGCTTTGAGTGTGAGCAGGCTGTCTTTTCTCATCCCTACAGCACGTCATGGAAAAAACTCCTCCTGGGTGTGCAGACCACTCAAATCATCCAAATGGGTCAGAGTCTTACAAATGAACAGGGGAAGAGGATCAGCTGCTTTCCATCGGACTTTATTGTCAAATACAGTTTCTTAAAAAAACCCAGTACACCTTAATGCAGAGGTTACAAGTAACAGTATTAGGAAATCCAATTATACAAAAAATACTACATCTAAGCTGGGGTAAATAGATTTATTTTTGGTAACATACATTTAAACTGGCACTAATTACACAGTAACTAAAAGGTAACTAACATGAAACCACAGAACCCTCACTTTTCCTTAGCTGAATGGGACTTGGTCATTTCAGAGTGATCACATTTTCAAAGTAACATTTTACAGCACTGAGCCATGAAAATCAGATCTTCTTAAATGTGATAGCACTGAAGCCACACTTGATTCCACATACAGCCATGTAACTGTTGTACTCAGTTAGAATAGGACGTTAGTTATAAAGTAGTTACAGAGCAATCCTCCGTGTTGACAGCTTTTTCTCTTTCTAGAGAGAAGAAAGAAGATATATAGAGAATTGTCTTCAATTAGCGCCTGGCATATCCTGTGAGTGCAGAAAAGGTTTATTAGAGGAATGTTGAGGTTAACCTTGGGTGCACAGATGAATTTGATGCAGATTGTTATAAAAATCATGGTTGGCTTCTAAATACTGGTAGCAAGATGACTCAATTTTTAAATCTTTAAGTAAATTATAGATAATGAAAAAGGCCAGTAATCATATACTAAGATTAATAAACAGCACTTCAAAATTACTCAAGTGCAGGGTGCTGCTTTGGCCATCTTCCTCTGGCCACACTTTATAAGAGAAGGCACCCAGACTTTTTCTTGCCACGCCGGGCTTGCAAAGCAGCTCTAGTGGCCATTTCAAAAACCTCCCTCACACCGTCTTTGGTCTTTGCCGAACACTCCATATACCCAAATGCACCAATGCGATTTGCCATATCCCTTCCTTCTTCAGGTTTGACAGGCTCCTGTAACAGCACAGAAGCAATAGGTGAGAACAATCCAAAGCCACACCAATGCGCGTCCATCTTCCCTTTCCTACCCAGCTTCCCAACAAAGGCAAAGAAATTTCTGTATTAAATGCACATAATTAATTGGTTAATTAATAATTAACTGCTCCCCTGACAGCCATCCTTCAAATAAAGGCAGATTTAAAATAAATTTTTCTTATTTTCTCAAGGTGCAGCATGCACCTCAGTCTGGATTACACAAGGTGTACGTTTCCATACAGCACCAACACTTGAAGACACAATCAGTTTTCTGACACCTCTGACCTTGAAGGCTGCAAATCCCTTTGAAACTTAAGCAAAAGCTTGCTTATTTCAGAGGAAACGTTTACACAACTCCTTGCCACAATTGTAACAAAAGCCCTTTGAACAAGTCTCAAATTTAACGCCTCAGTCTTTGTATAAAAATAAATATTATGCAACAGGAGCAAAAATTCCAGGACAGAACAGAATATCTGCAGTCCCACACCCAAACTCAGGGTTTCAGACATGATCTGGAAATGAAACCTAGTGATAGGCACTTCCTGAACATACAAAATAAAGAACAACTTGAGAGTGCATGCACTTGACGTGTCAATGTCTCCCAATTAATTCCTTTCTGCCTCAGGGATCCAGCTCTCCAGCATGGAGAGCAGCTGACTGTTAGTAACCCAATATAGCCATTTTCATTGTTGAGAACGCCTTTTTCTAAAAAAATTAAATCTCCAAATATGAAAAAAGAAACACCTAATTCAAGGCAACATATACTTTCTGGTTTCTGTCATGGATAAGCGTTCATTATGCAGCCCGTAGGAAGCTGTCAGCAAGCTGCAGATGCCCGTTGAATGCTCTGGTACAACCACTACACACTTTGTTCATTTACTCTAAGACTATCAGAAAGGAACCTGCCTGCTTCATTTTGGCCAGCTCTCGTCTTGTGTGCTCATCATTCCTCAGGTCCTTCTTGTTTCCTACCAAGATGATAGGCACGTTGGGGCAGAAATGCTTCACCTCTGGGGTCCACTTCTCTGGGATGTTTTCTGGGAGAGATGCGAGGAAAAAAAAAAAAAAAAAAAAAAAAAAAGAAGTATGGCTGTACTAAAACCTACTTCTGGGAAGCTTTTTATTTTAAATCTTTTACCTGCTGCCTGAGCGGTTTTAGCCTGCTAATCCACACTGATGCCCTTTTTTCTACTCTTAATTTGGGAAACAAATAGACCTGTTCTGATATTACCAAAAAAGACAAGCCTGTCTATGGCAATTTTAAAGCTGAAGGACACCTAAAGTCTTGGCCCTTCTACATCTCTCAGTAGCTACTTAATAAGGGTTAGCATAAAGTACTTCAAAGAACAGCATGCAGAATTCTGAAGTAGAGGGTTATGGAATATTTTGCTTCAAGAGAAACATTTTATTTACCTAAAGATGGGTGCAACCCTGAAGCATAAGTTTTTACATCACTTCTTCCTTTTAAAAAGCAACATCAGACAACCATTCCGAACTCCCCCATTAACTGCAGCAGAAATATTTTTCTATGCACTAATTACAGATGCACAGAAACAAAGACTTTGTGTAAGTTATTTGCAGGCTTGCCATTTCTCCCTGTCTGCAGCAAATGAATTTGCGCTCATATACAAGAAACTTTTTCCTCCTAACATAACTTCCCTACATTACTTTTTTTTTTTTTTTTTTTTAATATGGAGCTACAAGTGAAAGACTTGGCTTCTAAAAGCAAAACCTTGGTAAATTCTATACAGCAGGAAGTATTGAACAGCCCAAAACATTCTGCTTTGCTTTCAGAAGCTCTCAGACATCTGAGATTCACCAGTGGATGTACCTGCAGGCTATATAACCCCTTTTAATCTTCACAAAATTACATTCAGCTTTTGAAGAGACATTAACTATAATGGCATTGTTTTCTTGCTTGAAAGAACAACTCAGACAAGCATTTTGAAGCCAGTTTCTGCACTATGACCAAAACAGCAATTCTGTAGCTGCACCTGGAGTGCTCAGGGGGTGCCAGCCTCTAGATGCTGCAGACCTGAAGAGCCATCTGGCAGCTCACTGCTCCCAGGGACGCAGGCGCCCTGACACTGGTGAGCTGGAAGGGAGGAGAGTAAGGAAAAAATGGCCAAGATCAGACTTGACTTAATTAAACCCTTTCCCCCTGCGTCCAGCGTTCAGTAACCCATCTTGCTTCTAGGAAGGTGGGGTCAGTTAGCTCTACAGCTGCCAGGGGAGCAGCATGCGCAGCAGAAGTGAGCACAGCTCAAATCTTGTACGTAGCTGTTCACAGCCACACCAGGTATGAGCACAGTACCACTGCCAACTAAACCTCAAATTCATTGTCTTTGTCCCTCTCCAAAACAAAGATGTCTCTGAACCCAGGATCAGGTGGAAGTGATGAAGAAAGATTAGGATTTCCCAGATATCAAGCTGGCATTGAGTTTTCTGAAAAGACACTTTCACACTCAACTGTCTGTTCAATGGCTGCTCCCCTTTGGAGGCAAGGCAAGAAATGAGACTGAGCAGCTATCAAGCATTACCCCAGTCAGACTGTAATGCCTCTGTAAAATTTTTTACTGTGAGGGTGGTGAAACACTGGAACAGGTTGCCCAGAGAGGTGGTAGATGCTCCATCCCTAGAAACATCTAAGGTCAGGTTGGATGGGGCTCTGAGCAACCTGATCTAGTTAAAGATGTCCCTGCTCACTGTAGAGGGGTTGGACTAGATGACCTCTAAAGGTCCCTTCCAACCTAAACCATTTTATGATGCTATGATCTTAAGGAATATTTTGTTTGCTCATTTACTCAAACCTGTGACCTGTGACAGGAATGGTATTTTTCAACCATTGTGGCAGCTCCATTCAGGACTAATCCTTCCATTAACTGCATTTCTGTGCTTCCTGGATCCTTTTTGTCTCATTCTTGTTTTTCCTAAAACACAACTCTGGGAGGCCGTGTTCATCCTTAAGATAGATCAGAGGTGTAGTAAAAAAGCCTAAGGACAGTTTGCAGTGATTGTGATCACCCTGGCAGCAGAAAGCTCCACATGATTCAGTGGTTTAATGCTTTTAAGAGATACCTGGTATCCCATTTATGAGCACTGGTTAAAATAATTTGACATCTGTCATTAATAGACAAAGCAGAGGGATCTCTCACTCTTCTTGGCTAGGAGCTGCCCAATGCATGGACATTATGTTGTCCAGTTAGAAGCAAGTTTCAGTTGGTCACTGTACAGAAGGTTCTTGTCAGAGTACAGCTGGTCACACACTCACAGAATCAATGTGCCTAAAGATCTACCTCAATGCTATCTGCATTCCAATAGGAAACCTCACAAACAGCCACTAGTGAACAAATCCCACTGGTGAGAAGTAGATGAGGGAATTTTAACAGGAATTGGCTTGTTTAAGAAAATGCTACCACAATGTATTTGTTTAGGAGACTACACTGGATGGATGCAGTAATTACCATTTTAAAGGGACAGAAATCAAAGTTCTAGAGATGTTGAGTTTCAGAAATAAGAGTATCTATCTCCTGCTCCTTACCCTCTCCAAAAGCATCTCTGTAAGAGCAAAAACATTGATATCTACGCATCAGATTTATAAATCAATCAGTGAAGATTTCAGCCAGTTCATTTTCTGTGTGGGCACCACACAGAAGAGGTGCTCATCTAATACACAGATTTTTGAAACGTATGTTTTTGGGGCTCAGAAATAATAAATCAGGCAGCTCTTTTCTCCATCACAAGTAGATGTCAGTCACTGGAAAGCAGGCTAGGAGAGTATAAATCTCCAGCCTCTGATCATTTCCACCAGTGAGCCACCCCATTTCAGTGCAAGCCGCCCTCCAGTGTGGTTCTAGCTCATGTTTTTACCCACCAAGTAGAAAGCAAAAAATCCCAGGCTATTTGGGATTAATAACTCAGAGTGTGTCAAACTGATCTCTCTTGAATAAAAGGAGGGGGTGAGGGCGGTGGAACGGGTGAAAAAGCTAGTGAAAACTAGCTTTCCCATTTACATAGAAAGAAAGTTACTCTATTTTCCTGGATATACTGTGGTCTTGAGTGTATAAGAACCTGCGATTTTCAAGGAGAAATAAAAACCAGAGTGCAGCTACAGTCTTCCTGCTTGCTTGGGGCCACCAAGGCGGCACCTCCCAAGGGACGAGCACACCAGCACACTGCCCTGGCCCACCAGACAATGTTGCTGGGTTGGGGGTGCTGATCTAGGACAGGGAGCTGCCTCCCTGCTAAGCGTTGCTCAAATTATGCAGCAGAGTCCTGGGTAAACACAGCATGCTGCTTAGGCTTACAAAATGCCACTCAGCATTGTTCAAGAATACACGTATCTTTAACGTCTTAATGTCTGAAAACTATAAATTTAAATCAGTATGAATTTTGAAACTAGGAATTCCCTCAGTCATAACAGCACATGAAAATGTATTTTACAGCACAATTTCCAAGGGGAATACAGCAACACAGAGACATAGTTTTGATTCAGTTAGCAATCTACTTACCTAAACTATCAGGACTATCAATTGAAAAACACATAAGTATAACATCAGTATCTGGATAAGAAAGCGGTCTAAGTCGATCATAGTCTTCTTGTCCTGCTGTATCCCACAAAGCCAACTCAACCTGCAGAAGAAAGATCAAGGCAATTATCCAGGTCACCAAGGAATTTTTGATTCAGAAGCTAGTAACCCAAGACAGATGGAAAAATATTTCCATTAACACCACTCAAAAGGACGAGACTACAAGACAAACCACTTTGACAGGAGAACTATTAAAAATTTCATGTTCCATAACTCCAAAATTTGATTTATTGCATCTTATGATACTTTTTGATATATCCATGACCAGTGTCAATTCTCTGAAAAGACATAAAAGCTACCAGCAGAAAAGCAAGACAGAATAATTGAAGGGAGTTGGCTCCAAAGGGCTGGGAATCTATCTGATAAGCATTCCAGAAATATCAGTTTGCAGTAAAAGCGGACCAAGTATATGCTTTTAGGATTATTCACATTTTCAATTCATTTACAGCTAGAACCTGTAGTGATGAAGAAATGTCAAGATTGTACTTGTGCACGCATTCATTAAAACTCCATCGCATCAGAAATTTACGCTTGTAATTCGTTTTGAAATAAAGCTGATTGATGCGTAAAGCTTCTTGTTACTAAGAACTGAGTAAAGTAGCTGATGTTCTCAGCATTTCCACTTATGGTGGAGCTAGGGGAGAACATCCCCAAGGATCGTTTAAAACTATAGAAGGAATAGCCAATGTTTAAATTAGGAAATTTAAAATCTAGAACCAAAGTCTTAAGGTGTAGTCTTGCTTGAGATTCTCTGATGCATCTGCCTCGGCAACAGAGTGGGTTTCTTCTTATTTACACTCTTACATTCAAAAATTACAGGAAAGAAGTCCACATCAGTTCAGACAAAGATAGATGGGCAGAACTGGAACCCAAATGTGAGATGGAACATGCAATACAACTGTCTGGTTAAATTGTGAAGATACAAATACAGTTACATGCACATACAAAAAAAATTCTTCTGTATTTCAGTCAGAAATACTCCTCTCAGAGCCACCTCTGCATTTGCAAATGTGAATTTTGTGGCAAACGTTCATATTTTTTTGGAGACTTGTCTGTTGAGGGCTTCCTCACGTGACACTGAAATCAGCTCCCTTGCTCTACCTAAAAAAACGCATCGCTGTTTTATCTTCACATGGCTTCTGAACATTTCTGGTAGTGCTTTTCTAGGAAGACAGGTGTAAGCAGCTGTCAAACAGAACAGTCCTAAGCACGGCTCTCCTACAAACTTTATTACAAAAGTTTTCAGAAGACAAAGTGCTCATCTATTCAGCTGACATTTCCATAACAGAAAATGCACTGCTCAAACTGTTCATGCAATTTTTATTTAGATACTGACTGCATGCAGCTGATAGGGCACAACTCTCTCTTCAAGCAATGTAGAGATGCAGAGATTCAGGCAGAGGGAATGAGGAAGTTTGACTAGGTGATAAGAGAGAAATTGATATCATACATATTTTAAACGGTAGTCCTTAGAGTCTAAGGTACAATATAGAAACTGCAGAAACTGACACCTGGGGGGGAAAACATGTCCTAATACTAGTCTAAAGGAATTTTTTTTTTACCCACTCATATTATGGGAGAGAAAAGCTCTTTTTAGACTCAAGTAGCATGAACTATCATGACTAAATCCACAAATAATCCATGCCTGTAACAGCAGGAAATCAAACTTAAAATAAATCCCAAATATAGCTCAAAAAGTTCTTGCTCAAATCAGGATCAAAACTGAGCAGTTTCAAGCAATCTGTCACTGCATCTGAACTAGAATTGACTGAAAGATGATCTGGCTGTACCTGAACCCGGAGCAAAGGCACATGTCGCTGCAAGGGATGTGACACGGAAGCTCAGCACTGTCAGCATCAAAATCATGCTTGATGTGAGGACCCTTGGCACTGAGGTCAGCTCTGTGTCGTTACTGTGCATGACATAAATGCAGAAAGCAACCTATCCGGCACTCAGAGAGCAGCCTTCTGAAAAATGCCTCTTGGAGCAGGTGTCTGGCATGTTTGCTTGTTTGGCAAACAAAAGAACTCTGAGGTCACACAGATTAAAAACTGATTTTCAAAATATTTAAAACTAAAATGGAATATTTTAATTACTAATTTACTGAAGTACAAACTAAAAATGAAGTTTAGTGAGCTGTGGGTATGCTTGGCTGCTAACAAGTGTGTTCCTTCAGACAAGTAAGACAGATGATGCTGATGTACACTACAAAAATCAAACCCCTTTGAAGCTTGTCAGTCATCTCTTCTGAAGAGGATCCTGCACATTGTCAGGAGTGAGCATGAAAAAAGATTCTCTCCAGGAACTAGACTGTTTTAATCACAATACAAGGTCCCTGTCAAAACAGGGGCTCCATTATGCAATTCCAAAGTCTAGAAGCCCAGTGTCCTTGGCATGTAGGCACATCTTTGAATCGCTCCATTCCTTCCCACCAACTGCAACGTTTTACTTCGAATAACCGTATGTTTTTTAGAATCTCCATTAGTATAACATTCAAAAATAGCTTGTTAAACAGACATTAGGTATAAGCAGGTTCTAGCAAGCCCAATATTTTTTCCACGGGGACATGCTTAGTATTTAAAAATACATTTACAACATAAGCACTAAGCGCGTGTACTAATCACTTATTAAAGAAACGTATAGATCTCCATGCTATTCTGAATAAATGCAAGTTCACTTTGACTGTTACAGAAGTGTACACATACCTGCTTTCCATCCACTTCAATATCTGCTACATAATTTTCAAAGACGGTGGGAACATACACTTCAGGGAACTGGTCTTTGCTAAATACAATCAGCAGGCAGGTCTTTCCACAGGCACCATCACCCACTATAACCAGCTTTTTTCGAATGGCTGCCATAGCTGAAAACAAAACAACCACTTATTAATTCTTCTGCTGCAGCTTTTAACCAAGATGCTAATAATTAACAAGCACTAAGTTTCCAATTAATAAGAACTTTTAAATTAGGCCTAAATGTCCGCTAGAGACACAGACAAGTATTTGGAATCACACGAGTTCAAATTCCTATCATTTTGAGAAAAGCATTCCCCAGGACTTGTCAACATGCTAGTGAGCCACTGGATACAAAAATAATAGAAAGGAGAAGAGACCAGCCTGGTTTCACATTTCTTTACTTATTCTAGAGGTTGAGATAGGAATGTCCAGAGATAGCGCGTGAGCAAGCAGCACTGCCCTAGAGCGCCTGCTGAGAAGTGTCTTTTAGGTGATTGAATAAGCAGCGCTTCAATTCGAGGGCAGTAGCGTTTTATTATCACACTGAGCCGTGTTAACTACAAAGTGCCAGAAGCCGTGTGGAAGTCAGCTGGACTGAGGCCACATTAGAGCACCAACAGAAGGATCTTAAGGTAACCAGCCTGTTCTTCGAATTAAAACCACCACACTGCAAAGGATTTTGGAAGTACACATCCCACTCCCCTTTCCTCCATCCAGCTTTCCTGGATATCACCGTTATCAAGTTATTTTGCCTGCTATCAGCTTACATTAAGTGAAGCGGGTACACAGAGGGAGACAGCCCTGTGGTGCTCCACACAGGTCTTTGCTGTTCAATGTATTGATACTGGCAACACAGAAACCAGTGTGAACAGTGAGCTGACAGTTTGTTAATGATGTGAAGTTATTCCAGACAGTTCACTGTAAATATATATCTAATAATGCATACTAGGAGAAAATTTTTCTGAACTTCAAATGGGGCTCTAAGCTGATGGTTACACTACATGAGCAAGATCTTGGGTCAAGTATCAAGCTCCTTGAAACATGAGCTTGGTAGCAGTCAAAAAGAACAAAATGAAATAGCAGAAACGGCTAGGAAGGGAACACAACAATGATACAACCACTGTACAAATCCGTGGATTGATCACATGCAACTTTGGCCTGAAAGACATTATGAAAGCTTGATCGGGTTTAGTGAAAGCCTAGAGTTGGGGTGGGACTGAAGGAGATGATTGTGCTGGATCTGGCAAATTTCTACACAGTCACAAGTAGCCCAAATACTATGGATAGGGATTGATTGCTCATCACCGCTTCCCACAAACAAACGTGAGGGAGGTGATACACAGATAGTAGAAAAGTGTTCAAGCCCACCAGAAGGCAATGGGCCTGGGGAACTCCAACAAGACGATGTTGTGGACACATGAAATTTATATGTGCCTAAAGAACACCGGGTAAGTATGTGGAAGAAGCTTCCTGTGTGAGTTAAAGAATGCAGAAAATGTATCTGCCTTAGAAAATCCCCAAAGTACTCTCAGGCTGAGAGTACTTTGGGAAGGACTTTACATGTGTCTGCTGTCTTCTTTCTTTTCCCTAGGCATTTATTTGTGACCATTGCAGGAACAAGCCAGAGATTTAGGGAGGGACCTGGCTACAAGGGACTGAAATGAGGATAGACCCATCACTACTTTCTTCTCCATAAAATGAAGGCACTCCAGGGGAAGCCACTTAGTCATCCTATGAAGCTTCCTGGAAACAGAGCAAAAAGCAGCACCATCATAATACCTACCATTGCATGACCAAAATACCACTGAGGGAGCACCTTTAAGTTAACTCTTCCCATGACAATCCCAGTACAAAGCTCTATGAGGACGACTAGGGCTGCTGGTGAGGGGAGAGAGGCTCAAAGAAGTACAGAAGAGAATTAAAAGACATAGCAAAAGTGTTTTCTCCTTTCCACCTCTTCTCTTGCCGTACAAAATTAAGTAAAAAGATAAAACTAACCCTCTAAAAGCAACCTTTAGTACTATTAGGTGGTGAAGCAGCAGTGGATATTGGAGATCCTGTACTTCTGCTCCAGGTGCAAACAGAAAAGGACCATTTCAGCCCATCAAGCAGCAAGGGCTTAACGACTTGTAGAGCACAGCTTTGTCAGACCAAACTGCTCAAGCAATCCAAATCTATCTTTAAAATGGGCTTCTTTCACCTTGTGAATATATAAGTACACACATTCAAGTTATTTAATTTAGGGATTTGGGGTTATTTTTATATTTGTGAAAGGTTTAAAATGATCCAAGCTTTAAAAAGATTTTCTTTCTGTGGTTTTAGATGGTTTTGAATACTTTCTAGCAATGGTAATACCTGTTTTTTACAGAACTGGAAATCATATCTCCTCTGTACCAAGTCAAGATCAACTACTTACAAGTTCTACCTACTGTCAGCTTTGTCTAATCTGCCCCTAAATACTGTAATGCTGAGTCCTACAAAACCTTTGAAGCCATCTACTCCTGTGCTCCACAATATTTACTATGAGAAAATTTCCCCCAATGTGTATCCTCAACCTTCTTTGATGTAAGCCCACTTATCCTATTTGTTATGGGCATAGGAGAATAGATTATTTCCCTAGTGCAGCTGAGAACACATGCCTTCATTTAGTCTTCTCTTCAGGCAAAACAATTCCAGTTTATTCAAGCCCTCTCTGTAAATCATATTTCTTAGACTTTCCTGTTGCTCCCTTCTGGGCACAGTCCAATTGGCACAAACTTAGCAAACCAGAGAGCCCAAAAGCTGAATCCAGTATTTTACCTAGGGCTTTACTAGAGCTGAAGGATTATTTTCTTGATCTTCCAGGATATACTGCTGCTTAAACACCATACTGGAAGTGTGTATCTTTTTTTTTTTTTTCTGTCTTCCCAGAAGACAACAATTCTGATACATTAAGCTTTTAATTCATGATAACTCCCAGATCTTTTTCATTAGGCCTGCTACATAGCAAGTTCCTCTCTATTCACACAGCTGAGTGTTCTACTATCATGCTTTTATTTATCCTTCATCTGACTGATGTTTTATTCTAACTCCAAGTTCTAGTTCTGTCCTCCAGCTTAATCATACCCTTTCTCAGATGCAAGTTTAACAATCATGACTCCCAGATAATTATCTAGGTCATTGATGAAACCACACTGGAGACAAAGTAGGTGGATGATGGAATGGGATAACCTGTCCTTCCTCAGTATCCTCCCTCCTTCTTTCTGCCTTCTGTGCTAGCAGCTAGGGCTCTGGCCCTCAATCACTTGTGTTACCCTGCAATAGCACCTAGGGTAGGTGACCTTTTTGGCATCACCTACTGATAACTGTCTTTTTCTGTGGACTATCAGATCAATTCTTCCTTTATCTTCCTCTAAATGCTTCCATCACTCTAGATTTTTTAAGTGTTTCTTGCCAGTTGAATCTCATTTTATGCTTTGGCCTTCTACATACTTATGCCTAAGGTCTAAAAGAAAACTTTAGTTCCTTACAAAAACCAACAAAACCAAAAATACCCAACATAATTTAATGTAGTGCTTTCTATAAACCTTTCCCTAAAAAAAAGCTTGTAAATTTTATATATATAAAATATATAAAAATATAATACATAAATATAGAAATATATATTTATATATAAATATAAAAAATATATAAAAAATTATTTCAGGGGTTTTATTTGATCTCAATATCTCTCTCCTGAGAAAAGTCTATCATGAAACTCTCCCTGCCTGAATCTTTCCTGAGACCTGTTGACATTATTTGGACCCAAGGTGGAAGACCACTCTGTCAATCAATATGCCCCTGATGACCTTCTATGCTCAACCACATCCTTCCCACTGCTTAGGATCCACCCCATGAGACTCTCCCCTGCTCAGTATTTTATATGCCAGACAGTCACCAGGACATCTCAAACCTGCTGAACAGTTCCTTCGCTCTAGTACATCAAACATCTGGGTAATGAAAATTCCCTCACCACCAACTTCTGTGGCCTCCTGCCAAGATGCTTACAAAAAGCCTCAACCACCTTATCTTTCAGCATTCTGTAATCCATGCATTAAGCATCTTTACAATAACAACCTCCTAATTTAGAGGATTCAGTGTACAGATCAACATGTTTTAGCTAATTATTTTTAGTTAAAATAAATACATTCCTATCCAGTGGGTAGCTATAAGGGATTTTTCAGGTTTGGCAACATCTCCGTCGTACAATAGGGAAAAAAACTGTTTGCTTAGAATGGAGCTACATCTTAGTATTGGCTATCGCAAGGATAACACTTAACAGCATTCACAGCAGTCAGGTCCTTCTGCTGCATTTTGACATGCTCTGCTTTTCTTAATCAAGTATTCTAAAGCCTGGAAATACAACTAATTCGGCCAGCAATATGTTTTGACAGGAATCAAAAAGCACTTTGATAGCCTAAAAAGTTTCATTTAAGACATATGGTACTTGTGTTACATACAAGGTAGCATTTGCAGCCTGTCACCAGTGACTATGTGTCTACATTTAGAGGTAGAAAAACCTATATGAACTACCTAAGAGGATATTACAAATAGGCCAAACCCAGGCTACCACAACATCACTGTAACTGAACACAAGTACTACACATGCATCCTGTTATGCAATGCATAGGGCAGGGAGAGGCCAATAAATCAAGAAAGCTGCTGGAACAGCATCACTGATGATGCACACAGAACACTGAGCAAGAAATATTATATCCCAATTAGTATAACAGAATGGCTGCAGTGATCTTCTAGGGGAATCTGTGCCATCTTCTGCAGCAAGAGACAGATCTGCAGTTTTTCCTACTCTTAAATGAACCGCTCCTCCCACCTTCACATTTACAGGACTCTTAAAACCAGCTAGTCTGCTAGATTCAAAGTGGAAACTCTCACAACATGACTCAGGTGACTCATCTGAATGGAAGAGATTCAATTATAACATTTCCTCAACCTAGGCCAGTGCCTTTCACAGGTATTACAAGAGCTTTAGACAACATTTACTCAATCCCACTAACATCACAGGAGGTTACAACACAAGGAGCTCCTGTTTGCTGAGAGTTGCCACACTAATATCTTTGTTACATGAGGCTGCTATTTCTAAGCGCAGTGACGCTCCAAGACTCCTGCAGCATAAAGCCCTGCTTGTTAAAGAGAACCTAGCAAATACTCCAGAAGAATGAGAAATGGGGAAAATATTTTTCCCATGTTTTAAATGTACTCCCCCCTCTAAGTATTGTTTACTGCAGTGGAATTTGCTGCTTCTCTTCAGCACGCTATTTAGTTTTCCAAGGAACAACATTTCCAGTGCCTCCTCTCCTGCAAATTCCAAGGTCACACAGCATGAGTGAGGATTCTAGACACGCTGTTGACGTTGTGAAGTTGGATAAGCCAGTAACAAACACACCAGGTTTGCCTGTCTCACTCTGGATCTCATTCTGGAGAAAGTAATAAGGTAGAAGAAACAGCCCTTTACCATCACATAGGTATCCCAACTAGAGTTAATTTCAGTTACCAATCAACTACTACCAACTTCATATTGCCCCTGTGCCATATGGGAAGATTCCTTGCATAATGCACAGTTTTGTCAAAAAATATCTGGATTACTGCATGTGTTAGCAAGAACTCAGCAGAAACAGTTCAGCAGGACCATTCTGATGCTGAGGGGGAAATATCCTTTAAATTCTTTCCTACCTAACCTTGCTGAAGTCCTTAAAACCAAAACGTTGGAAAGTGATGGTTTTGAAGTCTTGTAAAGACTGCTTTGCTGCCAACTCCTCCACACTCAGCACTTAAACAGTTTGCTATTGAGCGAATTACAGCCTGGCACTCTTCTCCCTTGCTTCATTTCCCCCTGCCCAGTTCAGTCAGCCCTGCCCTGGGCCAGAAGGAGGAACAAGAGCAAGGCTGAGGGACAAAAACATGAAGCCCTACTCCAATCTCCCCCATCCCAATCAGTCAAGCCCTGCCCTCTACCTACCACAGGGGAGAACTGCCTCTGTACCAGGCCCTGAATTTGCTCTTAAAATATACTTACTTTTGTTCAGGTTTGAGGGGGAGGAGGAATGAGTTTCCCCAAAGACTGCAGTGAAGAAGACATGGATGAGCAGGCTTTTCCCACAGTTTTCTTCTGGCTGTTTAGCAAGGTCTGGCATCAAAACTGAGAACTACTGAAACAGTTTGGAGCAGAAAGCAGATGAACCCAAAAGCAAATAGGTCTGATTTTAGGGCAGCTGTATACAGTGAAGAAACCGAGACTGAATACAGAGGATTTGGGTGGGGGAAATGGTCTGAAGACTATGAGCAGAGAATGGGGAGGGGTCAGGCAAACAGGCCAGGAGGAGTATGTCAGAAGGATGTAACTGCTCATATCCACCCTCCTCTGGAACAGAATGCAGGATTCCCACATCTCCCAGCTGTTTAACTGCCAACAGGAGGCAAGCGTCTCAATCTTCTCCTCTGTTGAAGTCCCAATGGAAAATGTCAGCAACTATACATTTTGTAATTTTTTTTCTCCACTGCACTTTTCATTAGTGAAAATATGTATAAACAAATGTCAGAAACATTGTAGTTTGCTGCTGAAATGCTATTCATGCTACCTTAAATCAGCTCATTTGAGCATACATAACCCTATGTGTTCTATCATGCTTTTTTTTCGCCACATAACCCATACAGGATGGGCTACGCTCTTAAATAGCTATAGTTGTGAGGTAAAGGAAACTATGACCCCAATTCACTTCTTACAGAAGTTGCAAAATGGATAGCAAACAGCCTTGGGACTGCAATAAGAGTCAGAAAAAAAAGAAAAAAGAAAAAGGTGATTAAATCACATAAAGGAGTTAGATACAACACACGCTTCTCCTACTGGATTCCTAAAAGATCCTGGAAGAACTACATATACCAAAACGTGCTGCAGGTGACCACTTATTTGTCTTTATCTCTGAAGGCATCTAGAATAGAACTCATCTGTACAGCTGCACTGAAAGTAAAGCCAGACAAACTCCATGCTTGGAGCAATTCAAGCTTATTTGGTACCATGTACAACTTGAGATCAAGTACTACTGGGATAGAAATACAGTTCAGTTACAAGCCATTGGAATACAAACACTAAAAAAATGAATGCAGTCACCACTATAAAGGACACAGTCAACACAGCTTATATCAATAATTGAAATTTACTTAATTCTGTGCAAATTTGCCTGTGGACACTTGCATTCATAAACTGATAAGCCACATTATTTAAAGCACTGCTAACAAGGCCTTTGGGAAACAACTATTTATATTCCTTACTGCATCCAGCACATAAAGCAGTTTGACAGTACTGCAAAACAGACCTATTTCCAACTACAGAGCTATGTGGGAGCAGTTGTTAAGAAAAAGATATCTGCTGGTTTGGTTTTGTTTTGTGGTTGGTTTTTTTTGGCTACATATGAAATTTAAGGCTTGAAAAAAATCCCCAAGCTGGCAAAGCACAGGGCAAGCTACTGAAGTTGTATATTAAATATAATCCACAGTGAAACAGAGATTTTCATTTTTAAGATTGAAGTACAATTGAAAAAAATTACACAGAAGGTCAGTGTAATATCCAACAGAATTAAAATACTGGACATAGGTCCTTCAAGAAGGTCCTCAGACAGGGTAAGCAGAGTGTTCAGCTTTCTGCTAGCAGTTTATTCAGACCGTGTGTTAACCGTGCTCAAGTCTGGCAAGTTTTACTAGATTGAGAAAAGTGCTTTGCAAACATAGCTGTATACTTCCAGAGCCAGCCTTAAATTGGGAGCAGTATAGCTGTGCTACAACCCCAGCTAATAAACCTCACCAGATCTCAGCTAACTCCACAAATAACCAGCTCAAGCCTCTTTGTACCACATCACCAGAACTGGGAGGAGAGTCAGCTTAACTGCATTAGATCTTAATAACATTGGTTCAGCGCCAGCCCCAGTGAACCCTCAATGACTGCTGAATTTTATACAGTCATTAAGAGTTATCCAAAAGTACAAAATTGGCATTTAATAGGCATGGGCATACAATGCTTTTCAGTTAAACACAGAGTGTGTTGTTTATGCTGCCTCTGCAATGGCTGCAATGGGGCAGGAGATAATTCACCCAGCACAAAGCCTGCCAGCACAAAGTTTTTGAGGACACCTGAATCGGCAGTCAGTACGAGATCTATGTTGTGTGTCATGTGGACATAGTACATCCAATCTGAGATATCATGTGAAGTCTCAAAGCTGGATTCATCCTATCAAGTTACAGCCTTTGCCCTTGCTTTCCTCTTCAGGACAAATCTTGCATGACAACATACCTCTGACTCTCAGAGAAGAAAACTGCTTTTGATTCTCATACATTTACTCTGGTGGTTAGAAATCAAGAAAAGAGAAAACATTTTGCTTTGCCCTCCCTCCTGTACAGCCCACCCACCAGTGCTTTACAGGGACGATGCCTCAGCATAATCAAACACTCCCAGAAACACACAAACTATCTTTTGTCAAAACACCCTGTGTGACCCAGCACTGTGCCCTGCAAGCAGCTCCAGCACAGACACTGACCAGACCAACTTGTCCCTGCAGCTGAACTTATATTTCTTACATCTAGAGACTCACAGACCATCCTTCACAACAGCTCTACGCACGTATAAAAATGGGTACATTGGCTTAGGACTTCAGTCTCTCCACCTCAGCACCTGGCATTCAGGACCAGCTTAGGAGTGGATTCCTACAGAAAAGCAGAAGAGGAAAAATGAAAAAGAAGCTTCCTCCTCCATGCTCTCCAGCCTCCAACCATTTCAGTTCAGGAGCTTCTGGGGTCAGATGTGGTTCCCATGAATTTGGTAACCTCAAAGAGATTTTGCTTCCATGAGCTTGTCCAGATTCCCTTTGAACCCATGGAAACTTCCAGCACTCACATCCTGTTAGAGGGAGCTCCCACAGCTTAACTACACATTGTGTGTAAAGCCACTTCCTTCAAATTCAAGATTGTCCCTATTAGTTTCTTTTACTGCCTCCTAACTCCTAAATGGAAAGAGAACAAAGAGTTTACTTCACTCACACTGTTCCTGCTGCTCATGTAACAGACCTTCCAGACTGAAGCATTGTAGCACAGAGGTGGGTTTTTTTGTGGGTTGTAGTTCTTTTGTTGTTGTGGTTTTTTTCTCTTTTTAAAATACCGTTAAAATACCTTTGACAGTAGCGACTGGCTGATCTATCAGCCGGCTGCTCCTAGCATAAGGCGTAACAAAGTGGTAGAGGTGTCACTGGGAAGCGCTTCAGCCAGGAGAGCCCTTGGAAACCCAGCAGCACAGCACTGCGTACCCTCCCATCCCACATCGTCCACCACAGCCCCAAAGGCACCAGGGCTGCTGCAACACAGGCCCCAGGAGCTGAAGCCCAGACGGACACCCCTGTTCTGAGAAGGGATGCGGCTATATCCACTCACAGCCTATCAGAGAACCACACCCTGAGCTGCATTTCAAGTGCAAACAAGCTGCAGCTTGGTCATTCCCTGGTACACTCCTTGCATTAACTCAAGTATGGACTATCTTGACTTTAAAATAGGTGATAAAAGAGAATCCGCTATCATGCTTCTTGCTCCAGCAGTTACATTTTCTGCATTAGCGATGACATTTTATTTGTCACTTCCTCATTTATTTGGCCTCTGTAAATTTCTTCATACTGGTATTTTGTTTCTTCCTGGGGATTGGTAAGAAATACAGCCCAAGAGCTAACTCCTTCATGTTCTCACTAGACACAGATTCACTTGAGTCTCCACTTGCCTTTTAAAGCTGTCCTCTTTCTACTAAATGTAATATGAACCATATTGATTTTGTACTGGCTTAGTTTCTCACTGAAAACGACATGCAATTACTGCCAAGTGCTAAACGAAGGCTAAGACGAACACCTGTACTTAAGAACTAAACTGAAACAATTAACACTAATTGTTTCTATATCCCCCAGTCCAGGTTGAGTGACATTGCCTTAATTATTTCCTGAATGCTGTGTTACTTATTCCATTATTGTACCTGGGATTGATGTTTTAGTCTGATGGGATTATAATCATTAAGGTTGTCCTACATTTCTGTATTATTACTGCATATTAGCATTCTTTCCAACTCAAACTGCTGCAGTACATAAAGAGCTTTCTGGGGCGGGGGGGGGGAAATCATATAAACCCCTTCCATCCTCAGGCCAGAGATCTTCAGAGCTGAGACGTGTATCAAAACAGAGGTGTCAGTTACCAAGTCTGGTCAGATTAGGTGTGCAATAACATTATTAAACTCTTTTTTTTTTTTGCTTTATTTAAAGAGATAATCAAAATACCTGACTACAGGGAAGTTCCCTGTGTACAGATAAATAACTGGTAAAAGATAGGAAACCAGACAAAGAAATGCTCAGCTGTCACAGAGGACCACCACTGGAACCTGCACAGCTCAACATTCCTTAGTGACCTGGAAAAGCAAGGGAAAATAGCAGTACAACAAAATTTACTGATGATGCCAAGATGTTCAGGTAATAAAGGCAAGGGCTTACTGTGATGAATTTCAGAACCTTAACAGAGTCTGTGCCTAAGAATAAAATTTGAAACAGATAAATGTGAAGTGATACACAAGGTAAAAACCAGACCCAACTTCCTATACAAGATGATGGACTGGGAGTTGATCACTGCTACTCAAGGGCAATATTTTATGGTTGTATAGTTAATTCCTTTAAAATACAATCTCAACACTCTGAAGAACTAAAAAAAGTTTTAAAATTCCAGTATTATGAACTAGGAAAAAATGAACAAAACAGAAATCATTAAGCTGATGCGAGAATCCACAAGTACACCTGCATCTTTTGACTCTGTGCGCAGCTGTGATCCTTCCCATGTCAAAAGGCTACAAAGGAACTGGAAATGACTCAGAGCAGGGCAACATAGATGATTAAACTATAGAACAGCGTCCGTATGAAAAACAACTATGGCAGAACTGGAAAAAGGACAGTCTGGAAGAGAGGCAACCAAGAAAGAAAACTACTACAGACACTCTCCTAAGATCCTAAGCAGCAGTGAGAATAGCTGGGGCCTGAGTGTTCAGTCTTTAAAACAAGGACAAGGGCACATGGGATGATCCAGGTCCAAAGCAAAGGCAGGCAGGCCTCCCAGCAGGGCATATCGCGAGGCTTCGTTGTTTCTACCACATTTCAACTTTTTACATCTATAAGTTCTTAGTCATAGGTTTCTTTTTGAGCTCCCTTTTTCTCCCTGTTACTTTTCATGCTTTTGAGCTTCTGTTCTGTATTTTCTACTTTCAGTTTCTACTTTTCTCCTATTTCATCTGTAGGGCCTTCTTGCACTGTTTTTTAAGCGCAAACAAAACAGATGCCTTCATTTCCTTTCCAAGTCAGGTTATTTAATTCGCTTTCAACACTTGATTAGGGAAAAATATCACAAAAGAAGGTTCCTGAAACATCTTTTTTAAGCCTGTTTAAGCCAAAATTTTTAGAAACTAAACCAGCAATACATGCAAGCAAAACTCTCCATCTTGACATTGTCATGATGCATCCTGTTTTGCAAACACCAAGCTTAGTCAAGGTCCTCCTGGCCTACTACAAGTTTTCTTTGTTCCTTACTATCTGCTGAGTTCACCTCTATGCTGTTCACCAACCTGTTTCTATATAGTTAGTAAATTAACATCATTTCAGAACCCAGGAAAGACGACTAATTTCAGCATTTCTCTCCTGTCTTGCTCTACCACAGTAAGTCCCTTTCTAAGTCTGAAGGCAAAGCTGGGACTATGGAGGCAGAAAGCAGCATTTTGTCCTCAGGACCTGGGGCTGCCATTGCTCTCCTTCCACCCTCACTTAACATTCTTGTTACTTTGCCCCTACTGACTACATCTTCGTTATCTGTAGGCACGATGACTTACAAGAGCACTTCTGTTATGCAATACTGAGTCCCAAGATTACTTCGTGCAGAATGAGATTAGGGCTAATATTGATGTAATTATAGTAGATCTGTGGATCTCCATTCATGTGCAACCTGCAAAACGCACTGCATTTGTGACTTTTTTTTTCCCTCGGTATCCTCTCTGCCCAAGCACCTCCAGCATGTCAAAGATGATGCGGGGCACCCACATGCTGAACAAAGCAGGTTCTGCTTGGGTGAGATCACTGTCTTTATGCACCCAGCACTGCCCTGACGCTGGCAACAGAAGCACATATGGACAAGAGAAACTAATACCAACTCTTCCAGACAACCATCTTTTTGTACCTATAGCTGACACTCTCACCTGTGTTCCTCCTTCTCCCACCGCAAGACATCTGTTGAGATTGCACTGGTTCAGATCAAACATCCATCAAGTCCAGCACCTTACCTGACACACGCAGGTACCTCACATGAGTAAGAGTAAAAGAAGGAACAAACACATTGATACCTCTGCAAGTGTATTTTCTCACTTTCCAGCTTGGGTGTACTCTTAAGGTTTTTTTAACCTTTGTGCCCAACAGCCCATTTGCTAGCATTTTCTTCTGTGATTTCATCTGTTTGATTCTGAAGCCACAGAAGCAGTTGTCATTTAAAGCACTTTGTGGAGCTGCATTCTGCAGTCTCAGTAGAGACTGTGGGAAAGGCACCATCAGTTTTGATCCAGACCAGAATATCCTTAGTCAGGTCTTTGTCAAGCTGAAGGGTTTAAATCTTTCTAAGCATCACTTGTATGGAATCCATTCCTTATGCCTGATCATTCTTCTCAGCTTTTTCTTTGCTTTTCCAGTTGCACTGCATCTCAAAGTCCATCTTTCTTCACACAAAACCACAGTAATCAGTGTGCTAAGAACTGAGAGCCACGATGCTATCCTCTGTTTTCTTATTTATTTCTTTTCCCAAAGCCCCTCACACGTGCTCAGATGATCACTGTGGAACATTAAACTCTCATTTTCACAGAATTATGACAAGCTCTTCCTCCTAAGTGCCAATAATTAACTTTCTCCCCATCAGCGCATAAACAAACCAAGATTTCCCCCCCACCCTCCAACTTTTTATTTATCTGGGGAACAAATATCATTTGACATTTTACTGCCTGTAATTCAGTGTCAGAAGGCTGAGCTGCCATTCTTGCTAGTCAGCTCTTGTCTTTTCTTCCCTTACTACTCAACACCTTTCTCACCAGATCATTTATGAGCATGCTAACAGTACCGGTGCAGCACAGATCCCTATTATATTCTTGTCCCAAGCTTCCCTTCTCTGTGCTTGCCAAGTAATTCAAAAACTCCAGTAGATTTAAGCAGCACTGTTTCCTTTGCAAAAGCCATGTTGACTTTCTCCAACCATAAGTTGTTAGTCCATCTGTTTATTTTTCAAAAAGGCATTGAACTCCGTGATATCCTGCTGACCTATATTTAAGAACTGCTACCTTGAAAGCCATCTTTACTTCTCTGTCTCAAGGTATTAAGTGAGAAGTTACATAGCATAATTAATAATTTGGTCATTTCACCTCTGAGTTTCCTTTGGAACCTCTGGACAAGCACCATCTGGTCTTGGCATTTTGTGACTATATCATTTTGCGCTAAAAACTTACTTGCTGACACTTCAAGCAGAGACAGATCTTCCAATGCATCCTGTTCCCCAAAAAGAGAAGTTCTGGCATAGGAACCTCTTTGGAGTCCTCCACAGTATTTCTTTCACTTCATCATCATCTATTGGCCCTCCAGACTCCAGCAACTTTCTCACTACCGATGTACTTGGAAAATAAATTTTTTTTTTTGCTATTGGTATGATGTTGCTCACAGACTTTCTGGCAGGTCCTTGTATTTTTCATTTTACTTGCCAGGGTTCACATTCTTATTACTTTTCAGGTTAACTTCATGACTTGAACTTTCTGAAGGCTATATTCTTATTTCTAATACTTTCTTTATCCCAAACTGCATGCTTATTCTCATTTGTCAACATTTCACAGTATAATTTAAAGTCTTCCCAACAACATTTTCAATTTCAAGCACAGAAGCCTAGTTCTGCTGTGGTTTACATGGAGCCCAGCCTTTCCAAACAGCTTTCAGACTGAGGTTCAAAAATGAGCCAATTCACTTTGTCAGTACCCCGTCAAGATCCTACCGTAAGACGGCCTTCTCATCTCATGCAATTTCAACAGAGCAGCTAGAAGGTGAAGAACCAAGAGCCTCCAGGTGCAAAACAGAATAAAAATTAAACATTAACAAAGAATGCAAACAGAGATAACTGGTACTTGGAGAGCTGCTAGTTCTTTCAAACCACTGACACATGCAAAGACAACCTTCCTTAAAACTGCGAAGATGAGGAGGAGGAATCACTTTGTACACATCCACAGGACAGATCTGCTCCAAATGTGACAGTTCCATCCGTCAGTACATAGTCAGGTGAGACAGAACTATTTACTGTTGCAAAGCACTCTAATTAACTGAGCAAAGAGACTGAACTCAGCCCTATTTCTTATTAAAAACAATAAAAAAAGCAAACAAGAAACCCAAAACTGCCACAGCTTGAGGAAAGAAGTACCTCCTATTCATTGTGGGTGTAATGCCTCATTTTACTCTGTATACTAGTGACTATCTGTTCCTTCTACTAGGGACCTTGGTCACAAAGGCTGGTCAGAGAAAGACAGTGAACCTTGTTCCAATTAGTTTAATTAGATGATTCACTTAGGAGGGACTGGCTGTTAGTTGTGTGTATGCAACAGTGGATGGCAAACATCTCAAAAGGTGGTCTAAGGATATCCTAGTCCTTTTACTGTCTCAAATGCCCTTCTCAGGTGAAAACACGGTGACAGAAAAAGGACAGAAGAGAGGGTGGACACACCAGAGCTGTTCTACTGACTCCAATTATGCTTTTGGTAGCTTTTTTTCACAGTTCAGAATGAGGTGAGGAGAGAGATCATATCAGGGCCAGAAATCACATGGCCACCTAACAGCGGTGCAAAATGGCTTAAAGCAATGCTAACTTAACTGGTGTACTGGAGACAGTCTTTGGGATTATTTGTGCTTATTTTTGAGACAATCCCAAGAGTAATAAGCAACTACTATTTTCTACTTAGCTACCTAGCTATTTATAGTGTCCAGTGTCACAGGCGAGGAATCACACCAGAATGCAAGGAGCAGAAGATTTTCACAGTGCATTCAGGGGTGTGCATTTGCATTGTCAGCTGTATCCTGGGAAAGAAGGTAAGCTGCCATTAGGTGCATTTATTTTGCACAGCACTCTATTATAACACTTCTGTATTATGGGGTTTCACCCTTACTTGTTTACTAGGACAGACTCATCACGGATCAATTTAAGATTTAAAGGGCATGCTGGCTAGCCTTTATCAACATGCTAACTTCCTCAAACTCACTGATTAAACTTTTCCTCCACTTGAGCTAAACTGCATTTGAAGACAAGTCATAAGACAAAAGAGCGGTTTAAATGGATGTGGAATAACACATGAGCCAGATTAGAGTCAGTATAAAAAGTAAAAGACAGTGTCTGAGTGGAGACTTGGAAAGAACTTAATGATACCACAGCAGCAGGGAATAAAACACTACAGAGAGACCAAATGAGGAGATACAATAGGCTACTGAGAAGGTAGCAGTCAAGGCCAGAAATTCCTAGGGCTGAGTGGACCACAGGAACAGTGTAAAGACAAGCCAACAGGGTTCAGGGCAATGTAAATACATTGAGAAAATACAGACAAAGCCTAAGAAGTAGGAAAAACAAGAGTTACCATTAAAGAAATTAAGATAGATTATGGTACTTCTAATCCCCTCCAAACTATCAAGTCAGTTTTATTTGGAATTTGCTTATCTGAAGAGTCATCGCTAGTCCTACATCCTGGTGGCAGTTAAGATCATTTAGGATGTTTTTACTGTCAATTCCTGGCTTAGAGAACTCCCTGCCTCTGGCGCTCAATTGCTGTGGCACTCGGCCAGAGCGTGAGTTTGGTGAACTAGGAGGGATAACGTAAGAGCTGCTCAGCTTAGCTCTCTGAATTTCTTTTGCCCCTTGTGTGAAGGTACATTTATGTCTCAAGAAATTATTAAAAAAATCCAAGCACATATTATAGTGCTAAATGATATAAATATCCCATTAAAATTAATTTATGTCAAGCATTATGCTGAATACGCTGTTAAGCATTCCAGTGAACTAATTAAAATGAAATAAGGCTAATGGCAATTTTTCTTTTTATAAACATGCAACGTTGGTCCAAACCAGAGCCAGAATTAGTCTGCATCTTTGAAACAGAAATGCTAGTGCTGTGTGGCTAGAGACCTGGGTAAGGCCAGAATGGGGCAGGAGGAGGAGGGCACACAGTTGCATTAGAAAAGCCTTCAACAGAAAGTAAATATTTTCACAAACAATCTTTTCAGGAAGGGAGAAACTTAGTATTTCCCTACTAAAAAAAAAAAAAAAGAAGAAGAAAAATCCCAAAACGAAGCCATGGGAAAATCTAATATGTTGAGTCACAAAACAACATTTAGGACAAGCAAAACTAATTTCTGAGATTTCTGAGATAGAAGGAGGGTTATAAAAGTTTGCTTTTAGAAGTGCACTATTTTAAAATTACACAGACAGCAGAATTGTTACCTAGGCTATACTCTGGGAGAAAAAAAAACCAAAAGCAACAACAAACCTAACATTCCCTAGGTAGGTCCTAGGACTTAGTTTTTTCCAAACCCTGCACCACAGACAGAAAGAGCGGGTGGGAACCACTGCTCATGAAAGGTTCGCTGCAGCAAACAGGTGAACTATACTGGGAGAGAAACAAAAGCTGGATATGAGGCAGCAACTAAAAACAAACAAACCACCCTTCCAGACACCTCTCAGAGATGGACTTAAAGGGACATCGAGTAGTTAAGGCATCATTTGACTGGGCACAATACACTGCCCTGAGTCTCTGTAATAACTTTAACTCTGTAAACCCCTAATATAAGGTGGGTTTTTGTTTGGGTTTTTTTTTTTTGTAGACCCAAAGACAACTGAAGCTCCTCTCAGCCCTGAAGGAATGGGTTTCCTGGCAAAGAAGGTTTAGGTAGCGCATAATTTTCAGTCTAAGGTAAGGCTATTGGGCCACACAAAGCCGATCGCACTAAGAGCGCGTTTTAAACCAAACTCGAACTCTTTGCTACGCGCTCGCCCGCCCGCCCCTGGCCTGCGGAGGCTGCACCGGCCTCGGCCACAGCAACAAAACCCCAAATTAGAAGTTTGCAGCTGCGCTCCGAGAGGCGATTTCTCCCCCAGCTAAAAGTGCAAACGCTAACACACACCGGGAAGCGTTTCCACGGGGGCTGACGCCCCTGGCCCGGCTCACCCCGGGGAGCCGGCCCGGGCCCACGCGTGGGGGGGGGGGGGGGGGGGGCGCGGCGCGGCTCACCCCCCGCCGCCCGGCTCCACGCTCCGGCGCCTCCCGCGCGCCCAGGTGACGTCACCACAACAAGCTGCCAGTCACTCGGGTCACCCCCACAGCCCGGTGCCCACTCGTGTCACACCCCGCTGAGCCGCTCCCGCGCCGCCCACGACGGAGCTGGCGGGAGCGGGGTCCCCGCCGCGGCCCAAGCGCCGGGGGACGGGCGGCTCCAGTGGGGCAGCCCCCGGGGCCGCGCCCCAGCCCGCCCCTCCCCCGCACTCGCCGCCCGGAAAAGGCCCCGTTACCGGCCCCGGAAACTTGGGGGCTCTCGGGGGTGGGGGGGGGGCAGGCCACCACACGCCCCCTCCCCTTTCGTACCCGCGATGCCACCTGGACGCGGCGACAAGAGGCTCGCCCGGGCCCGGTCGCCCCCGCCCGCAGGCTCCCGGCGGGGGCGGGCGGGCCCCACCCGGCGGTGTTGGCGCCGTAAAGCGGGGCAAGGGGGGGGGGGGAAGCCGGCGAGTCGCCCTCCTCCCCCCCCCCCCCGGCGGCGGGGAGCCCCCCCGGTACCTGCGGCCTGCGCTGGGTCTGGCTCCCGCCGCTTCCTGCTCCACAGGCCCAAGCTCGAGCAGCGGCGAACGGAAACGGGCGGGGCGGGGGCGTGCGCGCTCACCGGCCCGGCGCGACGCGTCGCTGCGCTCCCTCCACCCAGCCCCGCCCACCCCGCGCGCCCGCGCCCGCGCGCACCCGCCCGCCCCGCAGCCAATCGGCGCGGCTGGGCGCGGGGGCTGCCGGGAAGGGGCGCTATAAAAGCCCGAGTGCTATTTACGCCGCGTGGGTTGGGCTGTTGCATATGGGCGGTGTGGGGGTGGTTGTGCCCCGCCACTGGGAGCGCCTGCCGCGCTGAGGGTTGAGGGCTTTCCTCGCCGCCTGGCGGAGCAGTAGTGGGGAAAAGGCGTCCGTGCCCCCGCCCCTCCTCGTCTTCCAGCCGGGTGAGCTGTGGGGCTGGCTTTGGCCCAGGCAGTGCTTCCTCTCCGGGGCAGGCACCGGTGTTGGAAGCCTCGCTGCTGGGCAGGGCTCCCCATACGGCCCCAGCGTACCCGGGTCTCGCTGGGCTTGGGGGAAGGCGGCTGTGATGGGGAGTTGTTGCATCAGGGTGCCCCGTTTCCCTTCAGGCCTTTCAGATGAGCCTGTTTGGGCTGGGAGTCGGTTCGCTGGGTTGGTTTTTTTTTTTTCCAGGCAGGTAAGCTCTGCTATTAACAAAACCTGAGCAGAACTGTTGGGGCTGGGGGAAGATAAGGAGCTGGCAGGCAGTGCAGGAGAGAGCTAGAAGTGTTGGACTCTGTAATGTCTCACTACCAGGATCCTTTGAGTATGCCTCCAGTATGCCTGATGGAAAGGATGGCCCTCGTCTTGGGATGCAGAGCCCCCATGGTTGATGCAGTGCCTCCTGTGTGTCCTGGAGGAAGGATACTGCATCTGTTGTCTTGTTCCTCTCCTTGCCCACCTGAGAAGGTTTAAGAGGTGGAGCAGGCCTTCAGGGAACTCAGGCATTGATTCCCTGAAAAGGGGAGTTTGTGTCTACAGAGTGGGTTATGACAGTCAGCCTCTGTGCATCTCTTGAGGTTCCCTTGTGCAACAGGTACATAGCTTTTAGCTGGTATTTGGGGATAGCCTATTTAATCTAGGTTCCCCTAAGGGAAACTGGGTGCAGTGCCAATCCTGGTATGTGATTCTGTTAATAGGTGCCTCTTCCCATCCTCATTCCCTCCTTTGACAGCGGTTGCATTGCTAGCTAACTTTAGACTGACCTTTTTATGGACTACTCTCTGGTGACAGTAGAGGAAGGAGCTGCTTAACCCCTGTCAGTAAGCATGTCTCTGGGTCTAGCTTGCTCTGCAAAGCATTTTGAAAAAGCTGATTTAATCAAGCAAACATTTGATCCAAAATGATAAATGGTTTTAATGCATACAGCTTGGTACTGATTGTTGATGGATAGTTGACAGCGTGCATGGTTGTGAGGCCCTGTGATAGTTTGTCCTGTGGGGTGATGGGTGTGCCTCCACCTTTGACATTATAGGAACACTGAGACACAAGTTCATTTGTCTGAAGTCAGTAGCGAAATTACCTATGTGGTTTGGACACCAGCTTGGTGGGGTCCTATCCACAAATCAGTTATTCCTAGGCCATAGGTTCTTTTCATAACCTTTTTTTTTTTCTTACTGTCTGATAGAGATCTTTGTGGCCTACTACTTTTTTTCATGGTCCGTTGGGAAGTTTGGCCTTTGTTTACAAAATGTGGTTAGGTGTTTTGATCACAGTATGTGTGTGCTCCTTTTCCTAGAGCAGTGTCTCCTTGCCCAAGGAAGAAAGCTGTTTGGATTTGGATGTGTCTATGGCCCCAGGTCCTGTTCTCTTAGGTGAGCATTGTTCAAGTGGGCATCAAGTTAATCAAAGTGCCTCAGGAGCAGCTTTTTTCTAATTTGGTAAATAGATAGCTTTTAATGGATTAAGAGCTTTGATTTTAGTAAGTATGGTAGCCCACAAGCTCTACTACCAGCTATGAGGATCCTCAGCCTAACTCTGTAAACCACACCTTTTGAAGGTGTCAGTAGTGCTAACTTGCCATGTTCTCCTAGCTTTATCTTTTGTGTGTCATGGTTTGAAGCAAAGTCTTCATCCTGACTGTCATGTTATAGCCAGGACCCTGTAGGTGTCCACTTCAAGGATGAGAAGGTAGTAGAGAAGTGCAGCTCTTCTCATATGACATGTGGAGACTTCTTTTATGAGTTAGTGTATTCTGAAACAATTACTTTGGTCATAAATGTCTTTTTTTCTCCCCAATTTATTTTTGCCAAGAGTCCATACAGGGAAAAAAGGTTTCTTAACTGATAGCCAGGAAGAGCTGAAACATCCCAGAATATCTTTTGCAGGTATTCCTATTGCAGAGATACCCTTTGCAATCAATTCCACTTAAGTCAGGCAGTCTTTCAAGTGTATTTACAGCTATCAGAAAAAACAACAACAAAAACTGAGAGGAAATAATAGGAAGCAGTAGCTGATAAGGTTTTTTTTTTCTTCCTTAGGGAATGTAACATGGGTTATATTTTTAGTCAGGCTATACACTTGATTGAAGAGTAAATGTAGTTTCTGTGCCAGGAAACTGAGACCTTACTTTTAATACCACAGCATGACATTATTTAGGAAAAGTCCTTCCATAACTTACCCGGCTCAAATGTTTTCTGTTAGTTATTTGTATCATAACTTTTGTGTATTTTTTCTAGATACCATTCCCAGCTTCCATACATGCTTACCAACATAATATGATGGTATGTCAGTATTATCTTTGCATTAGAACTGTAAGCTGAGCGGTGTGAAGCATCCATCTACCCCAGTAAAAATTATTTGCATGGTGGTGGGAGTGTGGGTGTAAAAAAAAAAATCCCCAAGAACTTACCTTTCCAAGCTGATTTGGATATCTATCTCCTCTTAAAGTCAAGAACTTTTGTCTGAACCCAGGCTGCTGAGACTCAAAGCATGAAAATTAGCAGGTCAAGCCACTCCAAACATGTCAATTGTCCTTCTGGGTTCCTCATATGTGGCCTAATTAAGCAAATGGGAACTCTCCCAGTGGTGCCAGTATAGAAAAAATGTGAAAGCAGCAGAATCCAAACCAAAGAGAGATCTATTTCTTCCATTTAGGACATTATTCCTCTCCTGAGTCTACACAGCATTTAGGCCAGGTGCAGGCCTCAATGAAGTTAGGTTTTGATCTGTCTTACAGGTAAAGAAGTCTGAAGGCCAAGTCACCTGTCTGCAGTCCTAAAGGAAGTGGCCTCCTCACAAGCCCATCCTTTAGCATTCTCCTTCCCTGTTTCTGTAACAGTTAACTCGCTTGTGTCTCTCCACAGGTGTCAGCTTGCAGGTGGACTCATGGGTGCTGTGTTGATCAGTATTGCTGTCAGGATAGCCCTAATGAGGGGGAGAACTCCAGTGCTCTGGATGGGATTTTCATAGAATAGGGAACTGCCCTTCCTCAGGGAGATGGAAATCCAAAGCCTCTGATCTGCAGAGGGGGAGCAGAAGCTCTGAAAATTTGCTGGCTGCTAGTCAAACACAGGCTCTTAGCCACAGTTGGAGGAATGAAGCCTACAAGCCCCAGATCAATGCAGTTGAAGCATATGACACTGGCACAGGTTTGCTTGTGGCATAGGGACCTCCTAGGTGGCATTGGTCAGGCTTCCCTGGCCAGGGAGTGGTGAGCTCTGTTGCAGGACTGCTGGAGGAGAAAGCAGCTCTTTATTCCCACCGAGACAAACCCTGGTACAGAAACCATTGTGATTCAGAGGAACACAAGCCTTCCAAGAACAACTTGGGTCTTAAAGCTTATTCCCTGCCTCCCCAGATGCAGCAAGCACTCTTTAAAATCCTACAGTGAAGTGACCAGAAACCTTTGTGTTCTGTATTCCCTGTCAAAGTATGGGATCCTCCTGGTCCCTCACGTGAAGGTCGTTTATTACCTGAACTGAAAGTTTGTCCCACATCCCTACCCAGGAATGCGTATCCAGAAATCTGTACCTCTTAGAGACCCTGGCTGGCTCTTGGGCTTGACAGCCCTGGACAGCAGTGACTTTCACAAGCTCATCCCTTAATCCTAGTGTGACCCACCTTCCTCTCTCCCACAAGCAGGGCACACGCAGCTCCTCATGCAGTTCTGAAAACCTTTCCTGTATTTCACAATCATTTTCTTTTTGTTGCAAGTAATGTTTTTCTGCACAATTCTTTTAATTTGTACCTCAGTTGAAAGCTGCTTTGAATTTCAGTTCACAATTAATCTTCTTTCACACCAACATAGCGCCTCTGCTTTAAACTTGTACATGGCATTCTGCTCGCTTTAAGCGCACAGTAGCTGCTATGGCAAGAAAATGCAATGAAAGTGAGTAAGTTTATCTTGTGGTATATGCGGAGAGACTTAATTAAAAACCCTATCAGAAAAATCTACAGTTTGACTAGCAGGCAGCAAGAAAGACCAGTGAAGTTCAGTTTATGCTCAAAGACCAAATTTATCCAGAATTTTGAGTTTTTAAATGGAGCAGAACAGACAAAATTCAGAGATGTAGAGTTATTGCTGGATCCTACTAAACAATACAGAAATTTTAATGCTTTGTAAAACATTAGAATGTAGAGCAGAAAGAGAACAGAAGATTTCAATTGTACAGTAAGGCATTTAAATATGAACACTTTTTGTGCAGTTTAAGATAATCTTATTGTTTTTTCCTGTTTTCTGAGTTTAGAAATATTTGGAAGAGCTGTAGTGAATTATACTGTGAGAAAGTGAAATAAAACCAGTCTTCCTTCTTAGTTTTAGGGAGTAAATTGAAGAATGTATTGATGCAACTTGATCCTGAAATAAATTTCCCCACCATGTTACATTTTCAAAACCTGTTTTTCTGTTAAGTGCTCCCCCATCCCCCAGTTTTGATGTACTTCAAGAGCCAGCAAAAAAGCCCTTAGGTTTAAAGGCCGCATGAGGCACAAATATACAGTGTGTGCTAAGCTCTGCTTGTATCCCAGGCTGGCTTGTCAGCAAAGGGAATGCATTAGGTATGACATCCTACCAGGACTAAATTTTCACATGTGATTTCAGCCTGCCATTAAATGCTCAGTAAATCCACTATTTTTCTTACATGCAGAAGGGAAGGGCTAAAAGATACCCCCTCAGCATGAAAAATGCTGTAGCTGCGCAGCAAAGACAGACCTGCCAGAGACCTACTAGTCTTGCCTGAGCAGGACAGTGCCTCTGCTCTGCTCCCTGCCTGCTGCTACACTCTGGAGAAGCCAAATTGCAGAAGGACTGGAACAGGACACCTGCCATCTGCTTGTACAGCTGGAAGGGGAAGGAAATCTTGGCTATGCTGTGCTGCTGGCTGTAAGGGTCACCAAAATCAGCTGTAGCAGGGCAGGATGAGAACTGAAGCTTTAGAAACACTCAGTGCATTTGACTGAGGGGGTCCTGTACCACCAGGAAATAGTCCTCCAAGACTCCCCATATCCAACATGCAAAAAAATGAGAGAAAATTCCTAATATCCTGTTATTCAAGTCCCCTGCTCCAAGTGACACTAGGACAGATCTGTAGGCTGCTTTTAGTGCTTTTTGACAGAGGAGGGAGCTGTCAGCTCACCATTGAACGGCTCAGCAAGCAGAGATGCCCACCTGGGAGCTGGTTAAGTTGTCTGCGTGGCCCACCGAGGGAAGATGTTGAGCCTGACTTGCAGGAGGTGGATGCTAACCTGAAAGTGCTTACATCTTTTGCTTTAAGCGCATGTATGAGGTATTTTGTGTCCCTGTACAATGAAAACCATAATAACTAGTCTGTAGGGACAGTGGCAGCAGCAGGCCTGAGAAGCTGAAGGTAGAATGCTTGGAGGGGAGTCTTCCACTTTTTGTTTCTGTAGCAATGTTCCCCCAATTGCACCAAAGTGCCTGGAAAACTGCAGCCTGTGCAGCACCTTCTTCCTAACGACTAGAGACAGAGCCCCCTCCTCTGTATCCAAGCAATGCAAGCAGCCTTTTTATCTGGGACGCCTGTCAGGCAGCAGAAACAGGCAAGGAAAAAGCTATATTAAACTGGTCTGAGGTTGACTCAAGCCACTGTGGACTGGTCTGAAGTGGAATAACAAGCTGATCTCATCTGCTGTTTCTCCTGGTACAACTCATCAGTAGCCTTCCTGCCTCAGCCAGTAGCAGTGTGACAAAGTATGGCTTAATTACAACCTTGAAATAGAAAGAATTTCTTCATTAGATGTTGCTTTATGGCTGCATCAGTCCTCTTCTGTCTAGCTGCTTGTGGCAGAGCTCCAAGTGGGCTGAATTGTGCTGGTTTGGCAGGTATGTGGGGTGGTGGTGGTCTGAGTGCACAGCTGGGCAGAATGGGGCTCTGAGTCAGAAGCTCCTGATGACGTTGCTAAATTCAATTTGCCACAAAGATCTTTTTCTACTTCATACTAGAGCTGTCTTTATGCAGTCTTTCTGCCTTCAGAAATATGGCTCAGACCCAATTCTTGCAAGTCATACCCATTCATTCATTAGCCATTGGAAAAACGAAGTAAGAAAAAGTGGTGGCCATGTTACATGTTTGTGGACTGTTTTCCACCATGCTTGTCTTCTGACAGCAGTTAGGTGACAAAGATTGAAAGTCAAGGCAGCCTGTCTTCCGACCCAGGATATTGTGCCTTTTTTCTGTAGCCGTGGAGGTAATCCTTATGTCAGATGACTTCATTTTAAATTGTAGTGAGACCCTGAACTGATGATTTAGGAGCACACACACTGCCTTTGTTGTGGTCCTAATTTTGGTGTGTTGCTTTGTGCCCAAGAAAGATGGATTGTTACTCGGCTAAGGCTAAACAAGGAGGTAACATCAAATGCTATATGAAGCAGAGTCTCTTTTCAGCTCCAGTCAGTCCTCCAAATCCTGTTCATCTTTCCCCAAGGTACTGGTGCTAGAAATCAGCAGCCTTTCCTCCACCTCAGTCCATGCACCAGTACCAGCTTAGTGCTAATGGTTCTGAGCTGGTAGATCTTGTGTGTCTTGTACAGCAGTGACTGACTCACATCAGCTCACTTGATCACTTATTCCAGGAAAATAACACTCAAATTTGCCAGAGAACTGTCACTGACACGCTGAAACACTTGTGAATTCAAAGCTTTTGCAATTCAGAATGGCAGTTTCTGGAAGTTTTAATCTAAAATTGTTCATATCAAAACGTGGGGATCATACAAAGAGTCTTGCTAGGCTCTCCAGTTTGAGAAAAGTTTAAAATTGGGCCGAGAGGACCCCTTGTTCCAGACAACTGAGCTCAGACTAACAAAGAGCTGCACAAAAACCTCCCTAAGAAAAATCAAGGAGTAAATTTGGGACTTAATCTCCCCATTTCATGCTGAGGTTTCTTTTTTTAAGAATATTTTAGCTTCAGTAACTCAGGAAAGGGCTGCATCTATCTGGAAAAAATATCTTTTCCCAGTGATGGATTTAATGCACTCCTTTTATGTTCTCCTTTGGTTTTTTTTGGACAAGAGGCAAAAGGTGCAGGAGCAAATACTGCAGAGGCATAAGACTTCCCCTCTCATATTTAAATGGGAAAAAGGATTGCTTTTAGGCTTCTGAGTTTTGGCACAACTCCCTGTGGGATGTGTGTCACTGATCCTCCCCAGCCTCTGTACAGTGTTGCATTTCTTCACGAAAATAGGACTGTTGCTGGTACTGGAGTAAACAGAGAAAAACATAGGGGATGTGCTCGGGGCAAGGGGGAGCAAACTGGATTGTCGTGTGTGACAAATGGCTCTGAGTTAACTGCTACCACTGTGTACCTCAATCATTTCAGTATGCTTAGTAAGGCCATATCCCAGGGCTAAAGACCCTCCTGCTCTCAAAACTTCAGAGGGCTAGACTGACCCCTAAATGGCAGCAAGGACCAGTTAAATCTCAGAACTGCCTCATAAACTTCTAAAATCTTGGGAAATTGATTAACTTGCAAAAGTCAAGACAAAATATGCAATGTTGAGCCAAAATACCATTTTGTTATTTGGAGATTCACCTCAATATCTGACTACACAAATGAGAGCAGCAGTTTCTGAAAAGTAGCCTGGTCAAAAAAGCAGAAAACATGCTTTACTGTTTTATATGCTTTCTCCTCAATTGGTCCCTTATGCTCAGGCTTTTTTGCACTCAAGTGTCACAAAACAATTGTGACAACCTGTGACACATTTGTCTACCATTGGTCCTTGCTCCTTCCTCTGGGCTGCATCTTGGTCCTCACCCTTTTCTGGCTTTGTCTATTGTGACTGCAACAAAGCTCAGCAATCCTGAGCTGCTGTGATTTGCACCCTAGGTAGATTTTTTTCCAGCAGTCACCAAAACGGGTGGAATTATCTCAATTTCCCTTAGATATCTGTGCCTGAGTTAGTTGCTTAGATTCCTGGAAAGGCAGAGATGAAACTGAGGCATGGTTTACCTTAGCCTCAAATAGGAATAGGTGCTGACAGACAACTTTGGCCTGGAGGGGCCTTTGTGACTGAACTGGAACCAACGCAGCTGCACCATAACCCACATCCATGGTCTACTTAAAGCTCATTGAGTTGATGCCAGTCCCAGCTCATGCAGCTAGATGGGAAGTAGCTTGTTCAAGTCTTGCTGTTGTTACTGGTCTTATCCCTGAAAAGTGCAGGTATCTTGCATGGAGGTCTCCAGTTCAGAATTACAGACTGGTCAAGGTGGGAAGGACCTCTGGAGGTCATCTGGTCCAACATCCCCGCTCCAGCAGGGTCACCCAGAGCTAATTTTCCAGGACTGTGTCCAGATAGCTTTTGAATATCCTCAAGGATGAAGACTCCACAACCTCCCTGGGCAACCTGTGCCCATGCTTGGTCACCATCACAGTAAAAGTGTTTCTTGATGTTCAGAGGGAACCTCCTGTGTTTCAGTTTATGCCCAGTGCTCCTTGTCCCATCACTGGATACCACTGAAAAGAACCTGTCTCCGTCCTCTTTGCACCCTCCCTTCACATATTTATATACATCGGTATGATCTCTCTTAGCTTTCTCCAGTCTGAACAGTTCCAGCTCTCTCAGCCTCTCCTCATAGGAGAGATGCTCCAGCCCCTTAATGACCTTAGCAGCCCTTCACTGGACTCTCTCCAGTATGTCCATGTCTCTCTTGTATTGGGGAGCCCAGAACTAGACCCAGCACTCCAGGTGTGGCCTCACCAGTGCTGAGTCAAGGGGAAGGAAGGATAACCTCCCTCAACCCACTGACAATGCGTTACCTAAAGCGGAGTTGGGACCAACATCATCTGTGTCTGGAGGGGCTCAGAGTCCCCATCAAAAAGCTGTTGCTTAAGAGCAAGCCAGAGAAATTGTGTGCGTGTGCTTTTACCCACTGGAATTGAAGGCACTGAGATTGAGCCTGACCAAGCCAAGGGAGGAAGGAGGGTGAAGCTGTACTATGCAGAGGAGGACAATGAAATTTCTAGTGGTCATTGCTGTTCTGGTTCAGTGCATGGGTTTCTCACGTTATCCTCTCATCCACAGCTGAAATAAAAAGTGCAATAAAAAGACAAGAACATTGCAATGCTTTGTTGTGACACTCTCTTCTGTCTCCCCCATGCTGGTGGTGGGGCTCTGCACTTAAAATTCAAATGCAGATCACATTGGGCATTATAGCTGAATAAACTATAGGATTAAAAATATTCCTGGACCTCCCTTTAAATGGTTTCCCTTCTCGCTATGGCATACTTGGCATCCCTGAGGATAGGATTTGCACTTCTATGCTCTGTTACTGCAAAGTTAAGCCTATGTCAGTGGTAGCAGTTCAAGCTGTCTAGTCAGCTTGAAGAAGGAGGAGAGCAGCCACAGAAGCCAGTTCAGGCCGCCTGAACAGATGAGGTCAGCTGAGGCAAGCTCTCCTGTGGAGGCACTCGTAAACATGCTTGTCTAGCAGAGTTTCAGTGGTGGGCTTAAACATGGTCCAGTTTGAACCAAAGCCATCACTGGAATGGGAGCGGTGCACCCTGCTTTGCTTGCAGGTGGCCTGGCCTGACCTAGTTGTAAGTTGAGAGGAACCAGACTGAGCTTAAAATTTGGAGGTTTTGAGCACAGTGGGAAATGTTTCCACCACTTCTGCAACTCAGTTACCAGGGAGAAGTGTACTTGTGGTGAATGATAGTGCACCGGTAGGCAGTGACACTTAGAGGACGGAAGGGGGGTCATGCTTAGGTGGAATAATGTCAGAAATCACCTGTGTTTAATAGCTTTTATTATGAATGGTGTGTCCACTACAACATGAGGTAGTCAGAAAAGAAAGGGAAATATGAAAGTATAAATAATCAGGGCTTCTGAAAGTCCTTTGGGAAGAGCTCCCTCCTCAGATTTACAGCAGGTCCCTGCAGAGGTTCCTTAGTTGGAGGCTCATGAAGCGGTTTTTGAAGACAGTTTTTTGCCAGGAAGGAGATGAAAATCTTAAAACAAAAATGCCTTTCAACTTTAAATTTGGAGTTGTCATTGTAACATAATTATTTATGCAGCTGCTGGAGGGGTTTTTAAAAGCACTATTTATATGTGTGCATTAAAAACAGGAGTACAAGATGGCTACAAGAAATTCATTTTCTGTTTTTGAAGCTAGCAGTTAAGGTTGGGACAAATGTTAATGTTTGTTGTTCTTTCTGCAGTCACTCTTTAATAAAACTAAAGGAGAACCACTGACATGAAAGCTCTGTTGGTGTCATTACCGCTAGGCTGCTTTGCTTCGTGGAACGTCAGCTCTTCTCTGGTTAGTGTGCAGTTGTGTAAGGCTCTTAAAATCCTGTTGAAATCCCTGAAGCCTGTTAGGGGATCCCTCATTAAAAATCCTGGATGACAGTCTAAAGTGTCACGTGCTGTAGAAAATAAGCTTGTTGACAAGAGCACATTAAACCAAGCACTTTTTGCAAGTAGTTTGTAAACCCGGAGAGAGGGAGCATAGTGTGTTCGTGCTTTCCTTCTTGTTTCTGTCTGGATGGAAAATGGAAGAACACTCTGGGTAAAACATCTCATGTTTTCAGCAAGAAAAAAAATCTAAATTTAATCTAGACTTCACATACAAGAGAGGAGGTTAAAAAAAGAAAAGCCTGGTTTGTAGATGTGTATTCTTCTGTAGCTCAAAGATAATATAAGATCGTCATCAGGATGAAGAGGGAAGTACACAGTAGCCGCTAAGACAATGAAAATTGAAGGCATGCCACAGAAGGAGAAATTAATGTTTCAATGCAAATGTCCCTATAAAATACATTTTTCACCAGGAAAAGATGTGTATAGCCCCATTCTTCATGTGTATGTGATACACTGCAGTAGGAGGTACAAATATTCACAGTGCAGGTAGAGGGAGATACTCCCCTCTGGATCGAACACAAACCTCTGTGAGAAGCATCGCCACTGATTTGAGGAGAAGAGAACATGGCTGCAGAGAAGAGATCCCTTCTGAGCACTGGCCCCTGCCCAGCATCACAGGAGGAATTTGACCAGACCTGTTTGGTCATGAGTCAAAGTTGCACATCCTAGTTCCAAACAACTGAGCTATAAACAGTTTAAAATTATTGTCAGGGGAGTTGAAAGAAGAATAATGCATCCCTCCAGACTCATAAGTGATCTTTTATTCACAGAAAATCAAAGTGATATACAAATGCAATTGCTGGCCCTGGGGAGGGGAGTCTGGATGACTGCTTATCATTCACAGTAGCTACCAGAGGGGATCTGACATTTGAAAGGAAGAAATGAAAGCTCCATCACAATTTGTTAAATAAAAGCTACCTTAGTATCTCACTAAATAGCTGATAATCAGAGGTGCAGAATTCTATTCTGCTGTTCAGTGCTTCGACAGCAAAAGGAAGAGCTCATAGGCTACAACCTACAAAAGTTTTTCTTCCATAACTTTGTGAAAGTTTGCTTGTAGTATCCATGGAAATTCCCCATGGCAGAAGTCAGGGCTAAGGCTAAGACAAAGGGCCTGGCAAAATAGTCAGAGTAGTTTAATTCTATGTATTCCTATTCTAAAATATTAAGTCAAAATGGAATAGGTGTAGAAAAGGGGAATGGAGAGTGATTTGTAAGAACAGAGATTCAAAACATTTATTTATCCCAGCAAAATGAAAGCTGTAATGAGACGTTTTCCCTCTAAAGTAATAAAACTCACCAGAGACTGAAGTCATTATACACACAAGAGAAGAGAGGTACACGCTAATTCTAAATAAAAGTAATTTGGGAAACTTCTACTGACCCCCATCTCTCCAAAGGAAGAGTTTGGAAAACCTATTTACAGGAGCAAGGAGCCTGGTTATCTTAAAGGTAGCACGTAGTAAATTTATTGAGAAATCATAGGATACCATGCATCAGACTAGAACGGACTGGTCTCCAAACTGGGAATTCCTCCTTGTCTTGCCTCTGTAAGTCTTTGCTGCTCAGGACACCTTGCAGGCATTACTGTTTTGCTCGTCACTGCACTCTGTTCTGTGGCTTAAGTTTTGATTTAGCAAGTGGATCCTATCCCATCCAGGTTTGTATGGTTCAGGGTTGCGATCCAAACACAAGATGAGAATCTAAACTCAACCCTTCTGGTTCAGAAGGCAGGAGGTAGGGGAGGTTATGTGTATGTCTGAAAAGTTCGTTCCATAACTTAAAAATTTTGCATTTAATTACAAGACCATTTTTGCTAATAGATCCAGGAGGAAAATAGTTTGCTATTTAGCATTTGTGGCCTAAATAGACCGTTAACTACAAGACTAATTTGCATATTTCTAAACATTTTTCTGTTTGTCTGAAAAGACATAAACACCTTTTCTTACTCTGTAACACTGTGAATTTTGAATTCCTGTCACGAGATAGAAACATGGAAGAATCCAGTGGGAAATTAATTTAAATCTGAGGGCAAAATAACGGATCAATAGTTAATCCTTCAGTGTATCTCCTCTTCTGCGTTAGCACAGGCACCAAAAGGTGAAGAGCTGAAGTGCCACTGGGCTCCTCACACTGTGTGCCTTTCACACATGTGGCTCTTGCAGAATGCCAGGACGTGTGTGTTTGCATGTGTGAGCCCTTCCTAGTCTCCAGTCAAGGTTTTCTCATCAACAGCAGTTTCTTTTCAACAAATTAATAATATTTTAGAAAATGTATCGATCAGTACAAGAAGCTCCGTAGTATCAAGTATTAAAAGTTTATGGTGCCAATGGTGGGTGATGAGAAAGTGGAAGCGTTATGCACAGGGGTAAACCTGTGCTGTCCTGTGTAGCCTTTGAGGATAATTTCCAGAGAACCTCCTACTCCTGGCACCCTAACCCTACCAGTGACACTAACCCTGTGCTTCAGGAGGCCAGCAATGGGAGTGCAATGCGGCTGAGCCATGCTGAGCAGGTGAGGACAACTGGGGAGCCCGCCAGAGAGCACATTTGACATCCTTCTGCCTCAGCTTTTCTTGACATACTGTTTCAGAGTGAAGGCATAAAGCTGTTAAATGAGACCCAAATTTTAGTGTTTGCTCTTGTAATGGGAAAGCATATGTGTTAAGTATTAAAAGTGTACTGAGTTAAATAACTCCAAGGCTGGAGGAAAGAGAAGTGTCTGATGGCCAGATCTGGTAGTTAAAGGGCTTCTGAGTTCTGTTCCTCTTATTGCCAGTGATTCACTGTACAGCTCCTGGCAAGACACATAACCAAGCTGAAATATTTTCTTCCAGCTGCAACAAAGCTGTAACACCAAATACAAGGAGGGCCTCTGAGGTTTAACTAATTCCAGTTTACAGAAAGCCTCAAGATCCTCCCTAGGAAGCTGCTGGAGAAAGGCAAGTAAAACGGTATTTCAAACTGCTGTTCATAAACGAGCTCTTTGGCTTCACATCAGTGAAAAGCAGTGCCTGGAACTGCCTCTGCAAACAGCCCTGACAAAGGGGGTTGGGATGTATGGGAAACAGATGTGAAACCACAGCCGGAGAGATGGCAGCAAACTCCACTACTTCTTGATGATGCATCTGGAGGTGGCTTGGGTGAGTGGGTTGTGGAGTGTACCAGCAGAGAGCAAACTTTGCTAAGAGGGTTGAAGAGGCTGGAGAAAGCTTGGTGTAAAGAGAGAGGTGTGAAGGTTGCTTTTATACAGGCAGAAGAAAAGGAGGATGGGAATTATGTCTGGGCCCTTCTAGCATGTCTCTCTTGAAGGAGGAGCAGGACATGGGGAAGACTGCTTGCTCCTCTCAGGTACTGTGCTTGGTCCCATTCCTTGAAAAGAAACAGGGACCTGAGGAGTTGTCTGAGAAGCTGCAAAGGGTGCGGGCTGAGCACTGGTGCTCCATGGTACTGCATGCTCTGTGGGGGAGCCGCAGGACAGGGCGCACTCCCAAAGGTTTTGTGAGGTGGGAGCGGGCTGTGAAGCTGCCTTGTGACAGAAGTCATCCAAGCACATCAGAGCTTGGGGCAGCAAGGGGTGTGCAAAATGGTGGCGCTCCTGACAAGCTCCTGTGCTGGGTGAAGCTTTGTGGGTCTTCAGCAACTAGGTAATATGGTTCCCCTCTGGGTGATGCAGCACAGCCGATGGAAAAGAAAGCAGTCAGCCTCCTGGCCACTGGTGGGGAGTGCCCCACGCCTGCATCTGGCTGAGGTAAGGACAAACAAGCTGAGAACATCTGGCCAAAGCTCCAAAACCCTTGAATGAAACAAGCATCTCTTTCTTAGCTCTCGTGGTGCTCCCCCTTGTTGGCTGGCATTGTCCACATCTGCCAAGCTCTCTGGGTGGTTTTCCTGCCATCTGGGCAGTGGGAAAGCCCAAACACAGGCAGAAGCCAAACTGTTTCTGCCAGGTTGCAACAGCCCCAGCAATAGGCCTGTGGCAACCTGCAAGCGGCTGCTGAAAACTCTCTCTGGGTTTGGTGCAAAGAGCCCCAGTGCCAAGGAGCAGCTCTGCCCACTGCTCCCACCGGCCAGGCCTTGCGGTCAGGGCCGCGACGCATGGCTGGTGCGTCCTCCAGCGTCATGGCACCTGTTTGTCCAGCGCCAGAGGGACAGAGTGGAAGCTCCAGCTGTTACAGAGCCCAGGGGTCGTTCAGCCTGGACGCATGCCCTGCTGCCGCAGCCCTAGCAGGGGGGAAGGTGGACACAATGTCATCGTTTATCACACGTCTTGGGCCGAGAGCTGGCCGTGAGGGGAGAGCCACCATTACTACAGGAGCTCGGCGGTGAGCCGGTCCCCGGTCCCCCGGCCCTGCAGGCACCCGCGGCCCTGCCGCGCAGCGCAGTGAGGGGCTCCTGGGCCGTGGGCCGCAGGGCTGGGGGACCCGCGCGGCAGGGAGGTCCTGGAAGTGCCGGGGGCCCGGTGAGGCTGCGCCAGGTCCCCCCGGGCCCACTCGCGGGGGGTGGAGTGGGTGGGTGAGCTGCCACCGCCCACCCGCCATGGCGCGCCCACCTCGGCGGGGCGCTCCCCCGTCCCCGCCGGAAAGCCCCACCCCCTCCCCTCCCCTCCTCCATTGGCGCGGCTCAGCGCCCCGCCCTATCCCCGGCAGGCGGTGGCTGCGCGCGCGCCCCGTTCCCCCTCCCCGCCGCGCGCGCGCGGCTACCGCCTGCCGGGGGCGGGGCGAGCGAGGCGCCGGGATCGGTTCTGTCTGGCCGTCACTGCCGAGCCCCGGGTGAGGAGGGGAGGGGGCCGCCGGGATCCCTCCGGCCGCCACCGGGGCGGGGTGACGGGGGTCTCTGCGGGGGCGCGGCAGGGCCGGGCGGGTCAGCGCCGTTCTGCTGCGGTTCCCCCGGGCCGCGGCCTGCTGGGAACCGGGGAGCGCTGGCAGAGCCCGGCGGCGGCTCGGCAGGTCCCTCCCTGCTCCGGTGGCGGGGTCGCCGGTGCTGAGGGCGCCGCCCGCCGCCGGCACTTCTTGGGGACGATCGGGTCAAACTCCCCCGCGCGGGCGCGGGCACGGGCCGGGGCACGGCCTCCGGGCCGGGCGGGGACCGGGCGAGCTCTGCTCTCGCTGCCCGTCAGGAGGGCAGGTGGGAAACGGACCGTGCCCGCCGCTGGCCGGGAACGAGCCGCCGCAACCGGGAAAAATAGCCCAAAATACCCGTTTCTCCTCGGGGGCCAGGCTGGGCGTTGGGCTGGCAACTCATGGAGAATCACTGAAACCGTGATTTATAAGTAATAAATCTGTGTTGGTTATAGGGAGGAGGCAAAGTACTGCTAGGAATCAGTAGGGATGTATAGCTCCGGCCAGGCTGTCGGTCCGGCAGTGCGCTGCTCTGGGGTCACCTGATAACAGCATCGGGTATGGCTCATGGGTCCCTGGGGGATCCAGGGGACAGCTGTGGTGGGACACACCAGCAGAGGCAGCTGCAGGACATGGTCCTTCTTCGCCATCGCTTTCCAGTTTCTGCATTTCTTGGTCCCTGTGTGTTCAGCCTCTGAGTTCTGGGAAGGAGTCTTGGCATTTGGGGTCCTGCAGGAGAAGGTGCTCCTTGGGGCGCCCCTCCTCTGGGGAGCAGGTCTGAGGCAACTGGATGCCTTTCGGGTGCTCTGCCATGACTCTGTTTTGCCTTTGGCCTCATGAACTAGAAAGGAAGCAATGAGAATTATTTTTTCCTGCTGCAGCGGCACAGATCCCCCATGCCTGAGGATCAGATGTCGTGAACGGTTTCTGGGCTGAGCCTGTTTTTCAGGTGAGTAGGGCCACGGTGTGAGACGGTGCCTGGCCTGGCACTACTGTAGCACCAAGAACATAGCCGGTGGTGCTGGCTCTGCAGGGCTTGGTTTTGCTGCACCCCTGCTGGGGTCGAGCAGAGCGGAGCTACACGCAGTTCCTACCAGGATGTGGCTTTTCTCTCGCTGTAAAGATGAGCAGACAGCAGCTGCTGTGAATTACTTTTTTTGGACAAAGTGCGTTTATAACATGGAGGTAAAGGTGAATTGTTTACTTCAACCTTTGCTTCAAACCTAGCTCCTGTGAAAGTCCCAGGGGAGCATTGCAACCAGTCCTTGTAACCAGAGCGATGTTTCAAGGGAGAATAAAACACAAACAACTCTCCTGCAATGGTTTGGGTTGCAAGAACTCCCCAGAGTGGTTGCACTTGGTGGGTGAAAATGAGCAGGAGGCATTTGCCAGGCTGATGTGTCCTGCAGTCAGCACAAGAGAGAAAAGACAGCAAATCAAACAGGAAGCCTTGGTTGTGTTCTAAAAACTCTTTTAGGTTGAAAAAAGCCATCCTAAAAGGAATAGTGGTAACTAATTACACCTGAGTGTGTTGAGGATGCTTTTTCTGGCTGGGTCCTCAGCTTTCTCAGAGCCTCTCTGTGTGCTTGGATCCAGATGCAGGGCTCAGCTCTGAACCAGTGTGGTCTTCGTTTAGGTCATTAGAGGCCTGGGCTTTTAGACTTTTTGACAAAGGGGCTGTCCTGGTCATAATGTCAGGTTTGGTGTCTATAAATGATAAATTATTTGATTATGGTCCCCTAATTCCAGTGCTGTGTATCTGTTGGGCGATGCAGGCTCCCAGGTGGCTTTCAGTCTCTCCTGGATGCAGGACTAGACATGAGCGGTGTGGCTGATTCTGGGGAGATGGGGACAGTGCCTCTCCATCCCCCCTCCATAACCACCTCATTCCCAAGAGGCGCTGAAGCCTGGTGACCAATTGGAGCAGGCTGATGCAATATGGGACTAATATGCAGGAGGTTTCTGGGGGGTTTCCACTGTCTTTAAGCTTCACACATAAGAAGAATTGGAACTGGGCATGTTTTGCTCCAAATAAGTAGCTTTAGAGAGTGATTGCTTGTCCTAGTGCTAGCTTAACTCCTTTTTTTCCTCTCCTCTTACTGCTAGTGCATCAGGAAGTGTGGAGCACCAAGTGTCCAGCATGTCCGACTGGGTGCTCCTTGGGCTGATTGCAGCACTGGTTGTGCTGCTGTTGCTGACCATCTTCGGTTTTGTTGTCTACTCGGGGCTCTTCACGGAGGTGGTTGTGAGTGCTGGCTCCCCACCTGTTGGCAACATCACGCTGGCCTACAAGTTCAGGGTGGGCCCGTATGGCGAATCTGGGCAGCTCTTCACAGACGGCTGCAGCATCTCTTCAAAACTCTGCTCCATCGGCGTCTACTACGACAACCCTCACACGGTAAGGTGTGCCTGGTGGGGCTGCCAAGCTCTTTTGATCAGTACCTTGGTTCCTGGCTTGGGATGCTCCCTGACTGTATTTCAGGCACTTGCAGCTCATCCTCCATAAATGAGCTCTGGGGTTCATAAGGTCTCCCAGATATGCAGAGGGTGCTCTATGGGGAAAGGCACCTGAAAGCAGATGGTTTCTTGGACAACACTAACTGGAAGGCATTGGGTGAGCAAAGATTGCTATCTTCTGATAGTTCCTGCTGAACAAGTTAACAGCAGGATAATGGATCTGGTTATGGCTGATGCCCGTGACCCCACGGTGAAGCATTCCTTGGCAGATTCCCTGGCTGCAGGAAGTACAGCTGAGGCTCCTTCTGGACTTGCAGATCTGTGGTTGAGAGCAGATGGTCTTTTCAGCTTGCTGTGTCCTCATCCATACTCCTCCTCTTGCACTAGAAAGTGCTCTCATGTATTTCTGAGCTTCTCTGTAGTCCTTTCATCCCCTGAATGTACTTACTGAAGCCTCAGGTGGTGCACGCTGAGGGCTCCTGTCTGATGAAACAGTTACTCCATGATGCTCTTCAGGCTGAGAGGTGAGCAGAAAGCGTGCTGCCTGATGGCTGCTGGCCAGAGTTAAGTACTCTGTCAGGTACGGTCCAGGACAAGGAGCAAACAAAAGTGCATCAGAACTTTCTGGGGGGTGAGGAGCCTGGCTGCTGATGCTTGGTGGCACTAGGATCTCCAGATAATGGCATGTGGGCATTTGTCTGTGGCAGACAGCCTGGCTCCCCAGTAATTCTGCAGTAGCTAGTGTGACCGTGGAGGAATGCTGGGGAGGGAGGGATTGTGGGGTGGCCAGCAGCCCTGTGCGTGTGCTTGGGCACATGTGCTGGGGGTTGGCACGGGGCACAGTCCTTGGGCTGATAGCTCTTTCCCAGTGCTTCTGCCCTGGGGGTGACTGGCCCTGCTTTAGGAACCCCCATGGGCCACATAGTGCATGCCCCTGTTTTGTTGCTTGCAAGATGGTGCTCCCAAGGGTTGGACCTGCCTAGAGGCAACTTGTCCATGAAAATGTAGTGCTGAGTGGCTTCTTGGAGCACTGTGGCAGGAAGATTTCAGAGGCAAGAAAACACTGAGCTGGCTGTGCTCAGTGGAGCCTGGTGTGCTCAACCACCTTGCGTGTTTGTATCCTGTGACAACCTGACTTATCTTTACCTTCCAGTTTTTGCTTCTGGATCATGGGAGGCAGAGAAGAGAGACCCTGCAGTGCCTCTTCCTGGCCTGGGAAGGAGGGTGACAAAGATGACTTTGTGCCTTCTTGGATGAGCCAGGCGGAGGCAGGGTTTGACTTGACACGCTTGAACACTTTTGTCCACAAGAAGTGTCATGTTTGGAGCGGGTGAGGGATGGGAGTCTTGGGGAGTGCCTGGTGTGCTAGGGCCCATGTGGTCAGAGTGGCAAATTCCCCCACCACTAATTTGTGTCCTTGTCCTTGTGTCAAGGTCCTCTTCTGGAGTTGAGAACCCTGGTGCTGCTGCTTCTTCCCCTGGCATCTCTGGGGTGGAGCAGGACAGTTGATGCTGTCAGAAGGGCTCAGTATCTGTGCTTGGTGCTGCCCCGCTCCAGGGACACAATGTGGACCTGCCTGTGGTTGACATGCAGTCTCCTTTTCTGTTTGGGTGCTGTGCCTTGCCTCTCTGTTTGCCGAAGCATGGGCTAGTGAAAGCTTGTGCTGCTGTGGCCCACAGATACCGATAAGGGTATTTGTGGTGACTCCTGCCATGGCTGGGACAGAGAGTGCTTTCCCTGGCAGCACCAGGTGAGGCTGGGAGGGAGCGGCTCCTATATGACCCTGGAAAGTTGTACTGACCATACAGGATGAAGCTGCATTGTTTTTCTGGTCCTGTCTCTTTTCTCCTCTTCTGCAGCTGTCACATCTCTGCCCTCACCCTGCAGTTAGAACAGGCAGTGGGGCTGCAGACCTTGTCTCTGAGTCTCCAGTGGCCATCCAGGATTTTGGAAGCCAACTGTTTCTCCTTTTGCAGTTGGGTCTCTTGGGAGGGGAAGACCTTCTCTGCCAGCATGGATGAATGGCACCTGGTGGCCCAGCTAGTGCCCAGTCTAGACTGGAGCATGCTGCTGGATCTGGAGGCCCTATTTCCTGCCTCTGCTGAGGGGGTCTGTACTTGCTTGCCCGTGGACTGACCACTGATCCAGTGTGGTGTGCGAGTGCCTCTAGCTGGTGCATGAGAGGGAGCTCCTTACAAAAGGCAGGAAACAGTGGGGAGCTACAATCCATGGTGGGCCCCTTGTGAAGGATGGTAGTGAGTTTGTGTGGGTCTCTAGACATTTTGGAGGGTGCATGGCCCCAAGTCTGTGGGTCAGGCTGGAAGATCCTGGTGGTGATGCTGGTCAGGTCAGTTGCCTCCCTCTGGGAGCCTCCTGGAAGGTGGTACTCAGGATGGGCACAGCAAAGGCTCTTGGTGCTACACATTTGTGGAGTGAGCCTGAAGGGTGCTGGAAGCTCTTGTGGACCAACAAAGCATCTCTGTGACTGGGTGTCCTAAGCTCTGGAGACTGTGGGTCCGTTCCTGTGACAGGAGCCTAACCTGCCCTCAGAGGCTTGGCAGGGAGCCCCACAGACCTTGCCCTTCTCTGGAAGGGCTGCCTTTGCTCATGACATTGGGTAGGTGACATTGGCCCAAGCCCCTGCCTCCACAGACACTGCAGTGCCTGGGGCACAGTGGGCCGTGCTGGACATAGCTGTGGTGCCTGGGGCTCTGCACGGCAGGAGGAGCCTCCTCTTGTCTGACAGCAATAAGCACGCCACCAGACCTGGGCCTGCTGGAGCAGCTGGGGTGCTGATGGGACCTTCCATGGACTGATCTGTGGCTCCTAAATTGGTTCCCTCAGGGATCTGCATCTCACTGATGGGCAGGCCAGGCCAGTCAGGGTGCTGGAGGGTGAAGGTGTGCTTGGGCAGGATGGGCAGAGGGCTTCCTTGCCACTGGGCAGGTGAAGAAGGGGACAGTTTTGGTTGGATTGCTTGGCTAGGGGCTGCAACGCTTATGGCTGGTGTGCTGGCTCAGGCGCTGAGCACCCCAGCGTCCCGTGGAGTGCCCCTTTGTGCACATACCCACTGTAGCCTTGATGGCATGGGAGATGGTGTGTGCTGCTGGCTCCTCATTCCTGGAGTTCCAGCGGGGTGGGATTGGTCACCCAGGCTGCCTTTCCCCTATGAGGAAGAGATGACCTCCTCCTCTTCCTCCTTGTTCTTGGTGCTCTCCTGACCTCGGTGAAGCACCCTCTGGCAGAGGCTGGTCTGCCCAGAGCTGGCCACCCACTGTGGATGTTGACTTGTCACCAAAAATAGACCTTTTGTCATCAGACAGCAGACTGTGCTCACTGTCTGTTGTGTCCTGCGGTGACCCTGGCTGAGCGCCAGCAGGCTCTGGCCAGGCAGCTGCCTCGAGTCCAGCTTGCAGCCGCCAGCCCCTGGGGAGTTTGGTGCCCCTGGGCCCCCAGTATTGCAGCAGGAAGAGGCTGATGACTGGCAGGTGCCAGTATGGCATTTGCTGTGCTGTTGGACTCATGGCCAAAGGAGGCTCTTGCTAGGAGAGAGGACAGGGATGACAGAGCTAGAGACCAGCAGCTGTGTGTTGGCTCTTGGCTGGGAGTGGGCCTGGGCAGAGCCCTGTGGCTTGGAGGAGGTGGACTGTCTCGAGGTCATGCTGGGCCTTAGAGTGGCCACTGACACTGGCATCCCCAGGGCTCCCTGCTGGCTCCTGGATCTCTGGCATTCATGCAGGGATGCTCCCCAAGTGCTGCCGAACCCCTGCCAGTGATGTTTTATGTGTTTTAATGGACAAGATTAATATTGATTTGCACACTTTTTTTTCTTTTTATTTAATATTTAGCAACCCAGAGGACTTCTCTCTCCTTCTCCCACCTCTGGCAGGAACAAAAATGACTCCTCGGCAAGGACTGAATGTGGCGGGCGGGTTTGTGCTCAGCTCCAGCTGAGTGCTTCTGCTCACATTTAGCTGTAGGCACATGCTAGGGCCTTTTGCTTGCAGGCCACATGTTTGTGTGCTCAGCAACCAGCGTGTACCCAAGCATTGGATGGATGAGGCCAAAATGCTCTCTGAATGCAGGAATGGGTTTTTCTCCCATTGGCAAAGTTGCCAAATAAGTTAACTAATAATTTCCAAAACTCCTCTGTCGGGGCTTGGCGGAGCAGAGGCTTTGATCAGCACCTGCCCACACCGAAAGGACAAATTTGTTGGGGAAAGTCTGGTTTTAACTGGAGTATTTCCTTCCTTCCCTTAAGATGGGCTTTGCCAGACAGGGGAGGAGGCAAATCTGCCTTGCTGCTGCACTTGTGGGGCTGCATGCTATGAAAAAGAAAGTTAAAAGGAGAAGGGAGGAAGCAAACGTGCCTGGCCCAAGTGGTGCTGCCCACTCCGGCAGCTTGGGTCCTTCTGTCAGGTGTTCTGAGTCAGGGGGTGAACTGTCTTTGCTCAGTACATAAATAGAGATTGCTTGTTTAAAGGAATTTTATGTAGATTTCCCTTATCTCCTTGCTTCTTCCGGGCCTTTCCCCACAGATGCCTTTTACTGCTGCCTCTTGCTGTCTTTGGGATGGATCTGCTTTTCCTTCCCTGCCCCAAGCAGCGATGCTCAGCACAGCCCTGTCTGCAGCTCCCTCTTGCAGCACAGGAGGGCAAGAGTGAGCTGTCAGGCACACCAGTCCCCAGCCTGATGGCTGCTGCTGCTTCTGACACTGTTTTCTCCCTTCCTATTTATATTAGTTTATGTTTCCCCTTCAGGATGGTCCTGCTGTGCAACATTAAAGGGTGTTTAAGGGAAAGGGAGGGCAAGGAGTGTGGTGTGGGGTAGTTATGCTGCAGGAGGAGATGTTGCTGAGCTTTAGCACAGGCAAAGTTAGGGATGAGATTGGGGAGCACAGAATGGAGATCCCCTTTGGGGGGCACATGGGGATGGGAAATAGTAACACAATGGCCTTGTGGTCACTCTCTCTGCCTCCCATCTTACCTGCAAGAGCTTTGTGATGTAAATGCCTGCAGGGTGTCTGTCTGTCTTGCTGCCCCTGTTGGGTGTCCTGGCAGTTCCTGGTGAGTTCTGCTGCCTTGTATGGCAGGAGTTTGGAGACTTTGCTTCTCCAGCCCTCACCAGAAGAGGTTGGCAGAAGGTGGCCAGACTCGTACATCTGCTGTTCCTGGTTGCTGGCTGCCACATCATCTCGTTATCCAGCGGGCTCGAGAGCAGGTGGCAGGGGAAGCATGAACACTCAGATGGTGCCCCCTTCCTTGGTGCCCCCTTCCTTGGTGCCCCCTTCCTTGGTGCCCCCTTCCTTGGTGCCCCCTTCCTTGGTGCCCCCTTCCTTGGTGCCCCCTTCACCACCTGTTCTTCCTGGGCTCCTTTTTTAGGCCAGTATGCCCTGGCGGAAGGAGCCTAGTTTCTGCCTGCCAGCCCCTTCTTCAAGCATCTCTTTAGGAGCAGAAAGGACAGCAGCTTTGCTGGAGTTAAAGGAGGGAACTGGACTCTGATCTCAGCAGTAGGAAGACACACTGTGCCCTCAGGTGGTATCAGAGGGTGGGAGTTGCTGGGCTCTCCTGCCCCCTGCCATGTTCCTGCCTAGTGCCATGGGTAAATGTGAACTTGAATGGTGGGATTTTGTTAAAAATGAGAAACAAAAGCTGTGGCCTGGGTCAGCCTTGGCATGGATGTGGTTGGAGTCCCGTGGGCTATCCCTGTGACAGGAGCAGAGCCTTGAGCACCCCTCTTGCTGGGCTGGGAGCCCTGCAGCCCCCTGTCTTAACAGGAGACATTCCCAAATCTGGAAAGAGCATGCTTTATATTTTGCATGTTGTTTGAGTCCAGGATAGAAGGGGGTGTGGTTTTCTTCGTGTTGCTGCAAACATCTTGGTGATTGCTTGCAAGTCTTACATGCCTCAGTTTTCCTGCCCTTAAAACTGTGCCAGACTGAGTGTGCCTGCTTAGGAGGGACCTAGCAGCCTCTGGATTTCTCTCTGGCTTAGTGCTGGTGGCCCATGCTGGTGAGTTGCATGTGCAGGTAGCTGCTGCAGGCAGGTACCCCTGCAGGGTGACCTCTTTGGGAGTGGGATGGAGGCAAGCTGGGTATGTTGTGGTCACATCTCTTTTTAGCCCCCACCCCCCCCACCCCTCCCAAAGCCACAGGGATGTCCTGCAGATGGGGACAGCGGTGAGCACGTCTCAACAGTTGGGTCTCTGATGGGGGGGGTCATGAGAGACACTGTCTGCAGTGGCTGTCACCTGGGTGGGTTTGGGTGAGCAGCCCAGTGGGGTTTAGTTCTTTGCTGCAGGTCCTTCTGCCCTCCAAGGAGGGGAGCAGTACCTTCCCCTCCAGGCTGTGAGTTTAGGCTGGGAGGAGCATAGACAGTTCGGGTGTGGATCAGTTTTGGTTCAGAGCGATCACCTTGTTTGGTATGCCTGATCATGCTGGGCTATTGCCTTTACTCTGGTTCATGGTGGTCTGCCTCTGTGCTCAGCAGGTTGAGGTTTTGGCCATTCTTAAGCCTCTCTTTTCTGATGCCATCTGCCTGTCCCCCTCAATCAGGTGCCTCCAGAGAAGTGCCGCTTTGCCATAGGCCGAATCCTGAGCGAGGGAGACACAAAGCCACCAGAAGAGCAGATCAAGCGGTTCCAGAAGTATGGCTTCAAGATCTTCTCCTTCCCTGCTCCCAGCCACGTGGTCATGGCGACCTTCCCATTCACTACACCATTGTCAATCCATCTAGCAGTCAACCGTGTCCACCCAGCCCTTGATACCTACATCAAGGTAAGTGAGTGTGGCATGAAGAGTGTCGCATGTGTTCAGTGGACTGTCAGAGCCTTCTCTTGCTGACAGCTGATCGGGCTGCTCTGTTGTGTCATTTCTTGATGTCTTCCCTTGGGCCCTACCGTCAAGATCTCCTTTTGCAATCTGGCAGGTAGTTCCCCAGCAGGGATGTCCTCCCATTTGCTCCGTAGGCACAGGGGTGTCTTTTCTGCTGGTTTGTGTTTATGAGAAGCAAATTATCAACTGATGACTTGCTGCACATCTTAATGCAGAGATAAAAGCTGGTTTTCCCCTTGGGTGTCTTGTTAGGATCTGGCAGGTATGTGCCCCTTTGGTGTAGCACATCGTGCCATGAAACTTCTTTTTCAAGTGCCAGCCTCACTGGTGGGGCAGCTGTTTTCTGCAGGGGCAGGAGGAGAAGTTAGAAACTTTCTGACCCATGGGTTTACAAAGACTTGGTTTCAAGCAATATGTTGAAATTTGTGGCCCCTGGCCCTTGCTGGGCAGCCGGCTGCTGTGAGCTGTGTTTGCTCTTGCCTCTGAGTGGAGCAGATGGCCATCCCCCCTGCTTCTGGTCTTTTTGAAGCCAGGTCTGCTACCTTGCTCTGGCTGCCAGACCAGCTGCAGCAAGGGTGTTCCCAAGCAGCACATCTGGCACAGATACCTCCAGATCCAGGCTTTCTAGGGGGTGAAGATGGTCCTGACCAGCTGGGCAATGGAGGGAAGGGACTGTCCTTCCTGGTGGGGGAGCATGCTGTGGAGGGGCCAGCAATCAGCTCCTGGATTATCTGACTGTCAAGTTCTGTCTCTTTCATTTGTTCATGTTGAAACGTGGTATTTATAAACTTGCTTTTCCTGGTGAAACTCCCAGGCCTGTTGGAGAACCGTGTGAATCCCTCCAGCCTACGCTGTGCCGCAGGATGGCTTCCCGGGTGCCAACTCCAGAACTTCAGCCGGTGGCTCTTTGCTGATTCTCTTGTCCGCCCTGGCCTTAGGGAGCTGCCTGCTGGTACTGGCAAAAGATGCATTAATGCTGGCAGTGGGTGAAACTGTCACTGCTCATCCCCACCATCCCCCTGCTGGAGAGCTGAACCAGTTCCCTGTTCTCTGCTCCATTCTCTCTATGTCTCTTCCTGGAGCTCTGCTGGCTGTTTTGGTGCGGGGGGTATTGGGCAGTGCTGGCAGCCTTGCAGCAGATGTGTGGGTGTGCAGGGAGGGGGCTGGCATGGGTGGGAGCACAGGTTGGCTGCGGAAGTGCTCGGCGACATGGGGCTGATGCTGCCTCACTTGAAACGTCCTAGTGAGCTTATCTGTCGCATGAGAGGTGGAGTTGTTAGAGCTAAAAAGGGAACCATGGGTTGTTCTGGGAGCACCTGGCAGCATTTAATGGGAGCGGCTGATTTAAAATTAAAATAAATAACTGAAATCGTATGGAAATGCAGCACCCAGGGTCACGTGTGGAGGGAGGGGACACGTTTTGATATCTGCTCTGGTCAAAACAGCATGTGTGTCAGGGTGCGTGCCTGCATCCATGCTGAAGTCCTGCAGCAGAGCGCAGCCCCTCTGCTCGTGTTAGACTGATTGTGGGGATGCAGGCAGAGAGTTGATGGGGTTGCCTTGCTGTCGCGCTCCATGGGGATGCCCTGGCTTCCTCTGATGTGTGGGGGACTTTGGAGGCCATTTGCAGCCGTGCTAGCAGCATCCCTGCCGCTTCTCCTGCAGGCTGGACTGCCTGCACCCCTGGGGCTGCGCTGGCATTTCCCCTGCGGAGGGATGGGGAGGGAGGGGGGAAACTTTCATGGAAACAGGTGACCTGTGCCCGCTTGGTGGTGGGAATGGGGGTTGCCATGGAGACAGCTTCTCCAAATAGCATCCTTCATCCCACCCCCAGTGCCCGGCTCCCTTAAGCAACCCGAGACAGCAGCGAGACAGATTTGCTTTATTTATTTATTTCACGCTGTGCCTGCTTTGAGAAGGGCACTGTTAATGAGAGCTCGGGGTCAGGCCTGCTGAGCACGCTGGTGCCCCCATTGCCCTCCAGTCCTGGTGGCAGCAGGGAGAATAGAGTTGGGATAGCAAAAGCCAGGAGGCACAAAAGGGAGCTCAGTGGCAGAGATGAAGTGCCAGCTCCCATGGAGGGAGGGAATTGGCTGAAATGGAAGGAGGATGGCATGGCTACCTAGTCATAGGAAGGTGTGGGAAAGCTGGGGTTGGAGAGGGAGGTGGAAGAGGCATGGAAAGGGGGTGGAAGGTGGGGAGGAAGGGTGGAGAAAGCTTTGGAAAGGCTGAAAAATATGGGAGGGGAATGGGAGGAGAAGGGGTCTGGAGGGGATGTGTGGGCCAGAGGAGCTGAGGGTTTGGGGACCAGCTGAGGGAGCAGGACTGCAAGAGGTGGTAGGGAAGTCTAGGAAAGAGCTGGAAGAAACACCAGAGTGGGTGGCTGTCCAGTGCCCTTCCCATGACATCCCCTGAGGTTAACTGTTAGGGACATTGGCCACCAAGGCTGAAGGCTGGTGAATGAGAAGGGGGAGCATGGCTCCCTTGGACTCGCTGGTGCTGCGCTGAAGTTACCAGGGGTGCCCATGGCTCAGGTTTCCCAAGCAGTGCGGGTGCAGCGGTGCTGGCTTTCAGCAGTCTGGGCTTCATGTGTCCCAGCCTGCTGCTGCTTCAGAGGGACAGGGAAGATTAAAAATAAAATTTATAACAATAATTAAAAAAATAAGTAGGATGATAGCGTCCCCTTTCATTAGGGATGGAAGGAAGATGGGCTGTCATGGAGCAGGGAGCGCTGCAGTCAGGCCACCCTTGCAGCGTGCCTCCTGACCCCCCTGGCTCTCATGGAGGTCAGGAGCTAGCATTTCTACAACTCTTTGTGTGGAGCCACAGCTTTCAGGAACTGTGGGGAAGATGGCTGCAGCCATCCTAGCAGGTAAGAGGACATCGTTCCCCTGGGATGGCAGGCTGGCAGAAGCAGTGACTTGCTGGCTAGAATCGCCTTTGGAGAAGCCCAGGAGAGCCTGATGGCTCATTGCTCCAAGCATGGGTTATTTAAGGCATAGGCTGGGATTATTTAGTGTCCTTCAAAAGCATTTCTTCCCTAATAGCTCCTACTGATGCCTCTCCCTGCTGCCAGGCAGGTATGCCCCACTTTCCCAGGGCATATACGCTTGCCCTATGGCACAGCTGCCATTCAGACCTGGCAGTCCCGACTTCTGGGTGCAAAGGAGAGCTCTTGCAAAGCTCTTTCCTGGTGGAGACCCTTTCTGACAGCTCTGGGAGTGGGTTATTCCCCTGTAACCTCCCACCATTTCAAGGAGTGTTTATTCTGGCTTGGGTGTAACGAGCTCTCCACAGTGGGCTGTATGTGTCTGCATCTCTCTACATCTATGCTGGCATCTAGTGGGCGCTGCCAGGTAGGTGGGCTTGGGTCTCCCCGTCCCTGCTCCTCTGGCAGCTGGAGAGGTGGCTAACCACATCCGAGGTGGAGCTGTCAGGTGTCTCCCACTGCAGCCCTAGAAGTGACTGTCTTAACCTGGCCTCTTTCCCTGGGATTTTGGGTCAGTTTTGTGGTCTGTCCAGCTGAGGAGGGTGTGCAAGTGTACAAATAAAGGAGAGCAGCAATGCCAGCATAGTTCTGCCTGCCTTGCACCCTTCTCTGAACCAGAGCTTGAGCTGTTTAGGAAATTTAGGATGCAGTCACCTCTTGCCTCTCTCTGATAAGCTAAATATAGAGAGCTTGTAAAGTCTTCCACTGTCATATTTTCCATATTTTCCAATCTTAATTGCTGGGTCCTTTCTTTAGACTTTTTTTAACCTGTCTTCAGCTTAGAAAGTTCTTTGACTTGTCAGTATCACAAATGGATGCTTTATTTCAGCAATGGTCTTATTGCTGTGCTGCACAGATCTCTGGTGGAGACCTTGGCCCCTGCCGCGGACCCCCCAGTCATGGGTTTGTTCTGAGCCAGCTAACAGTGACTTCAAACATGTGCCAGTGTCCTTTGATTGACTTGTAGTTTCTTGCTTAAAAAAGGGAAATGGTACCAAGTCCTACATATTCTGAGTTTGAATGCATGGCACGGGTGCTGGTTTGTTTATCAGTCAAGCCCACAATCCCCACAAAAATAAATCATGTTTGCCAACAGGATCTGACAGCTGTAAATGTGTGTTGGTTGGCATTATTTATGCCAGTCTCCTTCGCTTCCTGGTGATCTGGTCTTGTTACAGCCATCCATTTATTTTGCCTTGGCTCAGTCTTTGCCTGACCAGCCTGCACTTGCCCGAGTCAGATATTTACCCATTTGAATATTGGCAGGTACAGGCTGCTGTCTCTCTTGGGACTTTCTAGCATCTCCAGCTGGCCAGAGATCACCCTTTGACATGTAGACAGCTTGTCAGCCAGGCCTTCGGCATGTTTTAAATGTACGTTATCTTGACCTGTGAGCTGTGTGTTATATCCTCCCATGGAAGAGCAAACATTCCACCCACTTCCTCTGCCTGTGTTGTCTGGCTTTGTCCTAAATCCACTGCAGAAATACTCGCTGAACACTTCTCCCTCCTCAGTGGTGCCACCAAGGTTTCCCCTGGCTGACTGATGTGTCCAGAGTCTGTGTCATCCTTCAGACTCTCTTCCCATACCCAGCACCCCAGATGGCTTCTTAATGTGAACGACTTTCTGTCTGTAGGGGACTGGGAACGTACACGTGGTCCTTTATGGCAGCTAAGCCTTGGTGCCCAGCGCCCTTGTGAGTAAGGCTGCACCTCGTCTTTCCCGTCCTGCTTCCCTGACTACACTGCCACAGCTGCTGGCTTTGCTCAGATCTTTTCTCCCAGTTGTTATAAATGAAGGTCTGTGGAGCTGTGTTCCTGTTCCAGACGGTTTTTGTTTTAAAAGTGAAACCATGGAGCAATCTTTTTGCATGGCTGTGTTGGGGGTTGGCAGCTGGTAAAACATTTGCAAGGAGGGCTCAATTATTGGGGTGTTTTTCCACTTAAATTCTTTCTCCTGGCTGATTTAGTTTATTGTGGGCTCTGTGAATGAAGCCTTTTTAAATACCAGCTTGTCATATGCGAGCAGTCTGAGCTGCAGTCTGCGCGTGCATGAGGCACGATCACAGTGGCAGCTCCAGCTGATCAGCTCCCGCCCAAGGCTTTCCTCCCAGGGTCTAGCGGGTACTACAGATGCCCAGCCCTCTGTGCCAGTCCTGTTCCTCTACCATAGCTTTGCTTGTCCTCATGAACTCATTTGGTCTCCTGTGAGCTCTGGGGACCACAGGCTGAAGGTGGAGCCCTTACTGAGCCAAGGCCACTCAAAGTTGCATATCCATCTCACCAAGGAGGATGAGGAGCAGGATACCAGCACTTATAATTACCAACCTAAGACTTTGCTGCCCTCAATGTCTCATCATGTGGACCTAAAAGGACTCATCTAGATGACCTTCTCCCTCCTCGCATCAGTGGGTCACCCTGCAGAATATGCCTGTGGCTTTTGGGGAGATGGAGCTCTCCATCCTCTTCCTTCCCTTTTCTCATGCCCCAAGCTGACCATGAGAATCAGTTTGCAGATGCCTTGAGAGGTTTGGGATGCTGGGGAGAGAGGAGGTGCCTTGGCTGCCTGGCTAGCTGGCATGACCTTCAGTTTAAGCTCACTTGCACTTGAATATAGGTCTGTAGAGTTCCCAGGAAGACAGGAGGTTATCTGATGCTGCTGTTAAGCAATCGTCATGCATCAAGTAAAAACCAGGGGGAAAAAAAAAGCCTTGAGAGTCACAGAGGATTTGATGTGTCTAACTTATATTGATGGCAGAGATGAGACCAGAGCTGACAGCATGACAGGGCCCTGCTGGCAGGGGCTTGGAGGAAGGATACAGACTCTGGGGGAATTGTTTTGGGTGCCCTTGCACGTGTCTGCATGGGTCCCAAGCTGGGCTGTAGGTCAAGTCACGTATGGTTTGCCACTGCAGACAGACCTCGCTAGCACCCAGTGCCCACCCGTTGTGTACTTAGAGGCTGCAGCAGAGGCAAGCTGGGGCCATGCCCAGCAGTTGTCCCTCAGATACCTCAGGCTTGGGTGTAGCCACAGACCACATCTCCAGTGGGTGGTACTTGGTTGGGGTGGGGAGTTGTGGACACTTGGGGTGGGTGGTGCAGACAGACTCCTGGTAGAGGGTGAGAATTTTTGCTTTCAAGATTTTTTTTTGCTTTTGTGGTTTTTTGTTTCTTTTTTTTTACCTCAGTGTTACAGTCTGACTCAGAGTGGGGGATTGATGACAAGCCACCTCCCTAGTTTTGCCCTACTGGTGACAGCCAGCCATCAGCAGGGTTTGGAATGAGGGGGAAGAAACAAGACCAATCCTACTTATTTTCCCCTCTTAGAAACAAAACCCAACTCAGATACTGCTCTGGCTTGGTTTATCCTATGACCAAGCAAGTTCTCAATGGTTTTGTCTTCATCGTCCGTCACTCGTATCCGCAAGTGCTACATAGTGGATTGAGTCTTCCTTCTCTTTTAGGAACCCAGCTGGGCTTGGGGATGTGTTGGGTGTTTGCAATCTGCTCCCCCAAACAGCAGTGGAGCAGAGCCTGATGCTTGCAGCATCTCCCTGTAGCCAGGGAAACTGAGGTACAGGGGATGTTGCATCAAGCCTGCCATGTGCTGCTGAGGTCTCCTAGCACTGCTTGTGGCCACAAGAAAAGAAGAAGAGAGAGCAGAAAAGGGCAATGTCAGAGATGGCTTTGGGCAAGTGTTTCTGATTGCCCGGGAGCTGGTGGGCATTGGGGTGTGTGGTGGTGCACGTTGAGTCCATCACTCTCCATGCTTTCACCTGGGCTTTACACATTGTTTCTGCTGCTGGTAAAAGAGGTCATGTAAGCAGATGAGATTTTGGCCTTGCGTTATTTTAGGGGAAGACATTTTAAGGGTGGGGGTCCCAGCAAGCTACAAGTCTGTCCCTACCCATCTCTGGTTCCCCACCAGCCTGGTTGATGTCAAGGGTGAGCACTGGAGCAGCTTGGTCATCAGTGTTGGAGGGCACCCTTGGCTGGTGTGTGCTCTTTGCCAGGAGCTGGTGAAGCTCTTGATCTTGGGCTGGGCAGGAGGAGCAGGTGAGGCATGGGTACCATGATGCTGCAGCCCGAGCCTCTCCGGAAGGTGATGTGCAATGGCAGGAACTGGAGAGGGACCCCAAGGTGTCTCTGCACAGGCTTGGTGCCTTCACAGGCACATTCATCTCCCGCTGACCTGCGCTGACAGCTGGTTTTCAGCGGTCTCTCTCCAGCGAGGTCACCTGCTCACTGCTGGTTGGCAACCTCCAGCTGCATGTCATGTCACATCAGTTGGCATGTTTGTGGCAACTTTTATTTATTAAACATATTTAACGATGAAACCCTCCAAAGAAGTTTCAGTCCTGTGAGCGACTTTGCCTTTAGCGCTGTGTGGGGGAGTGGGCAGGGGAGGCCAGGACACCCACGAGGTCAGGCTGGGAGCTGAGCAGGTGGAAGGGATTTTTGGTGGGCAATGTTATTTAATGCCAGAGGGACTTTTGGACCCGGCTCGGGTTCGGCTCATGCAGCAGAGTGGGTTCATTTAACCTGTGTCTGCAGGGAAACATGCTCCTCCTGCGCCACTAATGGAACATATGGGGATCCGGGGCTCTGCGTCACGTCTCCTGCCACTCGCAGCAGGCATCCCCACTTTCCCACTTCTCCAGAGGAATTCGGCAGCCCCAGGCCACTACTCATCTGCTGTCAGTTTTTCCCTGATCCTTGCAGATGGGTGGGCAAGTGGTGACTTAGCACTGGCTGTGCTGTTTCATGTTCAGTGCTGGGCGCTACCCTGATGGAGCCGGCACGGCCAACTTGTGCCAGGCATGCCAGTGTGTGCTGGATGGCATGTGTGCTCGCTGCCTGGTGCACGCTGGTGCCATACCTGCTGCTCTGCTGCCTTGTGCTTGCAAGCTCGTGGCTTCTATTTTGGCTTTGCTGTTTGGTTGCACGGGGGCAGGTGTAAAACTGCAGCTCTGGCGGCATTACTACTTTGAGCAGAAAAGAGGTTTTCTTGCCAGCTTTGAGCTTTGGTAGTTAAAAGGCTCCTTCCCAGCCACTGCAGCTTGTCTCATGTGTGAAATCACCTGTTTTTTCCCCAGCTTCTTGTTGACTCCATACAAATATCTGCCCCAGAAGCAGGGAGAGAGGAGTCCTGGTCCCGGGGAAGCAGCTGGTGTGGGACAAAGACTCCTGGCCACCATGGCCTCTGCAGTTTTAAGTGATCACAGAATGGGAACAGCCCAGGTTGCAAAGGACCTGGGAAGATCATCTGGTCCAACTTTTCACGGGAAAGGGAGCCTGGATGAGGTTATCTAGCACCTGATTGCATCCTGAAAGCCTCCAGTGATGGGGTCTCCACAGCATTCCTGGGGAGGTTGTTCCAGCTGGTGGCTCAGACCTGAGTCTCTACCACCATGGGTACTTTCCTGTGACATCCAGCATTTTGATCCTATTGCCATCCCAGTTCCTTTCCCAGGAGCATTTCCAAAGGCAGCTCCTGGAAGGAGAGCAAACTTCAGGTGCCTGCCTTTCCATGCATGCCAAAGCGTGTGGGCATCCCTGATGGCCAAAAGCCTGGCCGAGTGCTGTCTGTCAGCCAGTGGTCCTGCTGGGGGACATTTTCGTCCTGGGAGGGAATGAGAAGCCACCTTGCTCTCCCAGCCACCACTTTGGAAAGCTGGGGCTTGCAGCCTCATAATGACTTACCCAGCCTTGCAAAATTGTCACGAAGATGAATCCACCCAGACACAAAGATTTGCTCCCTCTTCGCCTTTGCAGTGCGGGTTAATGATCATGGAGGAAGCTGGGGATATTTCATAAGGCTGTCAAAGGGAGAAAAAGAACTGAAATGGTTTGCCTTGGGCAAGGAGGGAGAGTAAAATACTACAGTGCTTCTCTGTCAGATCTCTTTATCGACTCAATCTGTATGTGTGCTCTCCCTGGATGTATTTATAGAGAATCCCAGAGGGTGCAGTTGGCTCAAAAGGCTTTCTTTGTCAGGTGTTGGAGACAGGTCCAGCTCTCTCAAGCAGTGACACTGTCCCAAACCCTGAGGTCTTCCCTCCTTGCCAGCTAGTCAGTTAATTTGAGGATGAGATTGATCTGCCTCTCTGCAATTGTTTTAGGAGGGTCCTAATGAGTTGTTTTCTGGGCTAGCTCTTCCCCATAGCCCTCTGAGGCAGACCTTGCCAGCTGTGCCAGGCCTGAGAAACAGCAAAATGAACCTAATCAAATGTGAAACAGCTTCTTAGAAACACTACTTTTATCCAGCAAACACAGTTGGCCCAGTTTCCCTGGCTGTGAAGCTCCCACTTTGAAACTTGTGGAGCAGGGAGATAATACATTTGAAAGCAGTGTCATTTTTACCTCCAGAAAAGGGACTGTTGTCCTATGACTAACTTGCACTTTTTCAATTCTAGTTACGTATAAAATGGTAGGAAAGGCCCCGCTTCAGGGAGGGCAGGAGAACGAAAACATTTCTCTTCTGCACTGAGTCAAAGTATGGATGGATGAGTCGCAAGGTGGGATGGCGATCAGATCACAGGGATGAAGGAACAAAACTGGTTCTTTCTCCTTCCCGTGCCGAGAGCTTATGTGCCCTAGGCGAGGTGCTGGCTTTGGGGCTGCATTGGTGCTGGACCACTGGCGAGGCAGCTGAGCCCAGCTGTTTGCTCTGAAGCAGAGGGTCACACTGAAAGTCCATCAGGCTCCCTTCTTTCAACTGGGATGGATGGATGGATGGATAGATAGATAGATAGAACCCTGTTGTCTCTGCCTGCCTGCAGCAGCTGCTGCCCTTCGAATGCTGTTCGAGTTGATGCCGCTGTGCGCTGATGGCCTCAGGCGGAGACGGCAGGCTGGAGGTGCCCTGAGCTGCCAGTCCTTGTGACTGTGGCAGGTGCGGTGGTCTGTGGAGCTGCTCTTGTCTTGGGGAGGCTTTCACAGGCTCAGCGTGCTCTATTTATGCTGTTGCCTGGTGGCTATCACTCTGCCGCCACCTGTAGGGACTCAGCCTTTGTGGATTGGGTACAGGGTATGGAGAGGTACAATGGTTTGGTGACAGCCTATGTAAAACTAGTACATCCCATGCTGCTTTGAAGAGCAGATTGTCCCAGCAGGCTGCAGAAAATCGTGTTGCCAAATCCTGACCTTCTTGAACTCCTCTGGATTTGCCAGGACCGGGTTCATCTTTGTGGTCTCCAGCTGCCTCTGCCATTGCAGGGCTCCAGAGCAGCTTGCAGCCTGGTCTATGAGCTCCTTGAAAGAGGAAGGTCAAGCTGTGCTTAATTCTTGGCTTGCAGGCTTTTGGAAAGTGGCTAGGAACCCTCATCTCCAGGACTCCCTTTTTACCATTTATTTCCCAGCATGTGGCAGCTTATTTCAGCCTCTCTGCTTTAGCCAAACCAGGGAAAATCAGAGCCATTAATAGAAATGTTGGCAGTTTGTAACTCCAGCATCCGTGCCTGGAGCTGGCAGGGATGACTCAAGGTTAGAACTGCCCCAAGGCAGGTGATGGAGGTTTGCAGCCTGGTGGGGATGTCCAAGCTTCCTGCGCTGCTTCCCCTGCTTTATCCCAGGTGAGCGGCAAGCCGTGGTGAGTTTCTTTGCCTTTGTGGCCAGCAGGCCGGGTGAGTAGGCATCTGGCACCTCTCCTCTTTGCTTGATCACATAGGAGTGAGAAAAAGCATTCGTTCCCCTGCTCAGACCACTGCAGGCAGAGGAGGCCGCGGCTCCCTGGGGACTGGCTCAGGGATGAGTCAATGTTTGTCCTCTGTCACCTTTGAGCTGACTTCTCTCAGGATCTCTTCTGCAGTGTCTGGCATTGGTAAGAGACCAAAGATACCTGTTACCATCAAGAGTGGATCAGCATCTGATGGACCAGTGCCTCCAGGCATGCTGAGGCAGCATCCTGTTTCTTTTCCCCAACCCACCTCACATTTGCCTTTCCTGGGCTCCTCGATGTTTTGGTGAGTGTGAGGAGGTGGAGTCTCCTGTCTGGCTTGAGCAGATGCATTTCTGCTGGATTTGTTGGAGATATGTTATCCCTTAGGTAGGGTGCCTCTGACCTGCCAGGGCTGGTAGGAGGGTTGGGGCTGTAATGTGTGTCTCCGGAATCTGGAGAAGAGAAACAGACCTGCCTAAGAGGGGAGATGGTGATGGAGAGTCACCTCTTCCTGGGTAGCAGAGAGAAACTAGAAAGGTTTCTGTGCTGACTTGGAGCAGAGCCTAGGTACAGCTTTTGGGACAGGATCAGATTCCTATGACTGCCATGTCCACTTTCTCCAAAGCTCACCTCTTTTGTAGGGGCATTCAAGATATGGATTTCCTGGCCTGTGTGCAGAGGGGGAGCTGAGGGAGGCTTTCAGTGGCTTTCAGGATTGTGAGAGCAGCCCAACTGCAGCAGAGAGCCTGAGCTCTGCTCCAGCTTGCACCAAGGCAGCATCTGAGGGGTGCTGGCTGCCAGCTGCTCCAAGAGAGCAAGAGAGCTGGGAGTCCTGAAGCAGCATGGAGAGGGGAGGGACTTGCAGCCAGCCTCCTCTGACACTGGGGCAGCAAAACAGAGGCACCAGGGCCACAAAATGGAGTCACTAGTGGGGCTTGGGGTGTGCTTGTCTTCCAGGCTGCTGACATCTGGATTTTGCATGTCTATGTTCTGCATGGCTGTTCCTCCTAAAGCACAGCAAGACTCTGCCCATCTGAGGCTGAGCTCCAAATTAGGTGACACTGAATGGTTCAGCTTTATATTTCAAAGGGTCTGAGGGAGCGGAAGGATGCCTCAGAGTTTCTGGTGCTATGGAGTAATTGGGGTGAATTTTTTTGTCGACTTGTATGATGACCACTGGGTGCTGGTTCCACAGACGGATGGTTTTACCTCTTCATCTTCTGCTAATATGAGGAATTATAACAGCCCTGCAGGGATGAAGCAGAGTGATGGAGCAGAGTGCAGCGGGGAGAGCAGGTTAATAACTACTCTGCATCCCTGACTCTGGCTGCTTATCACAATGATAACTTGTGGAATGGCACATATTCACATTGCAGGATCCCTGGAAACTTCTGCTTCTGTCTGGTCCCCCCTCCCACACATCACCAACCAGAAGACCTGCTGGTATATTTAAAGCTCTTACAGTGTCCATTTTCCTTATTTTCACAGCTCTGCAGGGTGGATCTGAAGACAAAAATGCTGCTTGAATGTCAAGGGCAGACCTTTAATGCAGCTGGGAGAGTGGTCAGTCTGAGAGTCCCTGTCCCAATGTGGTGCTGGGGGCTGTTGCCTTTCGCATGAAACCTGAAGGGGTGTCCTGGCCCCGTGGGGATGAAGAGGATGCACTGTGGCTGTTCAAAGAGTGGGCCTGTTAGCCTGTCAGCAAATGCATGAAAGCTGGCAGCTGCCCTGTTCCCACTCCGTGGGCTTGTAAGGCACCCCAGGAAGGCTGGAGGGAGGGAAACTGTGGCCTCATTCCCACTGTGGACACCAGTGTTTTCTGCATGCTGCTGGATGGCTGGTAACTGTCAGCTAGTCCTCTGGATTTTATTTCTGCCGGGAGCTGATGGCAGCTCCTTGACATGCAAAAAGGTAGATATCTATCATCTGCTGTGGCCAGCTGCTCTTCTTTTCACGCCGTACACATTCACAGCTTGGGGTAACGTCCGCCCAGCAGTACAGTAACCAGACCATGAGTTGGCAAAAGCTTATCAAGAGGTCAATGTCGGACAAAAGACTTGCTCCAGTACTTCTCTGTTAAGCAGTTCAGGAGACAAGCAAAGCAGAAGCAGCTGCTCTGACTGCAGGAGATACCTGATGCTGTGGGCTCACAGTGGAGGAGCTCAGCCATCGGCTCCTCTCTGTTCTTGCACCCTCTTTCATATGCAGCTCTAGGGCCATGTTCACTTGTCCCTCCCTTGCTTGGTTCCTGCCCCTCCAGAAGCCCTCACCTGCATCTCCCACCAGTTCCCCTGCAAAGCTGTCTCCCGGCAGGACCTGCTATGGAACCCGCAGCATCAGCTCAGCTCTGGCTTTGTGCTGTGCCGTGGGGCACAGGACCAGTGTCCAAACCCTCCTCTCTTGCTAGCCTAGACCCAGCAGCCTTCCTGGGACAGGGGTGCAGTGGCACAGAGCAGAGTCCACCCCCTGCCCATGATGAGGTGCAGCTGCTTAGGAAGGGCGGATGGGGACAGAGGTGCAGAGATGCTTCCCCAAATCATTCCCTTCCTCCAGGTACCCAGAGCTTGAGGGAGGGCACTGTGGCACTGGGAAGAGAGGGCGTGTCCTCTGGGTCTCAAGGGGCACTGATGAGGATCCAGGGCAGCTCTGGTGACTGTGGCATCAGCTGATGTGGTGTTGTCAATGATATTACACAGGGATGCACATGGTTTGGGGTACCTGGGAGAGTGGAGCAGTGGTGGACATGGGGAGGTACCTCCCCAGCAGGGAAAGACCTAGAAAGCTAAGCAGCATGGTGCATATCTGAAGCTTTCCTGGTTTGTGCAGAACCTCTGGGAGGATACAGGACCTGGAAACATGCAGGCTTGTGGAAGGGCACAGTCACGTGGGGCTCCATCCTCACCTAACTTGCTTCAATTTCATCTCCTGATGAATCTGCATAGTCAAACTCTCAATCCTGTGCTGGCAGAGGAGCAGTCAGCAGACTGCAAAGGTCTCTGAAAGCAGCTGCTCCCCTCCCCTGCTGCCTCTGTTGCTGGAAGAAGAGCCTGACTTCGGAGGCACTCAGCTTGTGTCCCGGCTGGCACTGCCAGCCATTGCTTCCCCACATGCCCCAGCACATCGCAGCGACATGCTCAGCAGGCACTCTCCTCTCTAGACCAAGGTAATGAGTCTCTTGGGACCCTGTGCTGGAGTCCCTGGCAGGCCAAGGAGGAGGAGGTGAGGGTGGCAGAGGAAAGGCAGGCACCCAGCCCCACCTAACTTCCCCATGCCTGCTCTGGGCGAGGCACCTGGAGAGGCTGGTCAGCATGTGCAGCTGCTGAAATGGCATGTCCTGGCTCAAGGACATGTGGAGCTGACCTGAGGTCCCTGATGAATTTGCCTAGTGCTGCTCATTCGCCTCCCTTCATTTCCACCTCTTCCCGCGTTGCAGGCAGCCTGCCCGTCTTTTTGCCTTTTGCTTTCTGCCCACCAGTGCTTTTTGTTTGCACTGGGGATTTCCTCAGGCGGATCGTTACCACCTGCAGCGTACAGTGGCTGGAGTCTCTGGGGGCTTCGTTAGCCAAGCTCACTGGTGGGAGTTGTCATCATGCTGGGGCTCACCAGGCTCACTGGCTCTTTGCCTCACAGGACTGCTGGCTTTTTGGGGTAGAGGTAGCTCTTGGATGAGGTAGTAGGGTTTGAAGGTGACTTTGCTGGAAGCTGGTGGGGAAATGTCTCTTATTCATTTACAAAAATTCAGAAAGGCACTTGTCCTGGGCTCTGGCTTGCTTTTAAAACATGGGGACATCTGGCCACAGGACAAGGGAAGGAGAAGTAAGAGCAGGAAGAAAATGAACTGAGGTGAGTGGTGGCACATGGGCAAGTGTCCTGCAGTGGAGAGCCCGGGAGGGATCCCTGTCACTTGAGGCAAGCCTGGGCATCCCTGAGCAGGGGGTCAAACAGTCTTTCTCCACTGTTGGCTGCACTTAGCCAGCAGCTTGGAAGATTCTCCTGCCCTGTAAACTTGCTTTCTGCCATCAGATTTGCCGACATGCTGTACTGGCGACATGCTGATGGATGTCGTGGTCATCTTACCCATTCCTCCTCAGCAAACCAGGCTGAAACCTGCTCGATCTTCATCTTTGGTGGCTTTTCTTGCCTTCTAAATGAGGCCAATAAGCCTGACATTAAGTCCCCATTGGTGGGGAGGGAAGGAAGGTTTGGGAATCAGGTGGTTGCATCCCAGCTTTGCTCCAGGCTGCTGGTGGCTTTATCTGTGCAACTTCATCAAGGTTAGGTTCTTCAGCTTCCATTTTCAGCTTTCTCAGCTGTGAAGGGATGGTGTGAGGCTGAGCTTAGCTCATTGTGAAATATATTCCATAAAGCCTGGGGCCAGGGGCATTGCAAAAAGACAATGTAGTTTGAGGAGGCAGGAAGGGATGGGGGGTATTCCACTGTGCCATTTTCTTCCCGGGGGCATTAATGTGACACATCCTGAGTTTGTCCTGGTGACAAAAAAGCTGTGGAAGAGCAGCTGGAGATGCCCACGATCCTGGAAGGATGGCTTGTGGAGCTGAAGAACAAGAGGAAAGGGCTGAGATTGGCTGGGGGAGCAGCCCAGAACTTGTTTTGGGGGACCAAGAGCTCCCACATTTTGTGGGCACCAGGCACTCCTGTTCCTACTCCATCTCTGTTGCTTTGGTTTTGCCGCACAAGGGTTTTATTACAGGACCTGTTGCGGGTGGGGATGTGCGTGAGAAGGTTAGGAACAAGCCTCCACTGGACATCCCTGTTGCAGAAGGGCAAGTACTCAAGTGAGTGGTGGACCAGGAGATAAAGCCATCAAGGTGGATTGGGAATGTCAACCTGGATGAGGAGCGCTCCAGGCTCTCACCTGTGAGTTAGCCATGGAAGAAGGTCTCCCACCACAAGAAACAACCTGTTGGTGGGTGTGTCGGGGTGGGTTGTGGTACTCTAACTTAGGGCTTACTCTCCCTGTGAGCAGCCTAATAAAGACCTATGTCTCAAAGAGGCTCTTTTTACCTGCATGATGCCTTGTGTAGGGTGGGAAGCTGCAGTGTGGTGGGCTGCCTGGCGGAGGCGAGACAGGCAGGAGAACGTCTTGGGCAATGATTCCTTTCCTGGAAGGCCCTGCCTTGACAAGAGGCAGAGAAATTGCCACAGCTGCTGCTCCTGGCAGCCTCGCCAAGGCAACAGAGCAGGCAAAGCGATTTAGCATCATTCCAGTCATCCATGATGGCAGAGATCATTGCATCAACCTCTTCAGCTTTGCGATTAATGCTGAAAAAGCATCCTCTGAGGGCTGGAAGGAGAGCGTTGGTCCCCAGAGACCCACACTCCAAAGCAGAGGCAGCCTGCTCCAGCTGTGGTCCTCCTCTCCCGCAGTCTCATCTGCTTCCTTCCGCATGCGGCTGTTGACCCACACACTCCTGTAGCGACGGAGTTCCTAGGAACAGGGATAGGCACCCAGGACTGGTGCCTCAGGGAAGGAGAGATTATGTGGATTTACATGGATTTCTTGTCTTGTAATGAAAATCCAGTGTTTGAGCTTTCTGAGTGGTTAAAACAAAAGTCCCCTTCAGAGAGCTTGTGTGTGGCAGTGATGGGGAAGAAGGGGGGGGAAGGAATGCGGTTTGGGTCAGGTAGGAGGAAGAATGTGAGAACATATAGTGGAGCTCTGAGAAGCTGGTGAGAACCATCTCCCCAGCTGGCTTCGCTTACCCATGGCAGGTACAAGAGCAAGGCAGAATTTGGGGACATGGAAAGCACTGAGGTTTTAGGAAAATTAATTTTTTTGTAATGCAAAAGTTTGCTTCACTTCTGAAACATTCTGCTCCAGGTCTAATTACTACCAAATAACCATGACACCACGGGAGACCTAAGCGCCATGAATTATATGTGTTTGTACCATCTGTTCCTTATTCTGCAGGTGACACTCCCGTAGTTGGGGGCAATAAAATGTGTCCCTGGAAGCACACAGACTAACGTATCTGAGCGTGTCCTGGCTGGCATTCTTGTCCAGGGCTTGTCCTTCCCCCACAACAGGGGCTCTGGCTGCCCATGGCTACTTCCTGAAAGGTTTTATCTTGCTGGGACTTGCTGCCTGACTTGTCTCTGAAGATGGAGGATGCTGTAGGATTTCTCTTGCAGCTCAAGTGGGTGCTGGAAGGGAAGGAGGTCCGGAGTGTGTCTGCACCTGCCGCAAGGCAGGGCTGGAGGTTCCTCCCTTTTGCTGGAGAAAAGGACAGGAAAGAATCTCCATCTCCATCCTGGGGAGGAGAAAATTGTTCATGACTGACAGCAGTTTCCAGCAGCGACCTGGGAGCCTGTGCCTGGTCCCTGTCAGCCCTCCTGGGGCACCGGGACCTTGTGTACCCACCAACCCACACGGGTTCATTCCTTCACCTCTTGGTTTGGCCATACCTGACAGCTGCCACTTTGCAGCTCTCATGGCTCTGCTGGGGCAGGAGCAGCTGGGTGATTTGGCCCCAGGAAGCGCTGGCAGGCAGGCAGGCAAGGTGTAAATTACATGGCAGGCTGCTTCACCAAGGTGAAAATGAAAAACTCTCCCAGCTATTGAGCCTGGTGTTTTGCAGCTCCCACGGTCCAAGTGTGCTCCCTCTCTCCACTGTGGAGAGGATCTCAGGGGCTGATTTTCACCTGCCTGTCCCAAAGCCAAGGCGCTGCTGCATTGGCAGGGCAGCATCCTGGTTGCTGGCAGGATGGGGACCTGCTGCAGGAAACGGGGGAAGTGTGCTAGTGTGGAGCGTGTGGGAAGTACTAATTTCCAGGCACTGTATTTTGCTACCTGGAGGATTTGTTAACCTTCGGTGAGACTTTGTTTTCTGCTGCTGTAGTGCTGGTGGTGCTGCTTGTTTTTCCTGCTGGCTGATGGAAATGGCCTTTTCTTGATTGCAATAATATCACCTTCTGTTTCTGAAACACCTCATAGCCTGGAGGATTAAAAGTAAAGGGCACATGCATGGGAGCCGTCTCACCACCTCTGAAATGTGAGTTTCTCCAGGCTGGGAAGCAGCAGCTGTTTCGCAGCCCTCAGCAGCCTGGTGTTCATGGCTGTGCTGTGTGCTGGAGCTGGCTCTGAGTACTGGCTGCAATGGGAGGCAGGGCCTGACAGCTCCATGTGCACCCTGCTTGAGCTGCAAGCTGAGATGTTGGGGTTTCCTTGATACTTGAGGTATTACTGATGTAAAGCACATCTGCCTGCCTCTCCCTCCAGCAGCTTGTCTTCCCTTCTGCCCAAGCCGTGTCTTGGGCTGATGGTTCCTCCCCACCCCCTGCCTGACTCCTGCCCCTCAGCAGGCAGCCACAGGCACCCAGGCTTCATCCCTGTCTCCCATGGTCAGGCTGTGGCTCAGGAAGGAGGATCAGAATCACAGAAGCGTTTGGGTTGGAAGGCATCTCCAAAGATCATTCAGTCCAACCTTCCTGCCTTGGGCAGGGACATCTTGCACTAGATCAGGTGCTCAATGCCCTGTCCAGCATGACCTTAAACACTTCCAGGGATGGGGCATCCACAGCTTCTCTGGGCAACCTGGTCCAGTGTCTCACCACCCTCATCACATGATATTTCTTCCTTATGTCCAATCTAAATCTGCCCTCTTTCAGTTTAAAACCATGTCCCTTGTCCTGCTGCTACACGTCCTGGTAAAAACTCTCTCTGTCTTTCTTACAAGCCCCCTTTATATCTTGAAAGGCTGCAATAAGGTCTTCCTGGAGCCTTCTCTTCTCCAGGCTGAACAACCCCAACTCTCTTGGCCTTTCTCCATAGCAGAGGTGTTCTGGCCCTTGGACTGTTTCCATGGCCTTCTCTGGACCCACTCTGACAGGTCTATGACTGTCTTGTGCTGTGGATCCCAGAGCTGGATGCAGTGCTCCAGGTGGGGTTACACAAGAGCAGAGCAGAGGGGAGCATCCCCTTCCTCAACCTGCTGGCCACACTGCTTTTAGTACAGCCCAGGAGATGCTTGGCTTTCTGGGCTGCAAGCGCACATTGAAACCAAGTTTGAAACCCAGGAAGGTGTGCCCTTTTTTTTTTTTCTTTTTGTATTCATCAGATTGAACTTGGGACCAAAGTGGTGTTTAACCTCAAGCTGCTGTCTGGGCAAGGAGAAATGGAAACAGGGACATCCTCAGTCTGGGTCTGGGACAGTGGGATGGCCCAGCAAGGAATCTGTGCGTTGGCTGAACTGGGAGAGTGCTGAAGGGCTCTGGGTGCTGGGCAAACTGCATTGCAAGGCCTCTCTGTGCTACCTAGTGCCCATGGTCTAAGATAAGCAGGGATGACACACCAAGCGTGGAGCATGTGAGGAAGCGAGGAGGATGTGGCACACAGCGCGCTCCCTCTGGTCCTAGCTGGTGGCTCAGTTTCAGCTCTGATTTTAGCAACTGATTTTAGGGCCCTTCAACTCCATGTGGTTTTGTTTCTTTAAAATCCCTGGGACCGAAGCGTCCAATCCCTTCACTGGGAGGAGGAGAGGATCACAGAATCACAGAGTGGTAAGAGTTGGAAGGGACCCCTGGAGATCATCTTGTCCAACCCCCCTGCTTGAGGGGCACAGGAACGCATCCAGGCAGGTTTTGAATGTCTCCAGGGAAGGAGACTCCACAACCTCCCTGGGCAGCCTGTTCCACTGCTCTGTCACCCTCACAGGAAAGAAGTTTTTTTTCATATTGAGGTGGAACTTTTTTCCACCTCAATTCCAGGATGGATGCCCCTGGCTGGAAGCAGGACATGGGGGAGTCACGTTGCCTGAGCAGGCAGGAGGTGCTGGTGTGTGGGGACTGGGCTGGTGGTCCCCTGGGGCTCCCCCTGCACTCTGCCAGCTGAATTGCTGGCACTAACTGGAGCAGCCCAAGTGCTGGCGGCACAGGCAAGGGGAGGCTTGTGGCAGTGATGCTCTGGCTGGCTGGCTGGGGGATGCTAGTGAGCCCACACGGTGAGCAGCAACCCCCAGCAATGGACACAAGCCCTCCATGTGTTCACATCTACCATCTGTTCCTCCTCCAGGTGTGGTGGTGTGATAAATGGAAGGAGGGGAGCCCTGGTGCAGCAGGGAGGCTGGACGGGTGTCCCTTAGCATTCCCCCCACACTCTGCCCAGGGCAGGAGCCAGACACCCACTGTGCATCACTGGCATTTAGCAAATTGTACTTGAGGCTGCCGATCCAATTTAGTAGCAGGGTGGACCTGGCTGTAACCCAGTGATGGGCTGACCCCGCTCTCCAGCTGCCTACAGAAAACCCCCTCACGTGGGTGGTGTCACTCCATCATTGCAGAGCAGGATGCGGATGGAGCTGGCCTAGCGTGCCTGGCACCCTCTGCTTCACTGCAATGGTGGTGGTGCATCCCAACGCCATAAGAGCAGAGGCAAGAGGCAGCACTGGGCACATTGTGCCGAACTGATGTTCAGACAGGCCCTGGTAAACAACCCACAGCTTCTGCTTGAATCCGGGTCCCCTCCTGGTGCAGGCTCAGGCCATGTGCTCACTGGCCTCTCTGGGAAGTTGGTGTTTCAATTGGGACTGCGCATAAAGAAGTTGATGCTTAGACTGGATCCTGCACCATCACTTTCCTGGTGGCTGGCAGGGTCCAGCCTGTCCCAGCAGCAGATCCCTGGAGGACGCATCCCTGGCTGGTGACAGGGAAGGCAGCTGAGGGGGCTGCCTGGTGCCCCTAAGAAAGAAGAGGGGGAATATCTGCTGGGTGACCAGTTGCTTGCTCCTCACAGCTTTTTGAGTCCTGGCTGGATTTTACAGGCATTTTTTATGCATAGCAGGCAGGAGCCTGAGCGCCAGCATACCCAGGCATGGCGAAGGTCCCGAGAGCATCCACAAGGCTCATTTGCTGGTCTCCTAAAAAGCTGAATTCTTGCAGCAGTGGGAGATGAAGCAGATCCAGTTGGTGGCATTTGAATTCCTGAGCAGACAAGCCTGACAGAGTGACAGAGCCACTCCTCGTGGTGCCCCAGCTCACCTTCTGCTTCTTGGCAGGTGCTGAGGGGCACAGCATGTCGTAAGCACCCTGCCACCTCCTTCCATTTTGGCACGATTCTGCTGGGATTTTAATGACTGCAGGTCATGTCTTGGCCACCTCATCTTGTGTCCTGTAGCCCTGGGACTCCTCTCCTGCCCGCCCAGAGAAGTGGGGGTATCCTCCAGCTGGGAGGCTGTGTCCAAGTAATTCTGTGGGCAGATGATGGGGTCTATTCCTTAATGGGCAAGTGAGAAGAAGAAAATTTCTGTACTGCTGGAGAGGTGCCACCTTCTGCTGCTGGGAAAGGTCTCCCAGAACCCTGGTTTGGGCATTGATCTTTGTTGTCCTTTCTGATGCATAAGGCCTTGGGATGCACCATTCCTAGAGGGATGAGGTCAACCTGAGAAGGTCCTACAGGTAGTCAGGGATGGTGGATGATTTGGAAACAACCCAGGGGTAAAATTGGGCATGGTGTTAGTTCACCCGGGAAAGAGGAGTGCAAGAGTCTTCCCCTACATAAACCGTTGTTCCTGAGAGGATGGTGAGCAGCACCCCACCATGGCCCTTGGATGGGCCAAGAAGGAGTTGGCTTCATGGGAAGCAGTGGGTCTGACATAGCAGGAGTATGCCAGAGCTGCTGTGCATGTCAGGACTGAACTGGTGGGCTCTGGATGCATTGGCCTTTGCTGTGTATATGTAGCTTGACTGTATGGATTACGTGCAGTAAATCCCATGCTTTGGGTGCCCGGTAGAGGGTCCTGCACAGAAATAAGCCTTGTGTGCTGTGCTGCCACCTCCATCTTTGCTGGCCATAGGAAGGGTGAGCTCCCAGCAGAGGCTGAGAAGGAAGGTGACACAGCATGACCTTGTGAAGGGGCAAGTCCCCTTCCCTGCCCTACTTATTAGGTCCTGCTGTCCTAGCCAGAAGCCTGGCCCCGACACCATCGATGTCCTGCTGTTCACTCCTCACTGAGCTCCTCCACCCGTATGAGACTATTTGATTTGACTCGAGGGCTCTGCATTGCAAACTCCACATCCACCTTGCTGCTCCATCTGTTGGCTTAGCTGCACAGTTAACGAAGGGCTTCCTCCTCAGCTGCAAAGTGTATTATTGCCTGTTGAGCATCTCTATTGTTTTGCCATATTGTTGAGCCTTTGCTAATTCACTCTGCTTATGCCTTCACCTTTAGACTCTGCTCTCCAGTCTCTCTCAGTTGTTTCTTTCCCTTGCAGCAGCAGCCTTGCAGCCTTCTTCTCCGCTGGGATAATCCTAAAACTGTTCTGTCCTATGTTGACACCCGCCTTCTGTTTGCATTTTGCTGCACCTCTGCCTCTGCCTGCCTCCTCTTCTCCTTTGGGATGATCACAAGGGTGATCTCCCTTGTATCCCCTTCGGATGATTGTCTTATCCATTTCTGTTGTCCTGGCTCCCCACCTCATCGCCTGTGCCCTTTCCTCAAGTCTTTATGCAGCCTCATCCCTTTGGCCCCAGCCTGGATGGGACAGTGTTCCCAGCTGCCACCTCCCTACTCCTTCTTGGGGATGTTGTCCTCTCCTGAGTCCAGCTGCCAGTGCTGAGCTCTGCAGCATCCCTGCCAGGAGCTGGGTTGCTCCAGGAAGAAGCACAGAAGCAGAGGTCAGCTCACTGGCCCGGCTCCCAACTTGATTTGTACTGGCATAAATTAGGACCACCAGGCTCTGGATTCCCTCCATTTCCTTTTGGGAAAAACCCTGGGTGAAATGGGAAGAAGTCAAATATTAAGCATCCTTGTAGCTGTCCATAACAAGGCAGGCATTGGTATTGACAGTGAGTGGCTGGCCACTTCAGCGTTGTCCCAACAAGTGGTCCACAGCCATGGGCTTTGGCTGCAGGGCACCTGGGCTCTTCTGGCTTCAGGGAGACAAAGCTTTTTCCCACCCTGGCAGGGTGGAGCATCCTCATCTCTTACAGGATAATCCTTGAGTGTGAAGCAGCATTTGGCTCAAGAGCCAATCTGAGACCCTGCTCTTCATACAGGTGTGCATTTTTCTTCCTTAAAAAGCCACGATTCCCAGATTTTGGGTGCATGGAGGGGGCATTGTGCTTTGGGGGAGTCATTACTATGGTTGCGTAACTGGGAGTTGTAGCAGCCTGGATAAATTGTAGGGAGAGAGTATGTTCCAGATCCGCTCTTTAGGAATTCTAGGGTGGGCTTTGGGAAGTCAGCTTGGGATATCTAGGAGGCTGGACTGGATACCTGAGGTTTTAGACTTATCAGAGGCCTCATAAGTATTTAGTGAAGGTCTCTTTGCTCTAAGATCCTTTGAGTTATCCCTGTCTGCATTCAGTGGTGGAGGGCCAGCTGGATGAATCCAAACAACCTGCAAATCTTGGAGGTACCTGTCTCTGGTATGTGTTGCAGTAGCTTAAAATAACGAACTGAGCTGAAGATTGGCTGATGGGCTTGCGGTTGGTAGAGCAAGGGGCAGAGCGGCAGGGAGGGTTCTTGTCTGTGTTGTTGCTGAAAAAGCAGGAGTAATATGAGCCGCCTCTCCTCTGCTGCTAAAAACAGCCCAGCTTGTTTTTATTTAATACAGTTTTGATCTGCATGTGTTACTGTTTCACCTGCCTGTGAGTGGGAACTCCAGGCTCCAAGCGCCTTGGAAGCCTGCCCGCATCCCTGCATGTCCCTGCAGCACGGGGCTCACAAATGTCATTCCTCCTCGTCTGGAGAAGGGACTCTGCCGAAATTCAGGCTCAAAGGTTTTGGGACGGGATGGGTAACTTCTGCTGGGGTTTGTGTTTCTGCTGCCATGGTGCCTCTGGGTAAACTGGGGCTCCGCAGAGCCAGCTCCTGCAGGTTTTCCTGGGAAAATAGACCTGAAAAAGGCTCAGATGGGGTGTTTTCCCTGTCTTGCTTGTGCAGCATCCTGCCAGCTTGGAGGTGGCTCTCCAGGTGGCCTTGCTGCCTGTGCCGGCGAGAGGGTCAGTGCTGGCCCCTGTCTGTTAAGGGTCAGTATTGGCTTCCATCTATTGTGGATTCTGCCCAGTGCCAGCATTTGCCTGGGAAATAAAATGTTTGAAATCAGCTTGGTCCAGCCCTAGGGGTCAAGGGGGTCAGGAATGAACAGGCATTTGTAGGGTCATGATTGATGTTTCCATGGAGCTCGTCCTTGGGAGAGGGGCCAGCCCTGGCTTCGGGGAGACCCAGAGGGATGGGGATCCTGCCAGAGGATGTCTGGGCAAGCCATGCCAGGGGACACGTGGCAGGGAGGAGGATGAGGATAGTTGAGGCAGGGAGGAAGAGGAGGATTCTTGGGCCAGGGAGGAAGAGGAGGATAATCAGGGCAAGGAGGAAGAAGAGGATAGTTGGGGCGGGGAGGAGGAAGAGGAGTATAGTCAGGACAGGGAGGAGGGGGAGGATAATCAGGGTGATTGCAGGGTTAAATAAAAGCTGTCAGTGATTTGAAAAGGGAAAAGAAAGAAAAAGAAAACCCACTGAAGAGACACTCTCCCTTCTCACCCGGCTTGTAATCAGCCGCCCCCTCTGCCAGTGAGCAGCTGGCGGGCGGGCGGGTGAGGAGGGGGTGGAAAGAGAGGTCCAGCTGCTCCTCAGCCCAGCCCCGGCACCCCAAGAATCCCTGCGGCTCCAACTCAGCGTGGGCCAGGGCACAGCCTGGGAGGTACATGCCCCTGTCATGTGTCCCTGGCAGGCTAGGGGGGCTGAGGTCTTGAAGTGTGCTGCCGTGGGGAGGTGGACCGAGGAAGAGGAGGAGGGGGAGTTGTCTGAAGTGCCAGGAGTTCACCTCCCACTCCCCCTGCCCCTGCTGTTCTGAAAGGAGCTGCTTGAGCTGTCAGCTCTGGATTATATTATTTAGTGGAGAAGTGCTATGCCTGCTTGTAGGGCCGTGCTGCCAGGAGGAACCAGAGACTTGGCAGGTCCATGCAAAGCAAAGCAGCTGGGCTTCCCAAACCCCCTTGCTCCAGCCCAAAATGAGCCCACCAAAAACGAGGCTGAGCAGGGAAGCAGAGCCTCCCTGGGGCTTTGGCATCTCCTGCTTGAGCCTGGCCAGCTGCTCACCCCCAGGGCTGAACCTACAGCCCTGGCACGTGGGGGCCTGTTGTGATAAGGAAAGCAGCGCTGCAGTTTTGGGATAGGACCCACAGCTCCTCTGTGGGTCCCCATGTCTGTGGGCGAAGCGGGTCAGTCTGCAACGCTGCAAGGCCAGCAGGTCTAAGTGGTGGAGGGCTGCCGGGGCAGGGGGTAAGGGCACATCCCTGACCCACAGTCACCTGCTGTCTTTCAGGAGAGGAAGCTGTGCGCGCACCCCCGGATCGAGATCTACAAGGAGGACCGCATCTACTTTGTGTGTCCCCTCGCCCGCCAAGGGGACTTCTACGTGCCTGAAATGAAAGAATTAGAGAGGAAGAGCAGGGCTGCCGCAGCTGAGGCCGAGGATGCCCAGACGGACATCACAGGTATCCATGGCTTGTGCATGGGCTCTGTCTTCAATTGGCATCAGCCCTCCCAAAGGTGGGGATCCTGGTGTCCCCAGTGCTGCCACCTGAGCAGGCAGAGAGGGGCTGACCTGCGCCCACCTGGCACCCAACCACTGAGTCTCAGCACACCTCTTCCCCTCACCCTGGGCTGAGATAGGATCTCGTCCCCATGGTGTCTCGCTGCACCTTGGGGAGCACCAGGGCACCCCTGTGGTGTTGGGGTGAGGGCCAAGCTGCCACCAAGCTACTGGCCCACTGTTGTCAGAGCAGAGCTGGATCTCGCAGCTTTTGGTTGCAGCTGGGCTTGTTTTTCTCCTTGTCATATACATCTTCCTTGATCTTATTATCATCTGTTACATATTGGGATTGTGAAGAGCTTAAATATCAGGTTGCTGTAGCTGGTGGTGGAGTTACCCGATAGCATCTGCTCAGTGAGATCTGTTGGAGCCTGGATGTATTCATACAGGAAGGGACCACAATGGCTGTAGGCGCAGAACAGCAGTGCTATAGTAACTCAAAATGCTAGTTGCTGTCGCCAGCCCACATGCTCACATGTCTGTGAGATGCAGGAGCCGGCTAGCCGAGCATTTCCGGGTGCTGGACAGCACAGCCAAGCTGGCCGCTGGTGGGGTGGGCGCCTCCTCCTGCCCTGTAGGTTGCCCACACTTGCATAACAGGCATGAAAAAACCATGACAGCTCTCCTTGCCTCCCGGAGAGTTTGGTCATTTTATTTAACATATCTTCAGGTTTGGATTGCTTTAATTCTTAATCATGTGCAGCATAAAAGCAAGCCTGGAAATTGCTTTCTGGGACCTCTGTCCATTTAGCACTGCAATGAAGACACTAATTGGAGCGTTTTCCCAGTGCTTCGAGGTCCTGTGTTTTCACAGCGCTCGCTCGGCTCTTCAGCTTTTTGTCTGCCTTGCATCAGGATGGCTGCTTTGGACACCAGCCCAGGCTGGCTGAGGGTGCCTCGCAGCCTGTTCCCTCCAGCACCCTCCCATGACTGCCCCATGGTTTCAGAGTGGGACAGCAGGACCCATGTGAGTAAAAGCTGCTTCAGGTCAGTGGCTCCAGCAGCTGCATGTGCTCTTTTCTGCACCGCTCAGAGTGCACGGCCCCATGACATGGCTGGAAGATGCTCGGTGCAGCTGCTGCCCTGTGCTCCAGCTGTCTTGGTGCTTTCCCTGGGATGCCACTGCTGGCGCCCCCTGCTGGAAGAAGTTTTTTACTGTTTTAGATGGCAAATGATGTCGGACTTTCTCATGTGGGAGGCCCCTGCCCTGGGCCGGGCTCCCCAGCAGCAGCGCTTGGCAGCTCTTCCACCATCTCTCTCCTTCCAGTCGCACAGATGGGCTTTTGTAGGTACGATCTGATGCTGTGTCATCTGCTGAGTCTGCACAAAACTAGCTTAAAATAATAATAGCTGTGACATGTTGGCCTTGCCTCCAAGACTAAGGAGTTGAGCTTGGATGTCAGCACTGTGATCACTGTCACTGCTGGGCACAGCAGCAGAGCCAGGTGTGGCAGGGCATCACATCCTTGCTCCAGCCATTGGAGAGGGCTGAGGACATGGCAAGCCTTTGGGTTACTTGTGCTGCTCCTGCCTGAGGATTCTGGAGGTCCTCATGATCTCCTGCATCCCTGTAATGTTGTGGTGTCCTGGGCCGGCACAACTGCTGTCACCTGGAGAGGGTGGCACCCCATGGGGAGGTCCTGGGCTTGCACAAAGGGAGACAGGACCCAGCAAGCATCCTTGTCCCTCCACCGCTGGCCTGCTGATGCCAGGGACTCGGTTTGCTGCTGGCAGCGCTGCCCCCAGCAGAGCAGTTGAGCAGGTGTTGGGCTGCCCCTGGTTCAGCAGCAGGGTCAGTTAGGAGATGAGGTGGGAGGTGGCAGCTGGTCTCCTTGGGCTCTGCATCTCGACGCTGAAGTCCCACATGGGTCTTCTGAGCCTCAGTGTGAGAGGAGATCCTGCTGGAAGGGTAAGCAAGGCTTGCTGGAGATGCCTTGAAGACAATGCCTTGAAGATGATGCCTTACAGACTGAGACTTGTCCTCCCAAGTATTTTCTGTGCTGGGATCTGTGCAACCACCTCTGAGTTGGAGGAAGAGAAAGCCACAATCTCTTTTCCCATCCTTTTTCACTCCCTTCTTCCTTGGGAGCTGCTCAAGGGAGACAGTTTCAACAGGTGTGATGGCCATAAGGTCTTCATGTGACAGGTTTCAAACTTTCTTCTGCTGGCTGGAGGGTGGGCACAGCAACGTCCCCTGTCTGCTTTTCAGTACGGTCCCCCCTCAACCCTGATTGCATGGATTTGGGTTATTTCTTGATCCACCTCAGCTCTGCCAGTAGCTGTATTATGCTTTCCTCATATTTAAGTCTTCAGGAGGTCCCAGCGGAAGGTGCTGCCATTTCTCCTTGCCCATCAGTATGGCTGGTGCCAAGTAGAACCAAGCGACTTGGATGTGCAAGAAAATATTGGATTTGTTTTCTTGAGCTTCCTGACCTCAGAATGCATCTCTCCATTTAGGCTGTCATCTGCTGTCCTCCTTGCTCCTGAGCTCACCCTGCGAGGTGCTGGTTGCCTGTGGCTTCCAGTGAAGCCCAATGGCCATAGAAGCTGTGAGACGCAGCCCATGGTCTCTGCTTTCTGTCCCTGCTTTGCACAGAGCAGGGTGCTGGCAGCTCTGCTGAGGACAAACACATTCAGCACGCAAGGAAGGGGTTGGGGGCTGCACTGCCTCTGTACCAGTTCTGTCCTTTCTTCACCATCGTCACGGTCATCGGAAAGACGGGAAGCATTTTTGGAAGGCTGCTGATGGGTCTCCAGGGGGCCAGTGTCAGTCACGATTAGTTGTTTTGTACTTAATTATTTTCTGGGGCTTTGGCATCGGCGCAGCACTCAGCAGGCCCTCGCTCCCGGCTTGCTCTCAGCAGCGTGCTCTCCAGCGTGACCCCACTGTGGCACGTGGAAGGTGAAGGCAAATAAAAGCAGCCGCTCGACACGGGCTTGCTGGCATGAACACAGATGGTTTCTAAGCATGTGGCTCTGCCCAGAGTCTCAGGGGCAAATTTTCCTGGATCCAAATCTGTCCAGCAGCATCTGGGTGCAACCAAAGGCATCACCCACTGAACCCCAGTGTCACAGGGGGCACCTTCACTGATGTTGTCTGCCTCATCCCCACTTGCTTCCGTCCTCCAAAGAGCCCTGCCTGTTCTGCCTGCCTGTACATCCGGAGAAGGGTCTCAGCAGGCAGCTCCTGCTGTGCGTTCCTGCTGATCTGCCTGCCCCAGCCCTTCTCCTGATAGCTGTGTGCAAGCTTCAGCAAGTGTGGAGGAGCTGTGCCGCTCCTGGCAGAGCATTGATCTGTTATTTAGTGGCAGAGGCAATGAATACTTGACTAAACAGGGCGAAAGAGGGGGACCGGGTACCCCAAGATGGGAACAATGCGTGGGCATCTGTCCTGCTGGGGTGATGTGGGAGGGCAGCCGGTCCTTCCTAGGGGGATTTGGGGATGCTGATACCTGGGGTGACACAAGGCTGAGCTGCCAGTGGGGGGCTGACTCCCTGCTGGGCTTGTTAGAAGCATGGGGTGAGTGGTTCCTGTTGCACCCATCCCCTGCTTGTGTCTTGGTGTTGGCTGCTTGGCATCCCATCTTCCTAGGTGGCCCTGGCCTTTGTGGGGGCTCCTCAACATCCTGGCAAGGCTTCAGCCTGGACTGTGCCTCTTTTTCCCAAGTTAAAACTAAACAGGTTCCCTGTTCCTGCTGAGTGAACATGGAGTGGGATGGCTACGCTGCCCTCAGGGGAGCAGAGCGGGGGGTGGGGGGGGTTTCCACAGGACAACCTCACTGCATGCCAGGGGGAAAAGCCATGCTGGATCTGGATGCTGGCCTAGCTCCCGGTGCAGGGACCAGCCTTGAGAAGTGGGATGCAGGGGATGGACAGCGGCTCGCTGGGGGACCCAGCAAGGTGCCTGGGGCAGGATGGAGAAGTGGGTGTGAGGGCTGACAGAACCCTCTGTGCCCATGAGATAAAAGCTGAACCCCTGCTTGCCCACAAAGCACCTTCCAGTGAGGCTTTGGTTGCCCTTTTAGAACCGCACTGCACTCCCTGCCTGGTCTCTCTGGGCTGTGCTGGGACAGTTGGGGGTTCCTGCCACATCTCCCTGCCACAGCTGACCCTGCACCATCCCCAGCAGCAGCAGCTCCGTGTCTTGCCCTGCCCACCCTGGCCATCCATCCCCAGCCAGGCTGGGTGGCCACACCAGAGCCAGCCTCGTCCTATGTGGAGGAGAGCAAGGCTGCTGAAATGGGCAGATTTGCCAGCTGAGGCTGCTCAAACGTGATCAGAAGTGACAGAGCAGTGAAAAAGTGCTTGGCTGAAAGGAAACGGGACTTAATTTATTGTCGCCCTTGGAGCAGGGGAGAGGGAGGCAGCTGCAGGGGTGAGGACAGCAGTGCTTTCCCATGGTGGCAGCTTGGAGCAGCACGTAGGTTGTCTTCATCCCTGTCTTCCCCTTTCTGAGCTGGTGCTCCTCTCCTCAAGAGCTCCTTTGCTTTGTTGCATGGGGTTACGTGGTGGCTTCCCAGATGAAATGGCCCCTGGGGTGATGTGGGAGGGGTGTGGCACAGGCAAGGCATGGCTTGGGGGACTCGGGGTCACTCTCGTCCTAAGTTTCAGGGAGGCATGAGATGACCATGAATGACATGAGCTGTCATGAAGCCATGGTGGGAATGTGTCCGTGTCACCTCAGGCCACCAATTTGGCATAATTGGAATTTTTTTTTTTTTTGAGATCCCCACTAGAGACCTTGCAAACCCTTAGTTGGCTTCAGGGCTCAGGGGCTACACGCCTGCCTCCATCCCCTGCAGCCCTCCGTCTTCCCAAAGGCTCACCGCTGACCCACTGCCTTGCCAAGGTCTTGCCAGGGGGGACAGCATGTCCCATCTTTCTGCTGCCTGCTCAGTGGCTGCCATCCTCTTTGGTGAGCGCTTTGCCAGCAGTGTGCAGAACATCCTTTTTAACTTAGAGGAAATGTAGTTTCCATGTTGAGGCACTCCCTGATGCTGCAGCAAAGGTGGCACGTGTTGATGGGTGACAGTTTTTTTCTCCTTTTCATGAGGGGGGATCACCAGGCACTGCTTGGGTGGGCGGCCAGGGCTTGGCTCGTGCCAGCTGCTAAAGTGGTTGCATGCCACAGCTGAGGTGAGAGGGTGGGCGCTTAGGCTCCTCTCGGGGCGCCTGCTGGCCAGAATGCAGCCAGTATGCCATCCGGGTGGGATAAAGTCAATGCACCATCCAGGTGGGATGAAGCAGTAGGTACGTTGCATCTGTGTGTCTTTCCGGGCTGCTCCATGTCCTGCTACCACTGCTCAGTCCTCTCTGAACAGCCCTCACTCAGCTGGCAGGACTGAGGGGTGATGCCACTCAGAAGGCAGCGGACTGCCATTTGCAAGCAATTCTGCTGGCAGCTGCCCAGCCCAAGAAGAAAAAGAGCAAAAAAAAAGGGATTTAAGAGTGTTTGGAAGGAAAGTTCCCTCCCCAGGGGGTCTCCTACATAAGACTGGTGGCTGCTGTGCAGCTGGAGGAGGGCGAGCAGCCCAGCCCCAGGCACCCTGGCTGCAGGAGCCTGGGGCAGCCCCATGCCAGTAGCTGGGGATGGAGCTGTGCCAGCAGGAACCCATGTGGAGGAGAGGTCTTTCCTCTCCCACCTGGGAGCCCCAGGTTGTTGGTGACAGTTGTCACCAACCTCTTTGTCACTTCCCAGTCCTGCTGGTGGCAAGCTTCAGTCCTCTGCTGGTGCTGCTGCTGAGTGGGGCTCCTCCTGGTTTCCCTCCTGGTGCTGGGCATGATCCTCAGCAGCGGCGTCCAGCCCAGCATGGATGGAGCCCCCAGGGGAGTGGAACTACTGGGAAGCAGCAGAGCCCAGCATGTGCTTCCCACCAGTGTGAGGCCAGCAGGAAGAGTGTGCAGCAGAGAGGGCCCTGTTGGGGGAGCCAACCTAGTGTTTGCTGCTGCTGTTGCTGTAACAATGTGGATCTGTGACGTAGTAATCAGTGATGTGGATCTCTGATGTCATAATTAACCACATGGATCTGTGATGTCAAAATTAACAGTGATTAATGTTTTACAGGAAGGTTTTGTCTCCTGGCTGGTTGCTCCGGCAACAGCACTGAGCTGCTGGTCTCAATCTGACAAGCTCATCTTGTTGTCAGCCCCTTAATTGTGTTGTTGACCGAGCTACTGGGGAGTGGGGGGTGGGCCAAGGGGTCTGCCCAGGCAGGCAGGGGCAGCCCCCGGGGGGCTCAGCGTGAGACAGTGTGTGGTCTGGCAGCTGAGTGATGTGAAGAAGTTCCAAGCGAGCCGGGAAGGCTCCCCCCATCCTCTGGCACCCCAAGTCCTGTCTGCCACTGCCCTGCCTGCCTTCACAGGGAGCAGGAGCAGGTTGTAGGGAATGCTGAAGGCAGCATTAGGATGCCCTGGTATGGGGCTGGATGTACACCCACCTCTGATGGTGGCATATCTGAGGACCTGCCCACATTCCAGCTTCCCCTTGGGTGCTGAAGCAATGCTTCAGCTCCCCATCACCTTTGCAGCACAGCGTCCCACTCCTCGTCTCCTTCCTGGTGCTGTGCTGGGGGCAGGGTTTTTCCCCAGTTCCCAGTCCAGGCATTCTCCCTAAGGGGTTTGCCAGGTCCTTAATGTGTGCACAAAGAGCATCAGTGGGGCCAGGGCATGACTGGGAAGCTGGAGGTTGTTCGTGCTGCCTTGGGGGTGCCCTGATTTCAGGGAGCTGCTTGAGTGCAGCTCATGCTTGTCTTGGCTTGGTCACTTCTTACAGGCACAGGAGGTGACAAGAGGTGGGAGCTGGTCTCCACTGTGGCCTGATGTCTCTGAGGTTTCTGGTGGCTTTGAAGGCTGTGGCACTCCATCCCCATTGTCTCCTTTCTGCAGCATTCACTCCCTCCCCTTCTCTGTCCATCCCAGGGGCTGACACCATGAGTGAGACAAGCTCCATCAGCATAGAGGCCACAACCGACAGCAGAGACACCTCGGTGGCCACCTCCATCCTGCTGCCCTTCCCAGCCAGCCGTGGCCGGGAGGAGGTAGACAACCGCAGTGAGCACAGCTACAGCGAGTCGGGAGCCAGCGGCTCCTCCTTTGAGGAGCTGGACCTGGAGGTCACTGGGGACGGGGAGGGAGCCCCAGGCCTGCTGCCTGACATGGGCTACATGGGCAACCAGGAAGTCACAGACAAGTGGACCAAGGAGCCCACTGCTGCCGAGAGAGGAGAAGAGTGAAACGGAGACCTGGCTGCCTCGCCTCCCACTGTGGTCTGAGTCACTGGGAACCAGTTGCCTTTCCCACCTCCCTCCTCTCCAGTCAAGAGATTTCAGTTGCTGAATCCCCCCGGGACCTCCTCTCGCTCTCTGCAGAAAGGGTGTTTGACTTTTGGGGACGCCGGGAGGCGAGGGGGTCTCCTGCAGTGCTCGGCGGTGCAGGGTAGGTGCAGGCTGGCAGGGGGCAGCAAAATGCTTTTTCCATTTGTGTGTCTGTAGGTGCATCGCAAATTCCTTGCACGCATCTCAGGGGGGTGGTGGTGGATGGCAGAGGTGTCCCCCCTCGTCTCTGCTGGGGGCCCTCTCACACACAGCTTCTCTCTGCCGCACCTTCGCGTGTTTTCTAGCACCAAAGAGCCATAAGTAGGGTTGGTTGGGTTTGTTCCCCTCTTCCCTTCCCCTTGCTAAAAAATGGAAACATCCCATGTGAACCTGGTCTGTGCACTGCCACATGCACTTCTGGGGTCTAATAAAGTGGACGCTTTTCCTCACTGGTGGCCAGTGGCATTGCTCACTGCCTCTTGGCCGATCGCGCCATCTTGCCCGATGTCGGGGAGCAGGCTGTGGGTGGACTGCCCCTTGTGCCCCCTGACCAAGCCAGAGACCTGCCCAAGGGTTCTGCATCCCTGCTGCTTGTGCTTTCTCCCTGCCTGAGCAACCCAGCAGAGCCACGGGAGCCACCCCCAGCTTCTGCAAACTGCAGGGAGATAAGGGAAAGGTCCCAGCTACTGTGCCAAGCTGGGCTGGGCTGGGGGGAGGTGGCATCCCTGCTCCTCTTGGAGCAGTCCCCCAGCTGGGATTGAGGGAGCAGCCTGGACATTACCATCACAGTGCCCCGGGGCAATGCTGGGTGCTGAAGCACCTTGCCCAGCTGGCAGAGCTCAGCCCCTGCCCTGCCCTGGCGCCCCTGGTGCCTCCGGCAGCCCAGGGCTTGTTCCCCAGTGGTCGGATGTGGTGGCCCAAAACCGGGGCTTCAGGTGGGGGTGCAAGTCCTCCCTGGCTTGGAAAGGTCATGATCAGTCCTCAGCCAGGGATTGACATGAGATTGTTCATAAATATTTTGTGCTCTGAGTGATAAAATATTAAACTCCAGCCCACATGGAAAAATATTGCTCTTCCCGGTGTTTATCTTTGTTGCCAGTTATTACAAAACTGCCAAGACCCCTGAAATATTTATGCCTGGCTGAGGCTCCGGCAGGGTTGGAGCCAGGCAGTTGATCCTAATGCTACTTGTCCCCTAACCCCACCAAAGATGGGGGCTGGGGAGGCTTTGCCATTGTCCTGCTGTCAGCAGCACCAAAGCAGCAGCCAGGAGGATGCAGCCAGTGCTGGAGTATGTGCAAGGCTCATGCCAGGTCCCATCTGCCAGTGGTGAAACAGGACCTTGGCAGTGCCAATGTCCTTCAGCACTGCATATCTCCAGCTCTCCCAAGCTCTCTGTCCCCGCTGGCCAGCAGTGGCGAGGTCCCCCAGCCCGGGCACCCTCCTCTCCCTGATGCCTCACTCTGTCTGTGCTAGCAGTTTTGAAAGGAGACAGGCTGGCAGGGTCTGGGGTCCTGGTGCCATGGGACCCCAGGGGGTACCTTGCCACAGGGGTCCTGGGTTATCGCCCCCCCAAATCAAGACTGTTGTGGGGGTGGGGGACAGAGCAGGTCTGACTCTTGCTGCAGTGCCCTAACGTGCAGCCTGTGAGCACAGCAGCTGGCAGTGGGCAAACTGCGGCATGGGGTGGTGAGGTGGTTACTCGGGGTGGTGGCCCAGAGGCATCCCTGTCCCCTGCCCATCCCTACAGATCCTGTGCCATCTCCTGTCCCGTTCTTATCCCTGAGTCGCAGAACTCTACAGGACAGCCAGGCTGCCAATATGGGACCAATGGGGACACAGCGCAGTGGGATCCTGGATGGCCAAATGGCTCCAGAAGGGGTTTAGGCAAGTGGTGACTTGGAACACTAAATGCAGCCGCTGCCTCTGCCTTCAGTGGAGACAGCTCAGGCAGCATTGTCTGAAGCCTTCCCCCAGCTTGGTACTTGGGCCAACGGTGAGTGCCAGGGGCTGTGTGGTGTCCAGGGGTTGGTGGGGTGATGCTGGGCCCCTGGGTGCCCCTCGGGCTTGGGGAGCAGGGGGCAGGCTGGGTGGGGGGCTGTGCTGTGCAGGGGGGGAATGGCCTCAGGGGCACCAGGTTGTGGCTGTGGAGCTGGGGTTGGGACCCCTCTCATTAGACTGGGACTGAGACGGGGGGCTGTGGGTCTGGGGGAGCAGGCGCTGAGCTGTGACCTGCCGGGTCTGGCAGGGGATCTGGTCCTACCTGCTCTGGCCATGTCCTGCCTCTGCCCAGCCTGGATCTGGCTGTGTCTTGCTTGTGTCTTGCCTTCTCTGGCTGTGTCCTGCCTGTGTCCTGACTCCTCTGGTCATGTCCTGCCTGCGCACTGCCTGGATCCGGCCATGTTCTCCCCGACTTTGCCCATGTCCTGCCAGCCTCCGGTCCTGCCGGTGCCGCTGCCCGCCGGGCCGGACCAGGGCCTGGCCGGGGTGGGGACCTGGGCGGGCCGGTCGGGGGGCGGAGCGGCTCCGCTCGGCTTGGGCTGGCAGAGTGTCAGAGGCGGCAGGGGGAGGCGGCGGCAGCCGCAGCTCCGAGGCAACCGCTGCACCGGTACCAGCACCGGCTCTCGGCACAGCTCGCCGGGTCCAGGTAAGGGCTGCGGTCCCACCCCGGCGCTCCCGGCCGCGCCCGTCCCTGTGGCCTCGGGCCGCGCCGTGTCCCGGCGGCGCCCCCAGAGCCCCGGTGCCCGCGGCGGAGGGTCACGGCGACCCGCGATCCCCTCAGCCGTCGGGGCCGCGGCACGGCGGGGCTCGGCGGCCGGTGTCGGGGCTCCCGGTGCTGCAGGAGGGGAGCCGAGCCCGGGCGCCGGCACCGGCTGGGCCGGGGGTGCGGCCGCGGCGGGGGACCACCGGGGCCGGTCCCGCCGGCTCTCCCCTGCCCTGTGCAAGACGCCGGGCTGCGGGTCTCGGGGAGAAGGGCTCGGGGGGGGTCACCGTTCCCCCGGTGCCCCGGCAGCCCCAACCCCTGCAGCGGCCACCCAGCGGGACCCCGCCGCCGCCGACCCCGGCCCCGGGCAGGGGCTGCACGCTGTCACCGGGGCAGGGAAGCGGGGGTGACCGCCCGGCACGGCGGGGAGAGAACCCCCTCGCCCCTCCTGCCGCCACCCGGGTCCCGCCTCCAGCTGTCCCCGGCCGGGGAGACCAGTGGCTTTGGCGGGGGCTGCCGGGGCAGCCGGACACCAGGGCGGGTTTGGGACGGCATTTGGGGTGGATTGGCCCAGCCCGTGACCCTCGGGGGACTGTGGTAGGGCAGGCAGCCTCCTCCTCTCTCACCTCACCGCTGGGGCACACAGGCCAGGGCTGTGCCAGTTCCTCTTGCCGTCGCCTCCCTGACCACCCATGTTCCCACCAGACTAAGCAAGAGCAGCCGAATGGCTGGGGTACTGGGAGGTGTTGGGGCGAGCTCCCCAGGGCAGGTGCTTTGGCCCCACGGGGCACCGAGGCTCACAGGCCATGGGGCAAAATGGAGGTATGGGAATCCTGGTAGAGTGCAGTGGCAGTGAGACCTCTGGGGACCCCCAGGGGAGGTAACGATGGTGGTTGGTGGAAGCCGGGCTTACCCTGCGCCTTCCCAGCACTGCTGCTCTTACACTTGCCCCATGCCACCCCTAAGGGTGCTGGTGTTGGAGAGGATCAGGTCTCCTGGTAGGGGGTGGGTGCAAAGTGCTTGGGGCATGCAGGAGCAACAGCACCTTCTCACCCATCCTACGTGTCAATGCTTTCAGGATGGGAGACTGCCAGCAGCCAGCGGGAGCCTTCCTGCTGCACCACGGCCATTGGGCTGGACTTGGCTCTGTCCTGCTGGGTACTTCACTTCCCCAGATATTCTCCAGATGTTCCCACAGGGCTGTCCTCCCCCTGGCACCATGCAACCCAGCTGAGAAGCTGCAAGGATAGCCGCAGCCCTGCTCACAGTGTTCTTTGGGGCTCACTGCAGGTTGGGTGATGGTTTGCCCTTTTGGGAGAGCTTTGCCTGAAGGTGCCTTCCATCTGGTGGTTCCTGCCAGCTGCCCCAGAAGAGCCAGACGCCAAGGAGCTAGGCTCCCGGTGCTGGACTCAGCCTGCCACTGATTGGCTCCATCAATAATCCATGTACCTGCGGCCTCTTTCCTGCTTGAGGAAACCCTGGGTCCCTCAAAAGCATTCACTGCCTGAAATAAGGCAGGGATCCTTCCTCAGCCTCTTCCCCAACTCCTTCAAATTGAGGGGTCAGGTAGGAGATGCCCTGAGCTGGCTGGGGGCTCACTGCAGGCAGACAGTACCTGGGGGCAGGCGCTTCAGAGCATGGAGGAGGAGAAGGTCTAAAGGCATCTCACCACCCCACCCTGTTATGACCTGTGCCACACTGCTGCCCACATCCCTCTGGGCATCACCTCCAGCTCCGACTGCCTGCTGGAGGGCTCCTCCAGCCAAGAGCATCACCTGTCCAGGAGCACCGCACGGGCATCAAGGGGTGCCCTGCTCATGCTTGGGGAAAGTGTCCTTCCTTGGAACCAGCTGTGGGGGGATGCAGGGGGGCCAGCACTCCCCAGCATCACCCTCCCATCCCATCTGCCCCCACGAGCATCCTGCTCTGCTGGGCTGTGGGTGAGCCCCAGGACCTGCCGCAGCACCAGCAGCTTCCCATGCCAAACAGCCTGAGGTTTCTGGGCTGTCAGGAAGTCTCTTTCTCCCACAGCCCCCAAAACACTGGCCCTGTGGGATTTCAGCAGTCGGCTTCAAATGGGAAACAAATCTCTCCTGCTGTTTGGGAAAAGACAACCAATCTCTGAGGGGACTGCATCTCCTGCCAAAAAAGGGCCTGCCTGCTGCAAAAGCCTTTGATTCCCCTGCGCCTCTGTGCTTTCTGCAGAGGGAGTCAGCAAACCTGGCTCTCACTTTTACTGAAATCTCTGAATTTAGTATACAGGGAAGGAAGGGGCGGTGGTGAGAGAACAGGCTTTAAAGCACCACGGCTGCCAGAGCCCACCCTGCACAGTGCTGTGGGAGGATGAAGCCAGTGGTATGTCCCTGCTCTGGCCGCAGTGCCACAGACAGCACTGGGGGCAGCAGCAGGGCAGGTGGGCTCCAGGAGTGTGAGATGGGGATTAAAATACAGTGGTGGCTGGGTTCTGGGGGCATGGCAGGCTCATGGCCAGCTGCTTTTGTCAGTGCTCTTAGCTGGAGGTCGGGAGCTGTTGGCACCCCTGATGATGTTGCTTTGCCCACCCAACCCGGGCTCCCTGCCCCAGGTGACATCCCTACCCCGGGTGACCTCCTTGGCTCCTTCCCCCACCCCTCACGTTTAGGGGTCGGCAAGCTGCCCCCCGGCAGGCTGCTCTGCTTGGTGCCGCTGCACAACCCAGCCGCGTGCCCCGCCTGCTCATGCTGATGCATCCCAGGGAGTGCTGTGGTGGGGCTGGTCCCTGCACCCCTGCATGTCCTCTGGGGTCTGTGTCATTCGCGGGTGTCCTGGGGGTCCCAGGTCACTGCGGGAGTTTCGCATCTGCTCAGCTGGCCCTTCTGTGGGGGTTCCTTCCTAAGGACACCCTGGGTGGGAGGGCACTGAGGTGGGGGGCATGGGCAGGCTCGTGCCTTGCCCTCCCGTGCAGCACTGGCACTGCTCCTGGGAGCAGTCCCTGTCTCACCTTGCAGCCCACAGACCCAGCAGCTTTTCTCTTTGCTTTTTCAGGTGCCAAGGGCTCTGCTGGGATGGCACAACCCCACTCCCACTGACACCACGTCGTACCACCCCTCGATACCTGATGCCTGGAGACTGCCTGCCCTCACCTTGACAGGTGGCAGCAGGTGACACGGGGTGGCGCAGGTCCCCTGGCCGGCGCCAGCACACCCCATGGCAGTCCCTTTGGCCGCCTGGCTGTGGCTGATGCGCCTGGCCACCTGCCTGGCCGCCAGGCATGGCATGGCTGGCAAGAAGGAGATCAGCACGGACGGGGACCTGGTGATCGGGGGCCTCTTCCCCATCCACGAGAAAGGAGCAGGAAGTGAAGACTGTGGCAAGATCAATGAGCACCGGGGCATCCAACGCCTGGAGGCCATGCTATTTGCTCTGGATGAGATCAACAAGGATGGGAGCATCCTGCCAGGGGTGAGGCTGGGCGCCCACATCCTTGACACCTGCTCCAAGGACACCTATGCCCTTGAGCAGTCCCTCGACTTTGTCCGCGCCTCCCTCACCAGGGTGGATGGCTCCGAGCATATCTGCCCTGATGGCTCCTATGCTGTCCACGATGATGTGCCCACCGCCATCACTGGTGTCATCGGGGGCTCCTACAGTGATGTTTCCATCCAGGTACCCCCCAGGCAAGAGGGGCTCGGATGGGGCTGGGGGGTTGGCAGAAACAGGGATGGGGGATAAAACCCCCGTAGCAGTGTGATGATGATGCTGCCAGTGTGGCACAGCGATGCTCTTGCATCCCTTGTGGTGGTGCTGTGCCCCTTTCTGCAATGGGGAGGGAATGCCAGCCTGGCACCTGAGAGAGCCATCTCTCTGCTACCGTGGGGGGGGACTGTAGCCCTGATGGTGGCTGGTGTCCCCTCAGGAGCTACGGGGAGACCCCCATCCGCCATAAGCCATGGGAGCTGAACCGGTGGATCCATCCCATGTGGGGACGGGATTTATTCCACTCCTGGGGTTGTGGCAGCAAGTGCAGCTCCTCAGCCCAGGACAATCTCGATGCTCAGGTCCACGCCGTCCTTGGTGCCACCATGCTGCTGTGTCCCTCGCCGCCGCCAGTGGGCCTGGATGGTGCGAGCCGCCTCCCGGTGGCACTGATACCGGTCCCTGGCCTGCCATGTCCTGGCATGGGCCTGGAGGAGGACACTGGCTCTCTCCCACCTGACATATGCTGCCAGTACCTGCAGGCGCTGCTCTTCCCGCCGACGGGTGATGGCATGATGCCACCACGCCTGAATGCATCAGGCACTGCGGGCTGCAACCTCCAGTGCCAGGCGGACCAGCTGTCCACGCCACCAGGCCTGGATGGCCATGGCTGCACCATGGCTGTCCCAGTCCTTCCTGGCCAGCATAGTGCTGGGGGGTGTTGCTGCTGCAGTGCCCTGGCACCTAATGGGTGGCTGTTCCTGGGGGCAGCTGTGCCGCATGAGTGGAGTTCTGCTCACCTGTAGCCCCCTGGGCCCTGTTCCCTGTGAGACAGGTGGGCAGCCAGGTGCAAGGACACCCCCCCGCATGGCAGTGATGATCCTGATGTCAGAATGGCACCGGAGACACCTCAGTGGGGACATGGGGACACTGCTCCTGGCAGGCAGAGCTGCTCAGTGCAAGAGAACACTGTCCCCTCTGCCCCCCAAACCCAATCCATGAGGGGCAGCCCACTGCAAGGGGGCACCTGCCTCTGCAGGTCTTCAGACATAGGGCTGCCCAGCTGGAGCAGGGTGGGCACAGGGGGCCACTGTCCCCACATCCCCAGTGGTCACACTGGAACAGGCACTTCAAGCCTCAGACCAGGCTGTCACCCTGGGTGGGGTGCAGCTCAGTCCCTAAAATCACCAGCTCTGCAGACCCAGGGGCCAGCTTAGGCAGGGAGCAAAGCATCCCCTGAGGATGAAGGCAGCTGAAGGGGCCAGCTAAGTCCCCGGGGCTGCTGGTGGTCCACACATTCGCTAAGATTTAACAAGTCCCCAGGGCATGTTGTACTCCATCTGCAGGTCCTGGGTCCTCACATCCCCCCAGCCATGGGGCAGAGGAAGCTGGGGCAAGTGATGGAGGCAGCACTCCGGTCCAGCCCACGCAGGCACTTTTCCCTTCTGTTGCTGGAGAACGCTGCATGTCGCCACGGCCAGGGGCACCATCCCAACCCCAGGCAGGCAGGTGGTGGTGTGGGCAGTCCATGCGACAGCCGGCAAGCATGAGCAGCACTGGGGCAGCATGGCCAGCTGGCAGCTCCAGTTGTGCAAACAGCATTGCTGCTCTGAAGCCCTTCTTGCCCTTAGGGGACTTTGTTGTAGAGAAGGCTTGTCCACGTTAATTAAGCCTTGTCTCTTGCCTGGGGAACAGCAAGATGTGGGTAGGCGCACCAGCCCCACCAGCACATCCAAGCCCGCCCTTGCTGCTTCTAGAGCCTGGGTTTTTAACAGCCTCATTAGTGGGGCTTTTCCCCCTTTGAAGCTAATGAGAGCTTCTGCAAAGCAGCTGGAAGGTCCCAGTCCCACTGGGGCTACTGATGTGGGATGCGCAGGTGCTGGTCCCCAGGCCCAGCTCTGGGGTGGGGGGGTGGGGGTGCTCTGCACCCAGCTCCTGGCCCCCAGAGCCCTTTTCCCCTGTGCCGTGGGGCTGCCAAGCACCCTGGCTTTCTCTTTGCCTGTGAGTATCACCCACAGGTCACCCACAAGGGAGTTTCTGCTTTTGCCACAAGCCCTGAATTTCAGAGGGGAAGATTAAAAAAATGAAAGCAATAAGCACATCTGAGGACTCAGGCAACCATGTGAATGTGCTGTCTGTCCACCAGCCAGGACCCCCTGGGTGGGGGGATGTTTCTCATCAGCCCCATGGTCGTGTGCCCCACAATGCAACACTTGGTGTTGGCCAGGGGCCCTCTGGTGTGAACATCCCTCACTGGGGCATACCTTCGGGCCCTCACCTCTCCTCCTCCATGCAGGTGGCCAACCTGCTGCGGCTCTTCCAGATCCCTCAGATCAGCTATGCCTCCACCAGTGCCAAGCTCAGCGACAAGTCCCGCTATGACTACTTTGCCCGCACTGTCCCGCCAGACTTCTACCAAGCCAAAGCCATGGCAGAGATCCTCCGCTTTTTCAACTGGACTTACGTCTCCACCGTGGCCTCAGAGGGGGACTACGGGGAGACAGGGATTGAGGCCTTTGAGCAAGAAGCCCGCATGCGCAACATCTGCATCGCCACCTCAGAGAAGGTGGGACGCTCCATGAACAAGAAGACCTATGATGGAGTGGTCCGGGCTCTGCTGCAGAAGCCCAATGCCAGAGTAGTTGTGCTGTTCACCCGAAGCGAAGACGCCCGGGAGCTGCTGGCAGCTGCCCAGAGAGCCAATGTGTCCTTTATGTGGGTGGCCAGTGATGGGTGGGGAGCCCTGGAGAGCGTGGTAGCCGGGAGCGAAGCAGTGGCGGAGGGAGCCATCACCATTGAGCTGGCAGCCTACCCCATTAAGGAGTTCGCTGCCTACTTCCGTAACCTCAACCCCTACAATAACAGCCGTAATCCCTGGTTTCGTGAGTTTTGGGAGCAGAAGTTTAAGTGCAGCTTCCACACGCAGGACTGTAGCCGGTACTCCCTCAAGACAGGCAAGTTTGAGCCAGAGTCCAAGATCACTTTTGTGGTCAATGCGGTCTATGCCATGGCTCACTCTCTCCACAACATGCACCAGGCACTATGCCCCAACGCCACTAAGCTCTGCGATGCCATGAAGCCTGTCAATGGCAAGAGGTTCTACAAGGACTTTATGCTCAATGTTAATTTTGATGGTGAGTCCAGAGATGGAGACAGGGTTTGGCTGCCTAACTGGAAAGGGAGGGGCGGAGGGGCAGGGAGGAGGAAGGAGACCCATATTTGACCCAAAGCCCTTCAGTTCCTTCAGCCTGCCCACACCCAGAGACCCCTGTGCCATGGGCTGTGGTTGTCCCAGGATGCCAACAGCCCACCATCACCCTTGGGAGGCAATCCAGGCCTTCTGTCCCCAGTGTAGAGAAGCTGGTGACCAACTCCATCCTGCTAGAGCTGGGTGAAACCAGCCGCACAGGGGCCTCTCCAGGAATGTGGGTCATTGGAGACCTCACTTGCAAACATCATGAATTATTCACTTTTCAGGGGTTAAACTGGAGGGAGACCCTCAATCCTACATAGCTGGGGATGAATTAGAAGTATGTCCTCTGTGATATGGGCTGAGCCCGGCTACCCAGGTGTCACTGAGAGCCATGGAGGCTGCAAAATCCTGATCTTTGTCCCTGCAGAGCTGGCTGGGGATGCTGAGCTCTTAGGCATGTGAGAAGATAGTTCTTCTCCACTGTTGCTTTCCTGCTCCTAATGTGTGCATAGGCAGCAATTGTGAGAGTGAAGGCAGGCAACAGTTTGGACATTTGCCTGTGACCATGGTGGGATGTGACCCTTTGAAGAAGTCCTGCCTCCACGCTGGGAGTGAGCGCTCTCCTGACCAAAGGCAGTGACCATCTCCCCTTCTTCTCTCTCCAGCTCCGTTCAGGCCAGCAGACACCAGAAGTGTTGTTCGATTTGACCGCTATGGTGATGGGATAGGACGCTACAACATCTTCAGCTATCACCACATGGATGGGCGGTATCTGTATCAGAAAGTGGGCTACTGGGCTGAGGGGCTCATCCTCAACACCAGCCTCATCCCATGGGCTGAGACCTCCATCCCTGTGTCCCAGTGCAGTGACCCCTGCAAGAAGAATGAGATAAAGAGCATGCAGCCTGGAGACATATGCTGCTGGATCTGCATCCCCTGCCAGCCCTACGAGTACTTGCTGGATGAGTTCACCTGCATGGACTGTGGTCTCGGTTACTGGCCCAATAGGACCCTGAATGGCTGCTATGAGTTGCCCCAACAGTACATCCGCTGGAAAGATGTCTGGGCCATTGGTCCTGTCACTATCTCTTGCCTGGGTTTTATCTCCACCCTCTTCGTTTTTGGAGTCTTCATGAAGAACAATGATACCCCCATCGTGAAGGCCTCTGGCCGGGAGCTCTGCTACATACTCCTGACTGGGGTCCTTATGTGCTACAGCATGACCTTCATCTTCATCGCAAAGCCTTCCACTGAGGTGTGCACACTCCGGCGCCTGGGGCTTGGCACGTCCTTCGCTGTCTGCTATTCGGCCCTCTTGACCAAGACAAATCGCATTGCCAGGATCTTCAGCGGGGTGAAGGAGGGGGTCCAGCGCCCCCGGTTCATAAGCCCCACATCGCAGGTGGTCATCTGCATGGCTCTCATCTCTTGCCAGCTGATCATCGTCATCATCTGGCTGCTGGTGGAGACCCCTGGCACAGGCAAGGAGACTGAGCCTGACAAGAGGTACATTGTCACCCTCAAGTGCAACAACCGTGACTCCAACATGCTAATTTCGCTCACCTACAATGTCCTCTTGATTGTCCTCTGCACGGTCTATGCCTTCAAGACACGGAAATGCCCAGAAAATTTCAATGAGGCCAAGTTCATTGGTTTCACCATGTACACAACCTGCATCATCTGGCTGGCTTTCCTGCCCATCTTCTACGTGACCTCCAGTGACTACCGAGTAAGAGCCTGAGTTTTGGGGGGCAGTGTGCTCTACTAGGGCTTGATCTGAGCAGTCCTGGTGATTTGGGCCCCACAGTGTTTGTGGCTAGGAGATGTGTGGGCTGGGGAAGTGCCTTTGGCCATGGACCTGGTGATGGTCACCTCTGCACTGGGGTGTTTGTTACTGGGTGAAGTGTGGCTGAGGGGCAGTGAGTCCTGGGTAGAAGACCCTGCCCCCCCTCTTGGCAGACTGTTGCTAGGGTAAGGATGGGAAATGTCCCTGAGACCTCCAGAGACACACACCCCCCAACCTGACCTCGGAGGAGTGATAGCCATCCTTCAGCCTCCCTAAGCAAAGGCATGATACACAACCCCACACACCCCCAGAGCATGAATGCTAGCCACACAGGGAGCTGAGCAGTGCCAAGGATAGGGGAGCATAGGGTGCACCCTGCAGCACCTCACCCACCTGTCCCAGCAAGGTGCCCAGTCACATACTTGCCAGGCTTGGAAGACTGTGTGGGGGTGGCTGTGGTCAGGGTCTTCCAGAGAGGACCTGCATCCCCTAGTGGGAGCAGGCACTGGAGTGAGGGGTGTTAGCAAGGCTGGGGGGAGAGGGGGGATGCTGTTCAGGGTGCACCCCCTTTGCAGGAACAGTGTGTCCCCATCAGGGCAGTACCCATCTGTCTTCAGTGGGTCTAACCTGACAGAGGGACCTGGTATGGGGTGGGATGTGCCTGTGGGGTGCAGGCAGCAGCCTCTGTCCAGTAGGGGCTGGCTGGTGCCACAGCAAGGGCTTCATCCTTCCCTGCTTGGGCCAGAGGGCTGACGGCAGGAGCAGCTGACACCCACCCCTGTCTCCAGGTCCAGACAACCACCATGTGCATCTCAGTGAGCCTCAGCGGCACCGTGGTCCTCGGCTGCCTCTTCACCCCCAAGCTCCACATCATACTCTTCCAGCCCCAGAAGAATGTGGCCAGCCACCGCGTGGGTACTGCTCGGTTCAGCGTGGCAGCTGCTGGCTCCAGCCAGTCCCATGGTGAGTGCAGGGGGGCTGAGAAAGGGGGGGCAGCGCCCCCTTCCTGGCAGGGACATGGGGGCACCCCAGCATAGGACCCTGAAAGAAACTGGGGTGCAGGGTAGGGCATGACTGGAAACAGGGGTACAGAGGATCCTGTGCCCTGTACAGCTCATCCCTGGCTCTGCCCCTGTTCCTCATCTCCCCTGTCTCACGTGGCTGCAAGCCCCAAGGCTGCAGCAGTCTGCTGGGGCGGGGAGAACCACTCCCAGGAGGCTGTTGCCACCCTGGGGGTACACGGCCATCCTGGGCAGCCTCCACCCCAGCCCCTGGTGATGAACTTTCCTGGGCATCCATCTCCCACTGCAGTAGGATGCCCTGGCAGGTTGCTGCTGCCAGACCCCAGCCCGCCCCTGACTGCTGCCTTCCTGGCCAGGCTCGGCCTCGCAGTACGTGCCCACAGTGTGCAACGGCCATGAGGTGGTGGATTCCACGACATCATCCTTGTGAAGGCCAGGGAGGCCCAGGCCATGGTGCTGCCACTCCTGCCTGTGGCTGCACTGCACCCCAGCTCCCGCCCCAGGGAGAGCGGCACCTGTGGCATGGCCCACTCAGGAGCCAGAGGCAGCCGGGAGGCTCAGCCCCCACCCCAGCACGAGCTACGCATCCCACACACTGGGTTATGGTACGTGTCACCCTTCCTTTGCACTGAGCCATGTTACACATCCCTTGTCACCTGCACTGAGCCCTAGTGCAGGAGCCCCTGTCCCTGCACTGAGCCATGGTGAACATCCCCCACCCCACCCCTTGCACTAAGCCATGCTGAACATCCCCAACCCCTTGAACTGAGCCATGGTGCACGACCCTGCCGTCACCTGCACTGAGCCATGGTGTACATCACCCCAGCCCCTGCCCCAAGCTGTGCTGCACATCCCCCAGACCCTGCCTGAGCCCTGGGAACTGTCCCCCCCATCCATTGCACTGAGCCCTAGTGCACAGCCCATCCCTTGAACTGAGTGAGCTGTGGTGCACATTCCCCATCCCCTGCCCCAGCTATGGTGCAAGACCCCTGTCTCTTCCGCCAAGCTGTGGTGCACAACCTCACTCCCTCTTGCTGAGCCACACCAAGTCACGCTTCATTTGCACCAAGACATGCTGTCCCATGTCCCAATCCCTCCAAGCTGAGCCTTGTGCTGGCCTACACTGTCCTCACCGTGTCACCCACACCCCCCACTTCCCTGGTGCAGGAAATGTCCCTGTCATGTCCCCACCCTGTGCCAAACCATGACCCATATCATCCCTCTCCAGTCCACAGAGCACTTCCCTGGGCCCTTTACACAGTTTCACCTTTTCCTCCTCGTTTTTGGCCCCAGGAAAGCCACCAAGCGCTGCGGGGCTGGGCCCAAGCCCCCTCCATCTCTCCCCTTGGTGTACGTAGTGCTTCTCACCCTTTCATGGAACACAGGGCAGGAGTACGGCTGAATACCCGCTGCCCCCCCCAGCTCCTACAGAGCTTGAAGAGTACAGTGGGGGCAGAGGGTGAGTAACAGGACCCAGGTATTTAAGCCCAACCATGTCTTAAAGAGTAGATTTTTTTCTGTGAGCAGGAGTATTTTTTTTTCTGTAATTTATGTAAATAAAGTGGATTTGGTTTTGGGGTTGTTTTTTTGTTTTGTTTTTTTTTTTGGACAGACCAGAGCTCAGGTCTGGCCAAAGCTGAGGGAAGAGGGCAGACCCTCACAGAGGGCAGAGCCGCAGCATGATATGGGTGCCAGCAGGGTCAGGGGGCCACGCGCCATCCCCCGCTCCGGCGCTGCCGGCCCCAGGAGGGTGGTTGCACGAAGGACATGGGGCGCAGCACCAGGGACAAGGGTTTCATGACCCAGGTGCAGCGGCTCCGGGGCCAGCGGGCTAGGAGCTGTCAGGGACATGGGAGCTGGGGGCTGTAGCCCTCCGCTTCAGGGGGATGATGCAGATGCTGTTTTTGGCTTCTTTGATTCTCCACCACCGGCCAAGCCTGCAGATGAGAGAGATGGGGGTCACCCTCCACCGAGCCCTCGAGGCAGTGGAGGCTGTGCCCCCAGCCAGCGCTGGGGAAGGGGGACGGTACCGGTGCTCCTGCCCGAGGCCGGCCACCAGGAAGTCACCGGCTGCCGAGAACTCGAGGCTGTTGACAAAACCCACCTGGAGGGGACAGGGCAGGGCGAGAGGCTCGCGCAGCCTCCTCCTGCTGCCCAGGGAGGGGAGAACCCGCCGAGAGACACCCCCAGCCCAGCTCCAGCATCCCCAACCTCCTGACCCATACCAACGGGATAGCCCAGAGGGGCTCCAGCTTCCAAAATCCCTCACTGCACTTCCAGAGCTTCACACTAGCACTGTGGGAGCCTAGGGTAGAGAGAGAAGACTGCCATGCACCCCAACCTGGGGCAGGGGCAGGGGCAGGGGCAGGGGCAGGGGCAGGACAGACCCCCTGCACCCCCAAACCCTTGCTCCAAAGCAGCTGCCCCACACCTGTAGCCAGGAGGTCACTGTTGCGCAGGGCAGCCACCGCCAAGATGCAGTACGGCTGCTGCAGGCCCTGGGCGTCCTGCATGCCGTGCGCCTGCCGGGCCAGCACCAGCGGCTTCTTCTTCGCCAGCCCCCACAGGGCTACAGACCTACCAGGGAGGGGAGGCATGAGGGGGTTGCAGGAGGGGGCTTTGCCTACCTACCCCAGGCACTGTCGTGGCCCCGTGCTCACCTGTCATCGGCACCCGACACCACGTGCTCCTCGCTGATGAGCTGGATACAATCAATGGAGCCCCTACAAAGAGAAGGGGCAACTACCATCAGTTACAAGCGTGCTTTGGGATCCTGCTTAGGAGTGTCGTGGTTTAGCCGGCAGCTCAGCCCCACACAGTCGCTCGCTCACTCCCCCACCAGTAGATGGGGGAGAGAATCAGAAGGGTAACGCTCGCGGGTTGGGATAAGAACAGTTTAATGATTAAAATTAAAAGAAACAACAACAGAAATGCAATGTAAAGGAGAACAACGAGAGGCGCAAAGCCCCGGGGGAGGGGAAGGGAGGGGGGAGGGGAACGAACCGCCGAATACTGGTCATGGTGTCACATGATATGGAATGAACATGCCATTGGCCAGTCGGGGTCAGCTGCCCCCACCATGGCCCTGCCCCTCCCAGCCCCCCCACCACCACCACACGGCAGAGCGTGGGAAGCTGGAAAGGTAGCCGACCCCCACAGTGAGGAGAATTAACCCCGTCTCAGCCAAAACCAGCACATTCTCCACCCCTTATTCCATACCATTTACACCATGCCCAGGTCCCATACGATGCAATACAACCTTACCAACCACCACCCCTCCCCTTCCCATCCTTTAACATAATACACAGACATCATCCCCTTAGTTCATGGACCTTCCCTGTAAAATGTCCATTAAAATGTCCATTGAGTTCACCCAGTCCATGACTCTGGGCTCCATCTGTCGTATCAGTCTTTCAGGGTGGGAGAGATGATGTGTGTGGCGTCGGGTTGCTGCATACCGAGTCAGTCATCGTTCCGTCACTGCTGCACTTTGCTTGTTTCACAGTCTATATTCCATGGATTGGGAGGCTTGTACTCTGATACCATTGATACAACACAGAGGTGACACACAATATTATCTAGCAGTTCACATTGTGCCATTCAGTTCATTGGCTGTTTTCACCTAAAATCAAATCCCCTTGAGGCACACATCGGATTTCTCCATCCTCCTGTATCACCCACCAAGTGCGCCCAGGTCCTCGAGCAAAAGCAATGCCACGAACAAAGGTTTGCCTTTGCCTGAGGCGGGAAGAACCCAGACTGTTTTGCCCAGCATACTTGTTGCGTGCACTACAGGGACTCTATCCCCTTCCACAGTATGTAGGATTTCTGACCGGGCAGGGCCAGCTCGACTGGCAGATCCCCTCGTGTTGACTAACCACGTGGCTTGTGCTAAATGTGTATCCCAGTGCCTGAATGTCCCACCCCACCATTGCTCTCAGTGTAGTTTTTAACAGTCCATTGTACCGTTCAATTTTCCCAGAGGCTGGTGCGTGATAGGGGATGTGATACACCCACTCAATGCCGTGCTCTTTGGCCCAGGTGTCTATGAGGCTATTTCGGAAATGAGTCCCGTTGTCTGGCTCAGTTGTCTCTGGGGTGCCATGTCACCACAGGACGTGTTTTTCGAGACCCAGGATAGTGTTCCGGGCAGTGGCGTGGGGGACAGGATATGTTTCCAGCCAGCCAGTCGTTGTTTCTACCATTGTAAGCACATGGCGCTTGCCTTGGCGGGTCTGTGGGAGTGTGGTATAGGCAATTTGCCAGGCCTCCCCATGTTTATATTTCAGCCATCGTCCCCCATACCACAGAGGCTTTACCCGCTTCGCTTGCTTGATTGCAGCGCATGTGTCACATTCGTGGATAACCTGCGCAATAGCGTCCATGGTCAAGTCCACCCCTCGATCACGAGCCCACCTGTATGTTGCATCTCTCCCTTGATGGCCTGAGGTGTCATGGGCCCACCGAGCTAGAAATAGTTCACCCTTATGTTGCCAGTCCAGATCCACCTCAGCCACTTCAATCTTGGCAGCCTGATCTACCTGCTGGTTGTACCAATGTTCTTCAGTGGCCCGACTCTTGGGGACGTGAGCATCCACATGACGTACCTTTACAACCAGGTTCTCTACCCGGATGGGTTTGCCTCTACGCTGCCAGTTGCTTTGCTTCCACTGCTGCAGCCAGCCCCACAGGGCATTTGGCCACCATCCAGGAGTCAGTACAGAGATAGAGCACTGGCCACTTTTCCCGTTCAGCAATGTCTAAGGCCAGCTGGATGGCCTTTACCTCTGCAAACTGGCTCGATTCACCTTCTCCTTCAGCAGTTTCTGCCACTTGTCATGTAGGGCTCCATACAGCAGCCTTCCATCTCCGGTGCTTTCCCACAAGGCGACAGGACCCATTGGTGAACAGGGCATATTGCTTCTCATCTTCTGGCAGTTTGTTATACAGTGGGGCTTCTTCAGCACGTGTCACCTCCTCCTCTGGTGATAGTTCAAAATCTTTGCCTTCTGGCCAGTCCATAATCACTTCCAAGATTGCCGGGCGACGGGGGTTTCCTACTCAAGCCCGCTGGGTGATCAGTGCAACCCATTTACTCCACGTAGCACCAGTTGCATGGTGTGTAGAGGGGACGCTTCCTTTGAACATCCAGCCCAGCACTGGCAGTCGGGGTGCCAGGAGCAACTGTGCTTCAGTACCAACCACTTCTGAAGCAGCTCGAACCCCTTCATATGCTGCCAATATCTCTTTTTCAGTTGGAGTATAGCGGGCTTCGGACCCTCTGTATCCCCAACTCCAAAACCCTAGGGGTCGACCTCAGGTCTCCCCATGTGCTTTCTGCCAGAGGCTCCAGGTAGGGCTATTCTCCCCGGCTGCGGTGTAGAGCACATTTTTTACATCTTGTCCTGCCCGAACTGGCCCAAGAGCTACTGCATGAACTATTTCTCGTTTAATCTGTTCAAAGGCTTGTCATTGCTCAGGGCCCCATTTGAAATCATTCTTTTTTCCAGGTCACTTGATAGAGAGGGCTTACGATCATACTGTAATTTGGAATATGCGTTCTCCAAAAACCCACAACGCCCAAGAAAGCTTGTGTTTCCTTTTTGCTAGTTGGTGGAGACATGGCTGCTATCTTGTTGGTCACATCCTTGGGGATCTGACGATGACCATCTTGCCATTTGATTCCTAAGAACTGGATCCCTTGTGCGGGTCCCTTCACCTTACTTTGTTTTATGGCAAAACCAGCCTTCAGAAGGATTTGGACTATTTTCTCTCCTTTCTCAAAAACAACTTCTGCTGTGTTGCCCCACACGATGATGTCATCAATGTATTGAAGGTGTTCGGGAGCTTCTCCTTGTTCCAGTACAGTCTGAATCAGTCCATGGCAAATGGTAGGACTGTGTTTCCACCCCTGGGGCAGTCGATTCCAGGTGTACTGGACGCCCCTCCATGTGAAAGCAAACTGTGGCCTGCACTCTGCTGCCAGAGGGATTGAGAAGAATGCATTAGCAATATCAATTGTGGCATACCACTTGGCTGCCTTTGACTCCCGTTCGTGTTGAAGTTCTAGCAGGTCTGGCACAGCAGCACTCAACGGTGGAGTGACTTCATTCAGGCCACGATAGTCTACTGTTAGCCTCCACTCTCCGTTAGACTTCCGCACTGGCCATATGGGACTGTTAAAGGGTGAGTGGGTCTTACTGATGACTCCTTGGCTCCTCAGTTGGTGAATGAGTTTACGGACGGGGATCAGAGAGTCTCTGTTGGTGCGATATTGCCGCCGGTGCACTGTTGTGGTGGCGATCGGCACCTGTTGTCCTTTGACCTTCAGCAACCCCACAACAGAAGGGTCCTTCGAGAGGCCAGGCAAGGTCGACAGCTGTTTAGTTTCCTCCGTCTCCAAGGCAGCTACACCAGAAGCCCACCTGTACCCTTCTGGGTCCTTGAAATACCCTCTCCTGAGGTAGTCTATGCCAAGGATGCACGGAGCCTCGGGGCCAGTCACAACGGGGTGCTTCTGCCACTCATTCCCAGTTAGGCTCCCTTCGGCCTCCAATACAGTTAGCTCTTGGGATCCCATAAATCACCTCAAGCACAGCTAATTCCCTTCGATACTGGATGCCTTTCTCCATAGTTGTCCATTTTCCTGGGCAATATGTAACATCTTCTTCAAAGGGATACCTTTCCTTCACTCCGGACAGGAGTCGCCTCCAGAGGCTAAGGGCTTGTGTTTTTTTCCCCATTGCTTTGTCAACGCCCCCTTCCCCAGAAAGGGATCCCAGTTGTTTGGCTTCTTTTCCCTCTAGTTCCAGGCTACTGGCCCCATTATCCCAGCATCGGAGCAGCCAGGTGACAATGTCCTCACCTGAACGAAGGCGATAATCTTTTCGCATATCTCGCAACAGGATCGGGTGGTCTCTATTTCATTTATGACTTCTTCCTCCTCTCCCCGTGACGGCCCTGCTTTTTCATCATCCCGTTCTAAAGGAGTTGACGTCCGCTTCCAATATTTCGTCTTGTGTATGGGGGCAACTGATACTGGCACGGGTTGATTCTCTGAGCCAGCTCCAGTACTTGTCATGGGGGTTTGAGTGGCTGCAGTGCCTGTCCTCAGGGCTGGAGTGACTACAGTGCCAGTCACTTTGCATTTCAATCCAGAGACATTCTCTTCCCCTTGGGAGCACTGAATACTGTTGAGCAGGGCTCCGTATGCATGGGCCAGGCCCCAGCACGTTGCAGTTATCTGTGTCTCTCTGGAGTTCCCAGCGTAACAACATACTTTCTCCAAATATTCTACTAGTTTTTTAGGATTCTGCACCTGTTCGGGGGTGAAACTCCAAAACACTGGGGGTGCCCACTGCCCTAGGTATTTGCCCATGCTATCCCACATGCCCTGCCATTCGTAACTATCAAGCCTTGGGGCAGATTTCTGGGTGATATTCTTAAGTTGCTTAGTCAAAACCAAAACAACATGCCCAAAAACTAACAATAAGTGCACCTTAACCAGCCAAGGGTGTTCAAGATACAAAAGGGTTCTTGTAATAGAGGCAGAGACATCATAGAACAAAGCTGCAAAGGTACTATTCTGTATTTCCTCCACATAAAATCTCTCCGAGGAGGAGGTATCATTGCTAATTGCCTCAACAAGGTGGTATCCAAAGTACAGTAACAGTTTCAGCAAAAACCCCAAATACCAGATAGAGCTGAAAATGAGTGTTTGTATAACAAATCTTGTAGGCAAAACATCACTAATCACAGCAGAACACAGCAGACTAAACAAACCAACACCAATCTTTAACACCAACTGCAAAAATGAGAACATGGTGCTGTGACCAGCAGCTGTTGTTATCTCCAACCCTTGAGCCCCACGTTGGGCACCAGAAAAGACTGTCGTGGTTTAGCCGGCAGCTCAGCCCCACACAGTCGCTCGCTCACTCCCCCACCAGTAGATGGGGGAGAGAATCAGAAGGGTAACGCTCGCGGGTTGGGATAAGAACAGTTTAATGATTAAAATTAAAAGAAACAACAACAGAAATGCAATGTAAAGGCGAACAACGAGAGGCGCAAAGCCCCGGGGGAGGGAAAGGGAGGGGGGGAGGGGAACGAACCGCCGAATACTGGTCATGGTGTCACATGGTATGGAATGAACATGCCATTGGCCAGTCGGGGTCAGCTGCCCCCACCATGGCCCTGCCCCTCCCAACCCCCCCCCCCGCCCCCGCCACGCGGCAGAGCGCAGGAAGCTGGAAAGGTAGCCGACCCCCACAGTGAGGAGAATTAACCCCGTCTCAGCCAAAACCAGCACAAGGAGACAAGGGCTCACCAGGACATCAGTGCCTCCAGTATGCCAGCAGGCTTCTGGTGATGCTTGGCACCCTCACACCACTGCCCCAGCCGGACCCACTTGCCCACAACCCCCTCTCCCGCCCCAGACCTACTGGTGCCCATAAAACACGAGCTGTGACTCCTCGGGGATCTTCCAGAGCCGCACGGTGCCGTCCCGACCCCCCGCCGTCACACAGCACTCACGGCTCAGGCTGTCCAGCCCCGTGATGACATCCTGCTGCCCGAACCTGGAGGGGGAGGTGGCAAAGAGCTGCGGCAGGCACAGCCCCCCGCCACATTTCTTTCCCCAGGTGAGGGAGGCTCAGTGGGGTGTGTGTGTCCCCAGGCTCTTACAGGGTCTCCATGTCTGCGTTCTCCGCCACGTTCCAGACCTTGACGCAGCGGTCATGGGAGGCACTGTACAGCTGGTGCGTGCCCTTCCGGAAGGACAGGCCCTGCGGACGGACAGCCGGACATAGGGGGAGTGGTGAGGGGCACCGGGGAGGACAGTGCTGCCTGGCCCTGCAGGCGTCGCAGCCAATGCCCCCGACTCACCGAGACGGCATCGCGGTGCCCAGTGAAGATGTGCAGGCGCTTGCAGGTGGCGGTGTCCCAGACCATGATCAGCTTGTTCCTGTCTCCCGTAGCCTGGCAGAACACAGGGGATACCCAAGACCTGCCCCACGAGGACCCACCACACATCCCAGCCTATGCTCCCACTCCATACGCTTTGGGGGGTCCCAGGGACGCCTTCTTGGCTCCAGCGGAGGTAGGGGCTGCTTGAAGCCAGCAAAGTACACCTGGGCACGAGATACCGCTCTCCGCAGGACCCCAGGAGGAGATGCACTCCCCACCAGCACCCCTCCGCCACACATGGCAGCACCAGCCCCCTCTCCCGTACCAGGTACTTGCCATCCGATGAGATGGCCATGCAGAGGACGTGGGATGCGTGCCCCATGTGCTGCTCCTCGGTGCCCTTCTTCCCCCCGGGCACCACGCATGGCCTCTTCCCGCTCTCCACCTCCCGTACGGGAAAGGCATCGCCGTCACGCCCTGGGAACCTCCCAACATATTGGGAAGCGCCAACGAGCCTCCCACAGAGCCCAAAACGATGCACGTGCACATCCCCGGAAGGGGCAGGGGCCCAGCCACCTCCACAGGCACCCACGCTCCTGCTGCTGCAGGGTGCCTCCCTGCAGGGTTCAGGCTGGGGGAACAGCCAGTCGCGGCCCCAAGGGAACACTTGCATTTGATGAGGGAGCCGTCCTTGGAAGCCGAAAAGATGAACCTGTCATCTGGAGAGATGACCAGGCAGGTGACGGGCAGCTGGTGCCCCCGCAGCACTCAAATGCTGGCTGGATCTGGAGGCTGCACCCGCAGGGAGAGCGGGATGTGAGCTGGGCCTCCCTCGGTCCCTTCCCCCGGCATGGGAGTACCCAAGCACAGCACCCTCCCTCCTCCAGGGCACCAGCCCCCGGCACCCTGGGAAGAAGGAGGGCCCTGGTCCCGGAGCCAGCACCGTAACTCGGGGTGCCGGCCCTGGCTGTGCCCGAGTGCCCCCCAAAGCCGGCACTTAGAGCCTGGCAGCCCCCCGGCGCCCCCAGCGCTGGGCACTTATGTCTTTGGCGACCAGGCGCTGCAGCCGACCCTTCTGCTCCAGCTGGGCAAGAAGCGGGAGGCTCAGTGGAGACGGCCCCGGTCCCGCGGGAGCGGGGCAGAGCCTGCCGCCGCCGCCGCTGCCAGGACTGGGGGGACGCGCCCACCCCGCTGCTCACCACGTCCTCCTTCAGCCGGTCGCCGATGAGATCCGCCGGATGCGTCTCCTCCTCCTCCTCTGCCGCCGCCCGCTCCTCCTCTGTGGCGGACGCGGGGCGTGCGGGCCGGGCTCAGCACCGAGGGCTGCACGCCCCTCTGCCCCACCGGGGTACCGGCACCGGGCGGCACTCACCGTGCTGGCGGAGCTCCTCCAGGTACAGCTTGGCCAGGCGCAGCTTTTTCTCCTGCGGCGTCTCCTCCACCTCCTCCTCTACCGCCGCCTCCTGCCGCCGCCGCCGTCCCAACGACGGGCTGCGGGGACAGGCGTGAGCACCGGCACCGGCACCGGCTTCCCCCAGCGGCGCAGCTTGTACCTCTCCGGCTCGGAGTCGCTGGACACCTCCTCGTCGACGGACCAGACGGCCGCCGCCCGCGACCTCCTCTCGGCGCCCAGGACCTGAGGAACGAACCGGGGTGACCCCAGGGACGGAATCGGACGGGACGGGACACGGACACCGACCAGAGCGACCTCGCAGGGGCAGTCACTCCGCAGCCCCCTCCGCCCCGCCCGGCCCGGCCCTCACAGCAGCTCGCGGCCGCCGCCATCCCGCCGCCCCGCGTGGGGCTTTGGCCCTACAGCTGCCCGCCGCCGCCATGCTGCCGCTCCACGTGCTGCCCGCCCCGCCAGCTGCAGGGGCGCGCCCCGCGCCTATTGGCTGCAGCCGACTAGGTCCCCCTCCCGCCGCGCCTGCGGCCCCGCCCCCGCTTCCTATCGGCGGGCCGCGCTGTCACTCGAGTAGTGACGACTCCGCCGCGCCCCCCGGTGCTGCTGGGCCTGCCCCCTCGGCGACACGGCCCGCCCCCTGGTGCTGACAGCCACGCCCCCTCGGCGGCTTGCCCCGCCCCCGGTGCTGCTGGCCCCGGCCTCTCGGCGCAACGACACGCCCCCTGGTGCTGCCTGGCTTCTGGTCCCGTAGCACGGCCTTTGCGGGCTCCCAAGGACCCCGGCCTTGGCTGTCGCCGGGGGTAGTGGTGGGACGGCCTGTCCCGGCGATGCTCTAAAGCGCTAAAACCGGCTTTTGTTCGGAAGCTTTATTTTGCGCCTTTAGTGTCTTGTCTCTGGCACCTGGGGAGGCGTGGAAGGGCAGCGGGAGCACCCTTCGGCTGCTCCAAGTTAGGCAACAGGCTCGCTTCCTCAAGGATAAGCAGCCAAAGAGTGTCACCACGCGTACCCAGAGCATCCTGGAAGGGCTGCTGACTGCAGGCCGGTGGTCTCCCTTTTGGAGATCGCTCAAAGGCGACGGCTCCGCTGAGGGCTTGGTTTCCCCGTGTGACCTCCTGAGGGCGAAAAGGGGAAAAGGGGATAGCAGCATTAAGGTGTGACCCTCTCAGGACCATAAAGCCCCTTTGTGTTAGGTAAAATGGCCACTCAGAAGGCAGTTAACGCCCACGATTTTGTCTCTTCACCGGCTGTACCATCTTTTGGAGGTGCACCAATCTCGCCCCTCACCCCGGGGACAAGATTGGGTGAAAAAACATTGGTTTCAACCGCAGAGTGTAGTAGGCAGGATAAGGGTAGTGTAGAAGGAAGCTAGGGTTAGACCGGGGAAAGGAAAAGCTGTAATTTGCGCAGTCCTGGGAGCGAGTCTGTCAGCAGCGGTGGAAGAGAGGAAACGGAGGCTTTGTCAAGCCGATGTCACAATAGACTCACTGCAGGTGGTCATAAAGTCACTGCAGGAACAATTGGAGGGAAACAAGCGATTGTTGCAGGAGGAGAGAAATCAAAATGCCATACTGAAGGAAGAATTGAGGGATCAGCTTTTGAGGGAAGCAGATACACTGGCGGAGGTAGAGGTGAAACTTTCAGAGAAAGGGGTACGGCAAGTTTACCCTCAGGGAGACTTGCAGAGGGCAAGGGAAACTGTAGAAAGCTTCCCTCACATGTATCCACTCTTTAAAACAGAGTACTTGTATGAGGACAATAACGATGACCGTCCTCAAGTTCTCACCAAAGAAGTCCCATTTACAGCAACTGAAGTAGCAAAGTTGAAAAAAGACTTTGCAAGAACTCCGAAGGAATCGGAGACAGAATATGTGTGGAGAGTGTCCCTGTCAGCAGGGGGGGATGGAATTTTGTTGTCGGAGAAAGAAGCAGAAGGCTATTGGGGTCCAGGTGTGTTCTTAACTACAGGTAATCGCCGAGCCCCATGGTCATTAACCCAGAGGGCTGCGTATTGGGCCGGAGGGCTGAACCCTTTGGAGAGGGGAGATCGCCTTGCCGTAACAGGTACGGTGGATCAACTAGTGGAAAGCGTGCAGAAAGCAGCCTGTCTCCAAAAGATGTATGATCGGGAGCTCAAGCCCCACCAGAGTTCCCCGATGATGATGCCTGTAGACCCAGGGAGGATGACTCCCCTGATCCGGGGACTCCCTGACTCCCTGAAACCCACTGGGATCCAATTACAGGGGAGAATTCAAAATAATTCCGAAGGAGAAAGAACTGCGGCCACTCTGGAAGGGATAATAACCCCTGACCATTGGCGGTTGGGAAGGAAAGTGTGGACGTGGAGGGAGGTAGCGCAGGAATTAATTAATTTTGGGAGAAAATATGGCCCTGATGGTGGATCGTTCCAAAAAACCAAAGCAAGGGTTGTACGGTCTGCAGAGCAAGTTAACAATCGGCAGCTGTCAATTGGGAAGGGCCAGGATTTGAGGCCACTCCGCAACAATCATCCCGGGAGAGAGAGACCCCTAAGTCGACAGGGCTTATGGCATCTAGGGCTTCAGAAGGGCATTCCTCGAGACCTGATGGATGGACTCCCGACCCCAAAATTGGAAAAACTTGTACAGAAATGGTCAGGGAAGAAGGCCACTCTCGGAGTAGTTGCCGCTGCTCCACCCCTGATAGATCTTGAGGGGGAGCTGACTAGGGAAAAGGCGGAAAACTAGACCCTCCGTTCCCCAAAGGTGAGGAGAGGAGCGGAGGATGGATGTTTGTAAGACAACTCACCTTGAATCTAAGAGGGGGTTTATTAGTCACAGTAGCTGTAGGACCAAGGAAAAGACCGGTAATTTTTCTAATTGATACTGGGCCACAAATCACCGCACTGATGCAGACCGAAGCAGAACGGTGCGGGATCTCTATCCCATCTAGAAATCTAATTATCTTAAATGCTCTGGGAAAGACACAGTCAATGCCTATGAGTTCAGTGACACTATGGTTCCCAGGAGAGGAAGCCCCCATCAATACCATGGTAGCCATAGGACCTTTTCAGACAAACATTTTAGGCATGGCTGCGTTGAAGGGAAGGCAGTGGCATGACACCCAGGGGAACTCGTGGTCTTTTGGCATCCCCCAGGTCAGGCAATTAACTGAAACATCTTGGGCGGAGGTGCGCCTATTGCAAACGGCACCTGGCCTTCCCCCCTCCAAGATTACCAACGTAAAACCCTATGCGTTGCCGCTAGGAGCCAGGGAAGGGATAGCCCCAGTAACTGAGGATCTCAAACAGCAGGGAATTTTAGTGTTTACTCACTCCCCGTACAATTCACCAGTGTGGCCAGTATGCAACCCTAATGGAAAATGGCGCCTGACCATTGACTATCGGCGACTGAATGCAAACACTGGCCCCCTGACTGCGGCTGTACCCAACATAGCCGAATTACTTGCAGCCATTCAAGAACAGGCCCACCCTATCTTAGCAACCATTGATGTGAAGGACATGTTTTTTATGGTTCCACTCCAGGAGTGTGATCGAGACCAATTTGCTTTTACCTGGGAAGGACAACAGTACACTTTTACCCATTTGCCTCAGGCATATAAACACTCGCCTACCTTGGCCCACCATGCCCCAGCACAGGAATTGGCAATAATCCCATCAGAAAGAGAGGTCAAAGTCTATCAGTATATTGATGACATACTAAAAGGGGGACATACCATAGCTTCGGTGCAGACTATGCAGGACAGAACTATTAATCACCTGGAAGGAACAGGCCTTCAAATACCCAAAGAAAAAACACAAGCCCCTGCCAGTGAAGTTAAGTTGTGGGGCATCTGGTGGAAAGGAGGGTCAGCCTGTATTCCTCAGGACACCCTCTCAGCATTAGATCAGGTAAAAATTCCGGAAGGTAAAAAGGAGCTGCAACACACCTTGGGATTCTTGGTCTTTTGGAGAAAGCATAAGCCAAAATTTGCAATAATGGCACGTCCCTTATATGACCTGTTGCGAAAGAGGGTGATTTGGAAATGGACTCCAGCTCACGATGAGGCACTGCAGCTTTTGGTGTTTGAAGCAAGCACCCATCAAACTTTGGGCCCTATCCACCCCACCGACCCAGTTCAAATTGAATGGGGGTTCGCACACTGGGGATTGTCAATTCATTTTTGGCAGAAAGGAGCAGAAGGTCCCATTCGACCGACTGGGTTTTATTCTAGGAGTTTTAAGGATGCTGAAAAGCGGTACTCCAGCTGGGAAAAGGGTTTGTTTGTAGTGAGCTTAGCTCTTAGAGAAGCGGAGCGAACCATACGCCAACAACCTATAGTTTTAAGGGGACCCTTTAAGGTAATTACGCCTGTGTTAGCAGGGACCCCTCCCCCTGACGGGGTGGCCCAAAGGGGTACTGTGAGGAAACGGTATGCTAAAATCGAACATTACTGTAGTGTTTTTACAGTCACTGAAGGTACCGCAAAGGTGTTAAACATACAGGAAGAAGCGACAAACCTTCGGGAGGAGGATACCCCTCCTCCTTCTGTAGTTAGGATTGCCCCGCCATTTTCGGAGGAGCTGCGAAACGTATGGTTCGCAGATGCCTCCGCCAAATGAGAGGGCCAACAGTGGAAGTATCGGGCTGTAGCTATTCATGTGGATACCTAGAGGGAAATAATTGCTGAAGGCGAGGGCAGTGCCCAAGTGGGAGAGTTAGTGGCGGTATGGAGTGTGTTTAATAGCGAGGGAAAAGCAGGGACTCCGGTGTACATCTACACTGACTCGTCTGCAGTAGTCAAAGGGTGCACAGAATGGCTCCCTTTTTGGGAACAGAACAACTGGGAGGTAAATCGGGTGCCAGTGTGGCAAAAGGAGAGGTGGCAAGAAATCTTAAATGTTGCCAAACACGGGGATTTTGCAATAGGATGGGTGCCCTCCCACCCGGAAGGGGGTACTCCAGTGAGTGAGTGGAATAATAGGGCGGACGAATTGGCCAGAATTGCCCCTCTGCAGAAGGAGGACCAAACAGGAGAAAATTGGGATAGGCTCCTAGAATGGCTACATGTTAAACGTGGCCACGCGGGGTCTAATGATTTATACAAGGAGGCACCTGCCAGAGGCTGGCCTGCCCCTCGGGACGCTTGCAGGGCCTGTATTTCAGCTTGTGAGCAATGCCGACTTCGGCTAGAGCGACATCCCAGGGAGGAGTTCCCGCTCCATTTGAGAGACAAAAAGACCTTCTGGGAAGTCTGGCAAATCGATGATATTGGGCCTTTCCGAAAGTCAGAAGGAAAACAATATGTATTAGTAGGCGTGGAAGTAATTTCTGGCCTAGTCCAGGCCGAAGCATTTCCACGAGCACCTGGGGAAAATACAGTGTGGGCCCTGAAAATTTGGTTTAGCTCCCTCCCAAAACCTGGTTCTATTCAGTCAGACAATGGCAGTCATTTTACTGCTACCAGAGTACAGGAGTGGGCAAGGGAAGAAGGAATCAAGTGGGTATTCCACACCCCGTATTACCCCCAAGCCAAGGGGATAGTGGAACGAACTAATGGACTCTCAAAACGATTTCTGAAACCTCATAAGCCGCATTGGGCGGAGCACCTCTGGGATGCAGCTACCCGAGTCAATGGTCGCTGGGGAACAAATGGATGCCCCCGGTTAAATGGCTTTTGTCCTAAACCCCCAGTTTTAATTCCAACGTCTCAAGCTCTTAGTGTTCCAAGGGAACCAACCTTCTCTCCTGGACAGCCAGCGTCGGTAGAAATGCCAACCGTTGGGACCGTCCCCCTCATACTTACTGAACCCCTTAACAAATATGCCTGGAAGGCTGAAGATGCCTGGGGGGGAAAGAGCACAAAATTAACACTCGCTGGATTGTTCCCTCATTTTAAGCACGTAGATGAAGCCCAAACTGGGCAAGTCGACGTTTTGTTTCATTTCACAGGAGATCCCTGCGGGAACGCAACCGAATGTGGGAAGATTAACATTTGATTTTGACTATGTGTATTTTTGTGATTGATTGTATAACATTTGTAAGCTTAGGCTGGATTTGTAGAGCAAAATGTCAATTTTGTTGTTTTGGTGTATTGTACGGGTCGCGATCCCTGGAACAATCAGTTATCCCCTCAAAGACTTTAGGGATGAAGGAAATGATATAAAGAATTCTTTTATGCAATTGGCTGAACAAATAGCAAGTGTTTATAACCTCACAGAATGCTGGATATGTGGAGGACCGTTTGGTCTATCAAGTTGGCCCTGGGTAGCTATACCTTTGCTACCAAAATGGTGGGTGAGTAAATATAGCGAAACGAAAGGGAATAAAACATGGCAAAGCTCACATGACTCACCCAGAGAAAGGTAAATACTGTTTGGCTAGAACACAAAAGGATGGCGTCTTTGTGGGTAACGGCACATGTGAATGGACATATCAGAACGTAAGCATAACCGTTCAGGTGGGAGAGGGGCCACATGAAAAGGATGAACTCGTATACAGCTATGCCTGGGTGAATGAAGAGGGATACCAGAATGCATTTCCCAGATTTTGGTCTCTCACACCTAATACCAGCCGAGGCAACTCTGTGGGCCGTGCTTGTATTTGGGACCAGGAAGCAGGAGCTTACAACTGTAAATATTGTAATAGAATAGATTGGCCCCGTTGGAGGAGAACATGGGAAGGCCTTTGTTCAGACATACCATGTTGTGAAAACTCCACAAAGGAATCGCTATATTGTTGCGTTGAAAGTGGCCGTTTGGTTTAGAACCTACCCCTTATTTTGACCCTTCGCCCCGTGTGGAACATTGGAAAGGACCCTTTGCTAACGGATCAGTGGCCCTCGAGGGACACTGTTGCATATGTGGAAACCATGCATATAAAGCGTTACCAGCAAGCTGGTCAGGAATATGTTGCGTTGGGGTGATCCGTCCCTTGGTTTTCTTACTCTCAGAAACAGACGGAGACCATTTAGGCATTTGAATATATGATGATTTGAAGCGGGAAAAACGATCCAAAGTTACTGATACCTCCCTCACCGATGGGAGTGGCCGGTCCTGGGGTAAAGACGTGCGGACCCCCCAGCGTATCATACAACATTATGGACGTGCAACTTGGAACCCCAATTGTTACCGAAAAACGTGGTAAAATCAGAAACAACTCCTTAACACTAATTTAGTATTAAAGAGCAGGCATTCTTTATTCACGGCGCCGGATGCAGGGGGGATCGTTCCTCCTCACGTGCATACCTTACGCACCTTTCCCATACAATTTATAGATCAAAAATTTACCTATTCATACATATTCATTATTGTCCTTTCTACTGATTGGTACAAACTTGCTCGTTCCACATGTAGATTACTGCGCAAACTCAGTCGACTTCTTCTATTGTTCTCTTTTGAGTAGGTGGTATTACTTGGGTCGGTGGTCCGTGAGTCGGTGGTCGCGATCTCCCCCTGCTGGAATTACCTTTTACCCTTTTGGCTCTCAGTCCTGGCAATCCTGGCCAGTTTTCTCAGTCTACTACACAAAACTGCACTTTATCATTCCTTTTGACAGAAGTGCATTCTTCTAGTAACAAAACACATTGTCTATATATAAATGATTAGAAACACAAATTGGTTTTGATCACTACATAGATCGATGGATACGCTAATTCCTATACTCTATGTTCTCATATAACAATTCTAGTTGATTTGGCTACACAATGAATGGGTTAGTGGTGCTCGAGAACCCATTTATAATCTACATCGCATTATCCGGCTGCAAGCCGTATTAGAAATTATCACCAATCAAACAGCTGAGGCCCTCGACCTACTGGCAGATCAGGCAACCCAAATGCGAACTGCAATTTATCAACATCACTTGGTTCTCGACTACCTACTAGCCGAAGAAGGCGGGGTCTGTGGGAAATTGCATGATTCTAGTTGCTGTTTAAAAATCAATGACAATGGCAAAGTCATCAAACAAATTACTGCCGGAATACGGAAATTGGCCCATGTTGCCCCCCAAACCTGGAACGGCTGGAATGTCGATATGTTCTCCTGGCTTCCAGGAGGTCCTTGGATCAAACAAATCTTATTTTACCTATTGCGTGGTCTAGCTCCGTTACTGTTTTTGCCATGTGTCATCCCATGTTTCATTCAGTTAATCCAACGTGTTGTCACAAATATGCAGTTTGTACCCATTGTATCACCTGATGGAGTTAAACACATTGGAGCTGTACGTCAATCTGTGTCATCCACAGCCCAAATTGTACAAAGCGTTTGTCTCCCCAGTCTGTTTTATTTGGAAACTGAATTGTTACTGATGTTAGGCATTGGCCTTGTTTAGAGTTTATCCTGGAAGGGCTGCTGACTGCTGGCGGGTGGTCTCCCTTTTGGAGATCGCTCCAAGGTGACGGCTCCACGGAGGGCTTGGTTTCGCGGAGTGACCTCTTACCATTCCTCTTGGGACTTCCAGCGTCCCTGGGTGGGAACGGGCGCAGGGCTGGTGGGGATGGGTGGCATGGGCAGGAGGCAGAGCTGCCCTTCCTGCTGGGGACACGGAGGGGACAAAGCTGCCGGAGTCAGAGCATTGGTGGCTTTGTAGCTCCCGCACTCGGCCACGTCGGCCCCAGGCAGCGCAGGCTCCTCAGACGGTGGGAGGCAGAAAAAGTGATTCACCCTGGCGTGGCCCTGGGGACGGGAGGGAAGGCTTCAGCCTCAACTTCATCCTCGGCTCTGGCTCCGGCTCCGGCTCTGGCTCCGGCTTCTCCTTCCCTCTGTTTTGCAGCCCAGCCCAGCCCAGCAGCTGGTGCTTCGTGGCAAAGACAAAGCGTGTGGGCAGGTGATGCCCTGCACCACGGGAAAAAGCGGCTGTTCTGCTGCTCTCCAGAGGACGCCAGCTCCTCTGGGGCTGAGGTCTCTTCTCTCCTGTTAGACTTTGGGAAGAGGAGATACCCCAAGCCGCAGAGCACCCTAGGGCTGGGGTTGCTGCTTTCTCTCTGCCTGAGCAGAGTCCTCGCTGGGTGCCGAGTGCCACCTCGTCCATGCCCTCAGCAGCCGGAAGCTCAGCCGTTGCACGTTAAACCTCGACTCAGCCTTCCTCAAGCTGAGGATGAGGAGCGCCTGTGTTGCCAGGGAGGAGACCAGGAGACTCGTGTCTCTCCCTGCATCTTGAAGGACTGCGGGGACAAAGCAGCAGAGGTGAGGTGACAGCCCTGTGTCCCCTCCAGGCAGGGCACGTTGTGCCCCGTGATTCCAGGGCCAGGAGGGAGCCGGGGGGCGGGAGGCTCAGCTGGGTGCTGCCGGTCAGGAATGTGCCCCTCCAGAAACAGCCCCCTCCCCGGAGACACGCACACGCTGGGAGTAGAGCCCCCCTCTCCCAGGGGGGAGCTCCGTGCCGGGGTCCTTCCTCCTCCCCACTGCCCTCACTCACCCTCTCTGATGTACTGCAACTCCTCGTGCCCATCCACCTGCCGTCCGATGAGCCCTGAGGGGATGCAGCCCGTTGGGGACCCTGCTGCCTGTTGGGGACCCCGCTGCCCATTGGAGAACCCTCCACCCAGCCCACCTGGCCAGCACAGCTCCCCGGGGTGGGGGCTGACCCTGGGCTGCGGCATCGGGGAGGGGATGGATGAGCCTCCTGCCAGCCCTGCCTGCACAGCCAGGGGTGGGATGGGCAGAAGGAGTGCCCACAGGTCCTGCGCTGGGCCACAGGGACCCTGGGAGAAGGAGGGAGGGACCACGGGGCTCGTGGCTCACCGATGAACCTGACAGCTTCCCGCCGCAGGGGCTCCTGCGGGCTCCGCAGGTAGGACTGGCTCTGGCGCAGGTATTCCTTGGCCCTGCTCCTGTTCCTGGCCAGCTGGAGGGAGGAGAAGGGTGCGCGGTTGGTGCAGAGCTGCCCCCCAATTGGGCCCTCCCCCCCCGCCCAGGGCCACCCTCCTTCCCCCCAGCAGGACATTCCCAGCTCCCTGCCGTGTGGCATCGGGGTTCGGAGGGAGCAGAGGGCTCCCCAGGGACACTGAGGTGCCGTCCTGCTGGCAGGGTGCCCTTTGGGACTCCGGGGGAGAGGACAGCCTGGGGCAGAGCCTGCTCCAGGAGGGTGCATACCGCCATGGGGGCACAGGCCCCCCGTCCCCCGTGCTGGGCATGGGGCAGGGCTCACCCAGGGCGCAACCTGGGGGCGCTGGGGCTGTGCGTACCAGGCACTCGCTGATCCTCCATGCCTGCACGGTCTCGCCCAGCTGGGCCAGCTGCCGCCACTTCAGGAACTGTCCAGCACTGCTGAGGGTTTCCTGGGAGGCCTGGTGAGTAGCAGAGATGCCACCACCACCGCCAGGGACACAAGACCCTGTGTCCCCCCTCTTTGGAGGGCTCAGAGCCTGCCCTGCCCGTGCAGGGAAGACGCACCAGCTGGGGACTGATGCTGCCACCGGGTTCAGCACCCTGGGGGAATATAAGGGCAGCCACCCTCTCTGGCTCTAGTGTTTTGGCCTTGGTGACCCCAGGCTGCTGCAGAGCCACAGCGCCGTCTCTGGGGCTGCAGGGACTCACGCCAGGGGTTGTGCGGAGGGAGCTGGGTGGGAAAGGGACCTAATTCCCCATCCACCCGGGGAGCAGGAGGAGAAAGGCAGCAGCGGGCAGGGAGGTGCGCTGTGCCTGGTGCTAGGGACCCAGCGAGCTAGACCTCATGGCAGCACACTTTTAAAGGGTCCAGCACCGCCCTGCCCAAAGAACAGGTCAGGTTGGGAGTCCCACCTTGGCCACATTCTTGTCCTCGTCGTGCAGGTGAAAGAGCAGTGGCAGCAGGCTGCCCCACACCACCTCCTTCATCTTCTTCTTTTTGGCATCCACCACAACCCCCATTGTGTTTCGGAAGAGCCGGATGGAGAGCTCCCGCACAGTGCTCGACTCCTGGTGCAGGAGAGGAAGAGGACCTCAGTCTCAAGCCTATGGCAAGCAAGGGGCCCAAAACAGCTGCAGGCAGCCCTGCTCCAAAAGGGAGCAAGCTGTGGCATAGAGAAGGTCTGCCCAGGGAGGCTAGGGTCCCTGGGGCTGGGGGTTGGAGAAGGAGACCCTGCGGAGGGCTGGAGGATGCTGCCAGGGCAGGGTGTGCATCGGTGGGGCTCAGCACGTCTGCCAACGTCCTGCAATCATCGTCTCTGCCGCGACAGGGAGGCTGAGCCAGGGTGGGTCCACGTGGGGGTTTGGGACACAGCACAGAGCTGCCAAGGGCAGCGATGGGGTCTGGGGGCTGCGGGGCAAAGCATCCCCCTGCAGAGCACGGGAGGCATGAATGGAGGTGCCTGTTGAGAGGGGCACGGGTCTCTCCCCCAGCCTTACGTCGCTGAAGAGCGGCTGGAGCTTCTCAGCCAGCGCCAGGGCAGTCAGGCTGAGCGTCTTCCCCTCCAGCAGCCGGAGCAGGTTGCTGAGCAGGGACAGGGCGATGGCGCTGGCATCACTGTCAGCACCCTGCAGCTGCTCCATGACATACGGCAGCAGGACGAGGGTTTTCCTTGCCTGTTGGAGACACACCATCTCCTTTTTGTAAAGGAGCGACCTACCAGAGGGGTGAAAACCCTCTCCGCGCAGACTGGCCTCCCACTAGCTTCTCAGCAGGCAGTGAGGTCACAAGGGCAAGGTCCTGGCAGACAGGGCTTACCGCCATGGCCGTGAGAAGAGCAGGGCGCAGAGGGTGAGGACAGACAGCTCTGGCTCCTTGCCAGCCCCTTGGCTACCCCCTTCTCCACCAGACCCCCTGGGTAGGCTGGTGGGCACCTGGCGCTGCCTGGAAAGCTGCCTGAGCTGCCAGCAGCCCCTGCCGCAGCTGCTGCGTTTCACCCCGGGGCTCAGCACCCCACAGTCAGGCTCTGCAGACCCCACGCTCGGGTTGGTCACTCTGCCACCAGCACCCCTGCCAGGACGTGCTGGCAGCAGAAGCCCCTTCCCCTCGGCACTACTGCCTCTCTCCTTGCACGGCACAGTCATGGGGCAGAGGGCGGGGCAGGCAGGAGAGCTGGCAGCAGCCGGCACGGCTCCCTGTGCCCAGAAAAGCCCGAGCCACCACGTTACCCGTCACCCACTGCTCCACCCTGGGCTGCTGTCCCGGCTGTCCCTGCTGCCCCCTACTCACCGTGTCGGGCCTCTCACTGAGCCTGAGGAGGCCCCTGAGCACCAGGCTGGGCATCCCCAGGCACTGGCTCTGCAGATACATGGGGAAGATTTCCAGGGCACGGTCCAGCTCTTCACTGAGGCTGGTGCAGCCCAACATCTGAAACACGCACAGCGGGAGCTGGTGAGGTGTGGTGCTGCCTCCAACCACTACCTCAGGGCAAGGATGCTGGGTCACGACCAAGCCCAGACACAGGCAGCAGGGACTGTGGAGAAGCCCCGTGCCCCACACTCCACCACACTGGTTGCTCGCCTGCTCCTCCACGGCGACAACCAGAGCCCATCTGCTGCCCCAGCTCCCCCCACAGCAGCTGGCATGGGAGAGCTGAGCATCGGAGAGAGCTTGGAACAGTGCCGTCAGGCTCACCTCAACGAGGAAGACCATGGCGATCATCTCCCAGGTGGGCTCCTCCACACTGAGGAGTTCTGCCAGATGGCAGAAGATGGTGGAGAGCAGGGGTCTTGGAGTCTTCATCATCTCCCTGGCAGGGGGAAGGAGGCACCATCAGGCCTGAGCCAGGCAGACACATATCTTTGGGGTTTGCACCACTCTGGGCATCACCCACCTGCAGCGCTTTCTTTGAGCAACGGGAGCCCTCTGCCATCTGTGCCCCCAAGGGAGGGGGTGACATGGGGTGATGGTCCCCGAGGAGCAAGGGAGAAGGGCCTCTCACCTGGCCACAATGCGGACTCCCATGAGGTGGGTCTGGCTGCTGAGCAGGGCATCCCAGCCACCCTGCGCCTCAATGGCCAGCGCCTGGCTCTCAAAGCCCATGCTGCAGAGCAGCACTCTCATGGACTGCACCACAGACCTGCACAAAGAGAAATGCTCAGCTCCCACTGGCACCCCTGCCTTGGCTCCAGGTAGCTGGCAGGGATGAGAGGACAGGGATGGAGCACCTGATGGGACCGAGCAGATCCTCTTGGTGCTCCCTCCAAAAGATGTGCACCTCCTGCACCGTCAACTCCGTGGTGAATGACACTTGGAAAAGCAGTGCCAGGAAAAGCTGGGGGAAAATCGCCTCCACCTCCCGCAGGCAGATGCGCTGCAGGAGGATCTCGCTTACCGTCCTGGCTGCCTGCAGAAGACAGCTAGACACTGAGATGTCCCTACGCCCCTGGGGACGTCAAGGCTTGGGATGGGCAGGGAAGGAGAGTGGAGGCCCTGGACAGCCGAGAGCAGCCCCAGAGGTCAGTGAGGCCTCATCCAGTAACTCACAGCCAGGGAGAGGACGCGGGGGTTGTCCCCAGTAGAGGTGGAGGTCTTGCACGGCGACTGGTTCATCAGCCTGCTGAGCAGCTCCTGCAGCACCTTCTCCGCAACCTGGGGCTTGGAGAGTGTCACCTTCCACATGCGCATCGCAACACTGCGGGGACCCAGGGCTCTGTCAGCAGGGACACCCCGGAGGATGGCCAGGCTGAAGTCCCTCGGGAGGGTCTTAGGGCCCCTCTCCCGGAGTGAGAGGACCCCCAAAGGCTGGTGGGCCCCGTACCAGGTACATGTTGGGGAGCACTGCAACAGGCTGGCCACCACCATGCTGGGCTGTTTGTGCATCAGCACCAGCAGGGCCCTCTCCAGGCTGTTGAGGGCTACCACCGCCCTGATGAAGGGCAGGTTTCTGTAGATGGCCCACACGATGTTCAGCACCTGGACGACAGACACAGAAGGGAGTGGGGGTGTCAGCGGGGTGAGCGCAGCTGTTTACCCAGCTCCCACTGGGAGCCGCTTTGCATTCCTGCTGCAGTACGCTGGCTTGAGATGGCATCAGTGCTGGTCAGGCACAGGGCCCAGGGAGGAACGATCCTCTGGTGGGCCCGAGTGTTGGCTGTGCCACCCACGGGCTACTCACCTGTCCCATCGGGAAGGCAGGGTCTGCCACAAGGACTTCCACCATGTGGGCAGCCGCCCTGATGCTGTAGGCACTTGGGGCTCTCAAGCTCTTGATGGCCATGAGGATGATGTCTACCTGGTCAGAGGGCTGGAGGTGGTACTTGAACATCTGTGCGATGAAGGAGAGGAGGGGAGGTTTGTCACCTAGAGCATCACACAGAGCATCTTGGCTGTGCAGTGAGAGTGGGATGCAGAGCCAGGCTGCGCTGGGGAGGAGACCGATGGTGGGGGTCAGGGTTCTGTGGGGAAGCGGAGCTTGCTGTGGGCTTTTGCCTAGCCTCCGCTCAGGAACAGCGTGAGCCCACATCATCCCCACGCATCCGGTGTCCCTTCACTCATGCTGACCACCCCAGGCAGGAGCCGAAGGCACTTCTTACCGAAAAGATTTCGTTAGCGCTGCTTTTTTGCGAGATCTGCCCGTCCTCCCAGAGCTGCAGCTGCCCTGTGTCATGCAGCCAGGGCCACCTGCCTGGGGAGGACGAAAACCAGGGTGCTCAGAGAGAGGGTGAAGAGCTGGAGGTGCAGTCTGAGAGCTTTAGGCAGAAAAGTCACTAGTAAAGAAAGAGGGCACCCAGGCAGGTCTGGGGAGCAGATACCCAGGGAGGGTCTGGGGCTATTGCGAACAGGGGCAAGGGGAAATGGCTCTTTAGACTGCAGGCAGGCAGGCTGGATCAGGCTTTCTCTCACCAAGGAGAGTGGTCCCTGGCTGCCCGTGCCTGGGGGCACCCAGCCCATCACAGCTTCTCTTACTTCTCTGCTGCAGGATGAAGGCATGCAGGTGACGGAGAGCTTTTGCAGCTTCGCGGCGGGTCGCCTTGTCCTTACAGGTGCAGCAGAGGGTGAGGTGCCCAACCAGCCTCCCCAGCATCACAAACCGATGTGTCTTGGAGCACTGATGCCTGAGGACTACAGCTTGTGCGAAGCAGGGGCAGACCTGGAGGAAGAGAGGCAGTGTGGGTATGAGGTGAGCCTAGGCACAAGGTGAGCCCCAGCTGCTCCCAGAGCAGCCAGGCAGCAGCCCAGCGCAGGGGAGGGCTGCTGGACCCAGGTTCCTGCCTTGGGAGAGAGCACGGACAAGGACAGGGGCAGGGCAAAGACCCCTGCTCCTGACTTCCTGCTGACTGGGTGCCCAGCTTCCCTGGGAGGTGCTGGGGCTCAGGAGCACAGCGATGGGGGACTGGGGCTGCCCAGACTGGGAGCTCGGTACCTGCAGCAGGGGTTCGGTGGCGATGAAGTTGGCCAGCCTGGCAATCTGTGCCACAGCCCTCTCCTGCACTGCTGCCAGCTTGGAATCGGTGAAGGGCAGCAGGAGCTGGGAGGAGAAAAGCTGCTGATCTGCCAGGGAGGTGGCATGGCACAGCACGGCATGGCCAGGCTTGCGCCGGGGCAGGGCCTGGGCCCAGGGCACGTGCCCTTCTTGCCCCTCAAAGCAACCTGCTGCAGCCAGGCAGGCCACCGCATCCCACTCCTGCCGCTGCCTCTGCTGCCTTCCACTCACTCGCTCCCCACCCAAATAAAGGTCCCTCCACCCCCCACCCAAGGAACCCAAGACTTTGGGGTGACCACCTCCCTGGGGACCTGTGGTGGAGGCTCTAGGATGTGGCTCGGGGGAAAGTCCCAGGGCTGGGCTCCCCTTGCCAGACAGGCAGATCCATCTGTGAGGGAGTGTTGGGCAGGACGAACAGCAGGCAGGGCTGCAGGAGCGGGGTGGGCTGGGGCAGGAGCAAAAGGAGCTCTGGCAGCAGCCAGGAGGCAGGGGGCTGGTGGGGAGGCAGCGCAGGGAAGGAGGAACATCTTTGCCCCCCTCCTTGCACCAGGCACTGATTGGGGAGGGGCGGGGCACCACTCAAGCCATGGGTCAATGCTTGTGGGGACCCTGTGCCAAGGCCAGACCTGCAAGATGTTCTGCAGCTCCAGGATGCCGAGAGCACCGGCGCTGCTTACCAGCACCTGCAGCATGCTGTCCATCGTGGCCAGGGTCTGTGAGGGGGACAGAGTCTTGGGGCAGCCCTAGAAGCCTGGGCGGGGTGGGGGGTGGGCGTGGCTGCACCCTGCGGTGCCCAGGAAGGGGCCTCGGGGTGGGGGAGCTCCCCATGGCTCACCCCGTGGCATACCTCGGAGTAGAGAGAAGCCTCAGGGCCCTGGGTGTCCTGTGGAGGGAGGTGGAAGATGCTGCAGAAGCAGATGTGGAGGAGTCTGCTGCTCATCTCCTGCAGAAGCAGCCCCGCCTTGCTGTGGGGACAGAGAGGTGCTCTTCAGACACAGCAAGGAGGAGACAGACCCCAGGGTTGGAGACCTGGGCTGATCCCCATGACACTGACACTTGCATTTGGAGGGAAAAGCCTATGGCACCCCTTGCCCTGCTGTCTGCCTCCCTCTTGGACCCAGGACTGGGGGTGGCCCCTGCCTGGGAGAGGTGCCGTTAGGGCTGCCCAGCAGTGGGGAGGCCAAGCTGGGGGCTGCGGCAAGTACCTCATGGAGGCGATGGTCAGCATGGCTTGCCGCCACACCACAGTACCCAGGTGGTCAGTGGTCTCCTCTTGCAGCAGCACCTGTGCAGCACAGCAGGGTGGGATGGATCGGGATGGGGCAGTCTCCCTTGCCCATCAAAAGCCTGCGGGGCTGGCAGAGCCCAGGTGCCACCATCCCAGCACTCCCTCCCCACCCAGTGGTCCCAAGCCCCATGGTGGGAAGGGCTGTGCCCATCACAGAACCACAGGCTGGCCGAGAGACCTGCAAACGTCATTGGGTCCAAGCCCCAGCTCCAGCCAGGCCACGTAGCTGGCTTTCAAGCATCTCCAAGGATGGAGACCCAGAGCAGTGCTCACATGCACCCCACTGCCCGGCTGAGCCCTCTCCTGCCCCCAGGGCTCTGCCCACTGCCCACTGCCCCTGCCTCACCTCGATGGCCTCCACCACCTCCAGCAAACAGAAGTAAAGCATGTCCCATGTTGTGGAGCCCGCGCTGCTGGTGCTACAGATGGTGTAGATGGAGGCCAGAAACTTCAGCTTCTCCTCCTCTTGCTGCCAGCCAGGGAGGGGACAGGCGGCCAGAGAGCGTCAAGGGGGTGAGACAGGTTGGGGGGGAGGGGGGCAGCACAGCCCCCAGCACCTTGCGAGAGTGGGATGGGGGCAGAAAGACTGGTCAGGAGACATGGGCGCAGCCTCATAGAATTGGCCTTGGATACCTTTGGTCTGCTCCTGAGGAAGGCTCGGATGATGTCCAGGTTATCCTCGTTCTGCCCGGGCAGAGCCAAGGTGGAGCAGCACGGATCTGGCCGAGAGAAGGCAGGCAGGGCTGGGGGGCGAGCAGGGGACAAAAAGCCAAGCCCTCTGCCCAGCTCCCAGGGATGTCACCAGTCCTGGCTCAAGGCTGGGACACAGGTGTCCCCTGTGAGCCCCAGGGGCGAGGGCGCAATGCTGGAGGGCAGCACGGGGAGGGGGGTCTGGCGTGCCCAGGTGAGGGACAGGCTACCACCGGCTGGCAGGGAGGATCCCTGTCCCGGGGTGCCGTGACAGGGCTGGCTCCCTGGCCACTGTGCCATGGGAGCCCCGATGCCAGCCTGGCTGGGCAACGCGAGCGCGGGACCGGGCAGGGACGGGCAGGCAGCCCCCTGCCCGCAGCGCCTGCACACTCACCCGCCTGCAGCGGCTGGACCTTGCACATCTCGCTTGGCTTTGGCCCAGAGTGGGGAGCCAGGGCAGCTACACCCTCCTTCTCCCCCCAGGCCTGCCTGGGCCTGCTAGGGGGTCTCCCTGCCATCCTGCGGAGGAAAGGGGTGAGGGGGACCCTGTGCCCCACAGGGCTGCCCTGCCAGGGGCAGTGGGGCAGAGGTGGCCATGCTTGGGGGGCTCTTTGCTCTCACCCTGTCCTAACACCGTCCTCCCAGACACTGGGCGGGACAGCACTGGGTGATCCAGGGTGTCACAAAGTGCCCCAATAGCACTCCCCCGGGGGGCACCCACAGACTGCCCCCTTCCCCTCTTCCCCAGGACCCCTCCTTGCCCCGGGCGGGGGGGGTGGGTGAGACTGACTCCCTCTTCCTCCTCCTGCTACAGGGCTGGGGTTTACCTGTAGCGGGGCACCCCCCTTGTCGCAGGGACCCCTCTGTACCCTGTCCCCTTGCTCCCAGGGGCTGGTGCCGCCCAACCTGCAGCTGGGCTAAGCTGGGCTGCAGCCCCCAGCCCCTCGGGCACGCTGAGACTCTTTTCTCTTCCACACACGAGGCCCGGGACGAGGCCCGCGGGGCTCCCCTCGCTCGAAGGCTGCTGGGCACTCGGAGGGGCCGGACGCCCTCCCGTGCGCTCAGCCGCAGGGACGCACAACTGCGGGGGGCGGCCGCGTTCCCCGCTTACTAGTTGCCACGCGCCTGGAGGGTTCCACCAGCTGGCACCGGGCGGGGGGGGCCGGGGTGGGACGGGGCTCCTCGCTCCCCTCCCCGGGGCACAGGGCCCCGCCGCGCCGTAGGAGCCGAGGTGGGGCCCCCGGGCCCGGCGGGGCCAGCGCCGAGGTGGGTGGGCAGACAGGTCGGTGCCAGGGGACGGGCAGGAGGAGGCAGGGGGGCAGGCCAGGGCGGCAGGAGCCGTGGGGCATTAGACATGGTAATTTAGGTGAATAAAGTGGATTTGGTTTGGTTTGGGTTTTGTGTTGTTCTTTTTTTTTTTTTATTTTTTATTTAAAACAGAGTCCTCCAGAGCTCGGGTCTGGCCAAAGCTGAGGGAAGAGGGCAGACCCTCACAGAGGGCAGAGCCGCAGCATGATATGGGTGCCAGCAGGGTCAGGGGGCCACGCGCCATCCCCCGCTCCGGCGCTGCCGGCCCCAGGAGGGTGGTTGCACGAAGGACATGGGGCGCAGCACCAGGGACAAGGGTTTCATGACCCAGGTGCAGCGGCTCCGGGGCCAGCGGGCTAGGAGCTGTCAGGGACATGGGAGCTGGGGGCTGTAGCCCTCCGCTTCAGGGGGATGATGCAGATGCTGTTTTTGGCTTCTTTGATTCTCCACCACCGGCCAAGCCTGCAGATGAGAGAGATGGGGGTCACCCTCCACTGAGCCCTCGAGGCAGTGGAGGCTGTGCCCCCAGCCAGCGCTAGGGAAGGGGGACGGTACCGGTGCTCCTGCCCGAGGCCGGCCACCAGGAAGTCACCGGCTGCCGAGAACTCGAGGCTGTTGACAAAACCCACCTGGAGGGGACAGGGCAGGGCGAGAGGCTCGCGCAGCCTCCTCCTGCTGCCCAGGGAGGGGAGAACCCGCCGAGAGACACCCCCAGCCCAGCTCCAGCATCCCCAACCTCCTGACCCATACCAACGGGATAGCCCAGAGGGGCTCCAGCTTCCGAAATCCCTCACTGCACTTCCAGAGCTTCACACTAGCACTGTGGGAGCCTAGGGTAGAGAGAGGAGACTGCCATGCACCCCAACCTGGGGCAGGGGCAGGGGCAGGGGCAGGGGCAGGGGCAGGGGCAGGGGCAGGGGCAGGGGCAGGACAGACCCCCTGCACCCCCAAACCCTTGCTCCAAAGCAGCTGCCCCACACCTGTAGCCAGGAGGTCACTGTTGCGCAGGGCAGCCACCGCCAAGATGCAGTACGGCTGCTGCAGGCCCTGGGCGTCCTGCATGCCGTGCGCCTGCCGGGCCAGTGCCAGCGGCTTCTTCTTCGCCAGCCCCCACAGGGCTACAGACCTACCAGGGAGGGGAGGCATGAGGGGGTTGCAGGAGGGGGCTTTGCCTACCTACCCCAGGCACTGTCGCGGCCCCGTGCTCACCCGTCATCGGCACCCGACACCACGTGCTCCTCGCTGATGAGCTGGATACAATCAATGGAGCCCCTACAAAGAGAAGGGGCAACTACCATCAGTTACAAGCGTGCTTTGGGATCCTGCTTAGGAGTGTCGTGGTTTAGCCGGCAGCTCAGCCCCACACAGTCGCTCGCTCACTCCCCCACCAGTAGATGGGGGAGAGAATCAGAAGGGTAACGCTCGCGGGTTGGGATAAGAACAGTTTAATGATTAAAATTAAAAGAAACAACAACAGAAATGCAATGTAAAGGAGAACAACGAGAGGCGCAAAGCCCCGGGGGAGGGGAAGGGAGGGGGGAGGGGAACGAACCGCCGAATACTGGTCATGGTGTCACATGGTATGGAATGAACATGCCATTGGCCAGTCGGGGTCAGCTGCCCCCACCATGGCCCTGCCCCTCCCAGCCAACCCCCCCCACACACGGCAGAGCGCGGGAAGCTGGAAAGGTAGCCGACCCCCACAGTGAGGAGAATTAACCCCGTCTCAGCCAAAACCAGCACATTCTCCACCCCTTATTCCATACCATTTACACCATGCCCAGGTCCCATACGATGCAATACAACCTTACCAACCACCACCCCTCCCCTTCCCATCCTTTAACATAATACACAGACATCATTCCCTTAGTTCATGGACCTTCCCTGTAAAATGTCCATTAAAATGTCCATTGAGTTCACCCAGTCCATGACTCTGGGCTCCATCTGTCGTATCAGTCTTTCAGGGTGGGAGAGATGATGTGTGTGGCGTCGGGTTGCTGCATACCGAGTCAGTCATCGTTCCGTCACTGCTGCACTTTGCTTGTTTCACAGTCTATATTCCATGGATTGGGAGGCTCGTACTCTGATATCATTGATACAACACAGAGGTGACACACAATATTATCTAGCAGTTCACATTGTGCCATTCAGTTCATTGGCTGTTTTCACCCAAAATCAAATCCCCTTGAGGCACACATCGGATTTCTCCATCCTCCTGTATCGCCCACCAAGTGCGCCCAGGTCCTCGAGCAAAAGCAATGCCACGAACAAAGGTTTGCCTTTGCCTGAGGCGGGAAGAACCCAGACTGTTTTGCCCAGCATACTTGTTGCGTGCACTACAGGGACTCTATCCCCTTCCACAGTATGTAGGATTTCTGACTGGGCAGGGCCAGCTCGGTTGGCAGATCCCCTCGTGTTGACTAACCACGTGGCTTGTGCTAAATGTGTATCCCAGTGCCTGAATGTCCCACCCCCCATTGCTCTCAGTGTGGTTTTTAACAGTCCATTGTACCTTTCAATTTTCCCAGAGGCTGGTGCGTGATAGGGGATGTGATACACCCACTCAATGCCGTGCTCTTTGGCCCAGGTGTCTATGAGGCTATTTCGGAAATGAGTCCCATTGTCTGACTCAATCCTCTCTGGGGTGCCATGTCGCCACAGGACTTGTTTCTCAAGACCCAGGATAGTGTTCCGGGCAGTGGCGTGGGGGACAGGATATGTTTCCAGCCAGCCAGTCGTTGTTTCTACCATTGTAAGCACATGGCGCTTGCCTTGGCGGGTCTGTGGGAGTGTGATATAGTCAATTTGCCAGGCCTCCCCATATTTATATTTCAGCCATCGTCCCCCATACCACAGAGGCTTTACCCGCTTCGCTTGCTTGATTGCAGCGCATGTGTCACATTCGTGGATAACCTGTGCAATAATATCCATGGTCAAGTCCACCCCTCGATCACGAGCCCACCTGTATGTTGCATCTCTCCCTTGATGGCCTGAGGTGTCATGGGCCCACCGAGCTAGAAATAGTTCACCCTTATGCTGCCAGTCCAGATCCACCTCAGCCACTTCAATCTTGGCAGCCCGATCTACCTGCTGGTTGTTTCGATGTTCTTCAGTGGCCCGACTCTTGGGGACGTGAGCATCCACATGACGTACCTTTACAACCAGGTTCTCTACCCGGATGGGTTTGCCTCTGCGCTGCCAGTTGCTTTGCTTCCATTGCTGCAGCCAGCCCCACAAGGCATTTGCCACCATCCAGGAGTCAGTACAGAGATAGAGCACTGGCCACTTTTCCCGTTCAGCGATGTCTAAGGCCAGCTGGATGGCCTTTACCTCTGCAAACTGGCTCGATTCACCTTCTCCTTCAGCAGTTTCTGCTACTTGTCGTGTAGGACTCCATACAGCAGCCTTCCATCTCCGGTGCTTTCCCACAAGGCGACAGGACCCATCAGTGAACAGGGCATATTGCTTCTCATCTTCTGGCAGTTTGTTATACAGTGGGGCTTCTTCAGCACGTGTCACCTCCTCCTCTGGTGATAATCCAAAATCTTTGCCTTCTGGCCAGTCCATAATCACTTCCAAGATTCCTGGGCGACTGGGGTTTCCTACTCGAGCCCGCTGGGTGATCAGTGCAACCCATTTACTCCACGTAGCACCAGTTGCATGGTGTGTAGAGGGGACGCTTCCTTTGAACATCCAGCCCAGCACTGGCAGTCGGGGTGCCAGGAGCAACTGTGCCTCAGTACCAACCACTTCTGAAGCAGCTCGAACCCCTTCATATGCTGCCAATATCTCTTTTTCAGTTGGAGTATAGCGGGCTTCGGACCCTCTGTATCCCTGACTCCAAAACCCTAGGGGTCGACCCCAGGTCTCCCCATGTGCTTTCTGCCAGAGGCTCCAGGTAGGGCTATTCTCCCCGGCTGCGGTGTAGAGCACATTTTTTACATCTTGTCCTGCCCGAACTGGCCCAAGAGCTACTGCATGAACTATTTCTCGTTTAATCTGTTCAAAGGCTTGTCATTGCTCAGGGCCCCATTTGAAATCATTCTTTTTTCCAGGTCACTTGATAGAGAGGGCTTACGATCATACTGTAATTTGGAATATGCGTTCTCCAAAAACCCACAACGCCCAAGAAAGCTTGTGTTTCCTTTTTGCTAGTTGGTGGAGACATGGCTGCTATCTTGTTGGTCACATCCTTGGGGATCTGACGATGACCATCTTGCCATTTGATTCCTAAGAACTGGATCCCTTGTGCGGGTCCCTTCACCTTACTTTGTTTTATGGCAAAACCAGCCTTCAGAAGGATTTGGACTATTTTCTCTCCTTTCTCAAAAACAACTTCTGCTGTGTTGCCCCACACGATGATGTCATCAATGTGTTGAAGGTGTTCGGGAGCTTCTCCTTGTTCCAGTACAGTCTGAATCAGTCCATGGCAAATGGTAGGACTGTGTTTCCACCCCTGGGGCAGTCGATTCCAGGTGTACTGGACGCCCCTCCATGTGAAAGCAAACTGTGGCCTGCACTCTGCTGCCAGAGGGATTGAGAAGAATGCATTAGCAATATCAATTGTGGCATACCACTTGGCTGCCTTTGACTCCCGTTCGTGTTGAAGTTCTAGCAGGTCTGGCACAGCAGCACTCAACGGTGGAGTGACTTCATTCAGGCCACGATAGTCTACTGTTAGCCTCCACTCTCCGTTAGACTTCCGCACTGGCCATATGGGACTGTTAAAGGGTGAGTGGGTCTTACTGATGACTCCTTGGCTCCTCAGTTGGTGAATGAGTTTACGGACGGGGATCAGAGAGTCTCTGTTGGTGCGATATTGCCGCCGGTGCACTGTTGTGGTGGCGATCGGCACCTGTTGTCCTTTGACCTTCAGCAACCCCACAACAGAAGGGTCCTTCGAGAGGCCAGGCAAGGTCGACAGCTGTTTAGTTTCCTCCGTCTCCAAGGCAGCTACACCAGAAGCCCACCTGTACCCTTCTGGGTCCTTGAAATACCCTCTCCTGAGGTAGTCTATGCCAAGGATGCACGGAGCCTCGGGGCCAGTCACAATGGGGTGCTTCTGCCACTCATTCCCAGTTAGGCTCCCTTCGGCCTCCAATACAGTTAGCTCTTGGGATCCCATAAATCACCTCAAGCACAGCTAATTCCCTTCGATACTGGATGCCTTTCTCCATAGTTGTCCATTTTCCTGGGCAATATGTAACATCTTCTTCAAAGGGATACCTTTCCTTCACTCCGGACAGGAGTCGCCTCCAGAGGCTAAGGGCTTGTGTTTTTTTCCCCATTGCTTTGTCAACGCCCCCTTCCCCAGAAAGGGATCCCAGTTGTTTGGCTTCTTTTCCCTCTAGTTCCAGGCTACTGGCCCCATTATCCCAGCATCGGAGCAGCCAGGTGACAATGTCCTCACCTGAACGAAGGCGATAATCTTTTCGCATATCTCGCAACAGGATCGGGTGGTCTCTATTTCATTTATGACTTCTTCCTCCTCTCCCCGTGACGGCCCTGCTTTTTCATCATCCCGTTCTAAAGGAGTTGACGTCCGCTTCCAATATTTCGTCTTGTGTATGGGGGCAACTGATACTGGCACGGGTTGATTCTCTGAGCCAGCTCCAGTACTTGTCATGGGGGTTTGAGTGGCTGCAGTGCCTGTCCTCAGGGCTGGAGTGACTACAGTGCCAGTCACTTTGCATTTCAATCCAGAGACATTCTCTTCCCCTTGGGAGCACTGAATACTGTTGAGCAGGGCTCCGTATGCATGGGCCAGGCCCCAGCACATTGCAGTTATCTGTGTCTCTCTGGAGTTCCCAGCGTAACAACATACTTTCTCCAAATATTCTACTAGTTTTTTAGGATTCTGCACCTGTTCGGGGGTGAAACTCCAAAACACTGGGGGTGCCCACTGCCCTAGGTATTTGCCCATGCTATCCCACATGCCCTGCCATTCGTAACTATTAAGCCTTGGGGCAGATTTCTGGGTGATATTCTTAAGTTGCTTAGTCAAAACCAAAACAACATGCCCAAAAACTAACAATAAGTGCACCTTAACCAGCCAAGGGTGTTCAAGATACAAAAGGGTTCTTGTAATAGAGGCAGAGACATCATAGAACAAAGCTGCAAAGGTACTATTCTGTATTTCCTCCACATAAAATCTCTCCGAGGAGGAAGTATCATTGCTAATTGCCTCAACAAGGTGGTATCCAAAGTACAGTAACAGTTTCAGCAAAAACCCCAAATACCAGATAGAGCTGAAAATGAGTGTTTGTATAACAAATCTTGTAGGCAAAACATCACTAATCACAGCAGAACACAGCAGACTAAACAAACCAACACCAATCTTTAACACCAACTGCAAAAATGAGAACATGGTGCTGTGACCAGCAGCTGTTGTTATCTCCAACCCTTGAGCCCCACGTTGGGCACCAGAAAAGACTGTCGTGGTTTAGCCGGCAGCTCAGCCCCACACAGTCGCTCGCTCACTCCCCCACCAGTAGATGGGGGAGAGAATCAGAAGGGTAACGCTCGCGGGTTGGGATAAGAACAGTTTAATGATTAAAATTAAAAGAAACAACAACAGAAATGCAATGTAAAGGCGAACAACGAGAGGCGCAAAGCCCCGGGGGAGGGAAAGGGAGGGGGGAGGGGAACGAACCGCCGAATACTGGTCATGGTGTCACATGGTATGGAATGAACATGCCATTGGCCAGTCGGGGTCAGCTGCCCCCACCATGGCCCTGCCCCTCCCAACCCCCCCCCCCGCCCCCGCCACGCGGCAGAGCGCAGGAAGCTGGAAAGGTAGCCGACCCCCACAGTGAGGAGAATTAACCCCGTCTCAGCCAAAACCAGCACAAGGAGACAAGGGCTCACCAGGACATCAGTGCCTCCAGTATGCCAGCAGGCTTCTGGTGATGCTTGGCACCCTCACACCACTGCCCCAGCCGGACCCACCTGCCCACAGCCCCCTCTCCCGCCCCAGACCTACTGGTGCCCATAAAACACGAGCTGTGACTCCTCGGGGATCTTCCAGAGCCGCACGGTGCCGTCCCGTCCCGCCGCCGTCACACAGCACTCACGGCTCAGGCTGTCCAGCCCCGTGATGACATCCTGCTGCCCGAACCTGGAGGGGGAGGTGGCAAAGAGCTGCGGCAGGCACAGCCCCCCGCCACATTTCTTTCCCCAGGTGAGGGAGGCTCAGTGGGGTGTGTGTTTCCCCAGGCCCTTACAGGGTCTCCATGTATGCGTTCTCCGCCACGTTCCAGACCTTGACGCAGCGGTCATGGGAGGCACTGTACAGCTGGTGCGTGCCCTTCCGGAAGGACAGGCCCTGCGGACGGACAGCCGGACATAGGGGGAGTGGTGAGGGGCACCGGGGAGGACAGTGCTGCCTGGCCCTGCAGGCGTCGCAGCCAATGCCCCCGACTCACCGAGACGGCATCGCGGTGCCCAGTGAAGATGTGCAGGCGCTTGCAGGTGGCGGTGTCCCAGACCATGATCAGCTTGTTCCTGTCTCCCGTAGCCTGGCAGAACACAGGGGATACCCAAGACCTGCCCCACGAGGACCCACCACACATCCCAGCCTATGCTCCCACTCCATGCGCTTTGGGGGGTCCCAGGGACGCCTTCTTGGCTCCAGCGGAGGTAGGGGCTGCTTGAAGCCAGCAAAGTACACCTGGGCACGAGATACCGCTCTCCGCAGGACCCCAGGAGGAGATGCACTCCCCACCAGCACCCCTCCGCCACACATGGCAGCACCAGCCCCCTCTTCCGTACCAGGTACTTGCCATCCAATGAGATGGCCATGCAGAGGACGTGGGATGCGTGCCCCATGTGCTGCTCCTCGGTGCCCTTCTTCCCCCCGGGCACCACGCATGGCCTCTTCCCGCTCTCCACCTCCCCTACGGGAAAGGCATCGCCGTCACGCCCTGGGAACCTCCCAACATATTGGGAAGCGCCAACGAGCCTCCCACAGAGCCCAAAACGATGCACGTGCACATCCCCGGAAGGGGCAGGGGCCCAGCCACCTCCACAGGCACCCACGCTCCTGCTGCTGCAGGGTCCCTCCCTGCAGGGTTCAGGCTGGGGGAACAGCCAGTCGCGGCCCCAAGGGAACACTTGCATTTGATGAGGGAGCCGTCCTTGGAAGCCGAAAAGATGAACCTGTCATCTGGAGAGATGACCAGGCAGGTGACGGGCAGCTGGTGCCCCCGCAGCACTCGAATGCTGGCTGGATCTGGAGGCTGCACCCGCAGGGAGAGCGGGATGTGAGCTGGGCCTCCCTCGGTCCCTTCCCCTGGCATGGGAGTACCCAAGCACAGCACCCTCCCTCCTCCAGGGCACCAGCCCCCGGCACCCTGGGAAGAAGGAGGGCCCTGGTCCCGGAGCCAGCACCGTAACTCGGGGTGCCGGCCCTGGCTGTGCCCGAGTGCCCCCCAAAGCCGGCACTTAGAGCCTGGCAGCCCCCCGGCGCCCCCAGCGCTGGGCACTTACGCCTTTGGCGACCAGGCGCTGCAGCCGACCCTTCTGCTCCAGCTGGGCAAGAAGCGGGAGGCTCAGTGGAGGTGGCCCCGGCCCCGCGGGAGCGGGGTAGAGCCCGCCGCCGCTGCCGGGACTGGGGGGACGCGCCCGCCCCGCTGCTCACCACGTCCTCCTTCAGCCGGTCGCCGATGAGATCCGCCGGATGCGTCTCCTCCTCCTCCTCTGCCGCCGCCCGCTCCTCCTCTGTGGCGGACGCGGGGCGTGAGGGCCGGGCTCAGCACCGAGGGCTGCACGCCCCTCTGCCCCAGCAGGGTACCGGCACCGGGCGGCACTCACCATGCTGGCGGAGCTCCTCCAGGTACAGCTTGGCCAGGCGCAGCTTTTTCTCCTGCGGCGTCTCCTCCACCTCCTCCTCTACCGCCGCCTCCTGCCGCCGCCGCCGTCCCAACGACGGGCTGCGGGGACAGGCGTGAGCACCGGCACCGGCTTCCCCCCGCGGCGCGGCTCGTACCTCTCCGGCTCGGAGTCGCTGGACACCTCCTCGTCGACGGACCAGACGGCCGCCGCCCGCGACCTCCTCTCGGCGCCCAGGACCTGAGGAACGAACCGGGGTGACCCCAGGGACGGAATCGGACGGGACGGGACACGGACACCGACCAGAGCGACCTCGCAGGGGCAGTCACTCCGCAGCCCCCTCCGCCCCGCCCGGCCCAGCCCTCACAGCAGCTCGCGGCCGCCGCCGTCCCGCCGCCCCACGTGGGGCTTTGGCCCTACAGCTGCCCGCCGCCGCCATGCTGCCGCTCCACGTGCTGCCCGCCCCGCCGGCTGCAGGGGCGCGCCCCGCGCCTATTGGCTGCAGCCGACTAGGTCCCCCTCCCGCCGCGCCTGCGGCCCCGCCCCCGCTTCCTATCGGCGGGCCGCGCTGTCACTCGAGTAGTGACGACTCCGCCGCGCCCCCCGGTGCTGCTGGGCCTGCCCCCTCGGCGACACGGCCCGCCCCCTGGTGCTGACAGCCACGCCCCCTCGGCGGCTTGCCCCGCCCCCGGTGCTGCTGGCCCCGGCCTCTCGGCGCAACGACACGCCCCCTGGTGCTGCCTGGCTTCTGGTCCCGTAGCACGGCCTTTGCGGGCTCCCAAGGACCCCGGCCTTGGCTGTCGCCGGGGGTAGTGGTGGGACGGCCTGTCCCGGCGATGCTCTAAAGCGCTAAAACCGGCTTTTGTTCGGAAGCTTTATTTTGCGCCTTTAGTGTCTTGTCTCTGGCACCTGGGGAGGCGTGGAAGGGCAGCGGGAGCACCCTTCGGCTGCTCCAAGTTAGGCAACAGGCTCGCTTCCTCAAGGATAAGCAGCCAAAGAGTGTCACCACGCGTACCCAGAGCATCCTGGAAGGGCTGCTGACTGCAGGCGGGTGGTCTCCCTTTTGGAGATCGCTCAAAGGCGACGGCTCCGCTGAGGGCTTGGTTTCCCCGTGTGACCTCCTGAGGGCGAAAAGGGGGAAAAGGGGATAGCAGCATTAAGGTGTGACCCTCTCAGGACCATAAAGCCCCTTTGTGTTAGGTAAAATGGCCACTCAGAAGGCAGTTAACGCCCACGATTTTGTCTCTTCACCGGCTGTACCATCTTTTGGAGGTGCACCAATCTCGCCCCTCACCCCGGGGACAAGATTGGGTGAAAAAACATTGGTTTCAACCGCAGAGTGTAGTAGGCAGGATAAGGGTAGTGTAGAAGGAAGCTAGGGTTAGACCGGGGAAAGGAAAAGCTGTAATTTGCGCAGTCCTGGGAGCGAGTCTGTCAGCAGCGGTGGAAGAGAGGAAACGGAGGCTTTGTCAAGCCGATGTCACAATAGACTCACTGCAGGTGGTCATAAAGTCACTGCAGGAACAATTGGAGGGAAACAAGCGATTGTTGCAGGAGGAGAGAAATCAAAATGCCATACTGAAGGAAGAATTGAGGGATCAGCTTTTGAGGGAAGCAGATACACTGGCGGAGGTAGAGGTGAAACTTTCAGAGAAAGGGGTACGGCAAGTTTACCCTCAGGGAGTCTTGCAGAGGGCAAGGGAAACTGTAGAAAGCTTCCCTCACATGTATCCACTCTTTAAAACAGAGTACTTGTATGAGGACAATAACGATGACCGTCCTCAAGTTCTCACCAAAGAAGTCCCATTTACAGCAACCGAAGTAGCAAAGTTGAAAAAAGACTTTGCAAGAACTCCGAAGGAATCGGAGACAGAATATGTGTGGAGAGTGTCCCTGTCAGCAGGGGGGGATGGAATTTTGTTGTCGGAGAAAGAAGCAGAAGGCTATTGGGGTCCAGGTGTGTTCTTAACTACAGGTAATCGCCGAGCCCCATGGTCATTAACCCAGAGGGCTGCGTATTGGGCCGGAGGGCTGAACCCTTTGGAGAGGGGAGATCGCCTTGCCGTAACAGGTACGGTGGATCAACTAGTGGAAAGCGTGCAGAAAGCAGCCTGTCTCCAAAAGATGTATGATCGGGAGCTCAAGCCCCACCAGAGTTCCCCGATGATGATGCCTGTAGACCCAGGGAGGATGACTCCCCTGATCCGGGGACTCCCTGACTCCCTGAAACCCACTGGGATCCAATTACAGGGGAGAATTCAAAATAATTCCGAAGGAGAAAGAACTGCGGCCACTCTGGAAGGGATAATAACCCCTGACCATTGGCGGTTGGGAAGGAAAGTGTGGACGTGGAGGGAGGTAGCGCAGGAATTAATTAATTTTGGGAGAAAATATGGCCCTGATGGTGGATCGTTCCAAAAAACCAAAGCAAGGGTTGTACGGTCTGCAGAGCAAGTTAACAATCGGCAGCTGTCAATTGGGAAGGGCCAGGATTTGAGGCCACTCCGCAACAATCATCCCGGGAGAGAGAGACCCCTAAGTCGACAGGGCTTATGGCATCTAGGGCTTCAGAAGGGCATTCCTCGAGACCTGATGGATGGACTCCCGACCCCAAAATTGGAAAAACTTGTACAGAAATGGTCAGGGAAGAAGGCCACTCTCGGAGTAGTTGCCGCTGCTCCACCCCTGATAGATCTTGAGGGGGAGCTGACTAGGGAAAAGGCGGAAAACTAGACCCTCCGTTCCCCAAAGGTGAGGAGAGGAGCGGAGGATGGATGTTTGTAAGACAACTCACCTTGAATCTAAGAGGGGGTTTATTAGTCACAGTAGCTGTAGGACCAAGGAAAAGACCGGTAATTTTTCTAATTGATACTGGGCCACAAATCACCGCACTGATGCAGACCGAAGCAGAACGGTGCGGGATCTCTATCCCATCTAGAAATCTAATTATCTTAAATGCTCTGGGAAAGACACAGTCAATGCCTATGAGTTCAGTGACACTATGGTTCCCAGGAGAGGAAGCCCCCATCAATACCATGGCAGCCATAGGACCTTTTCAGACAAACATTTTAGGCATGGCTGCGTTGAAGGGAAGGCAGTGGCATGACACCCAGGGGAACTCGTGGTCTTTTGGCATCCCCCAGGTCAGGCAATTAACTGAAACATCTTGGGCGGAGGTGCGCCTATTGCAAACGGCACCTGGCCTTCCCCCCTCCAAGATTACCAACGTAAAACCCTATGCGTTGCCGCTAGGAGCCAGGGAAGGGATAGCCCCAGTAACTGAGGATCTCAAACAGCAGGGAATTTTAGTGTTTACTCACTCCCCGTACAATTCACCAGTGTGGCCAGTATGCAACCCTAATGGAAAATGGCGCCTGACCATTGACTATCGGCGACTGAATGCAAACACTGGCCCCCTGACTGCGGCTGTACCCAACATAGCCGAATTACTTGCAGCCATTCAAGAACAGGCCCACCCTATCTTAGCAACCATTGATGTGAAGGACATGTTTTTTATGGTTCCACTCCAGGAGTGTGATCGAGACCAATTTGCTTTTACCTGGGAAGGACAACAGTACACTTTTACCCATTTGCCTCAGGCATATAAACACTCGCCTACCTTGGCCCACCATGCCCCAGCACAGGAATTGGCAATAATCCCATCAGAAAGAGAGGTCAAAGTCTATCAGTATATTGATGACATACTAAAAGGGGGACATACCATAGCTTCGGTGCAGACTATGCAGGACTGTGGGAGAATGGCTAGCTGAACAGGGGCATACCAACATAGAAATGATTACTCATCAGGATCTCAAGAAGTATCGAAAACAGCTAGTCTAGGAGCCAATCAGAGACAAGGACAAATTACCCTTGTTTATGAGAAAGGATACGAAACCAGGGACTTGCGATAAGAAAATATGTAGGGGAGTCACTGAAGCAAAGTAAGAAAACGGAACATGACCTTTAGGCTGTTAACCAATGAGGAGCTTAGCTTTTGCAATATGTATGAGCTGATTAAGAATGGTATAAATTGTGTAACCAGAGGACAATAAACGAAGCTTGCTGATCACTCATATTGAGCGACTGCGTCTTCCCTCCGTCTCGACGAATGGCACGACAATTTGGCGCCCGAACAGGGACACCGGCGACCCGATAGCGGAGTCCGTTAGCCACGGTCGACGGAGATTTGGAGCGGTCCTGCAGCAGCACAGGAGGCGGAAGGGAGTTTTTCCCCGCGCCCGGGAGCACCTATAGAGGCTGTCCCGCCTGCCACGCGCCGCCGAAGTTTGCAAAGGCTGCAACAGCGCGCTGAGTAAGGTATGAACAGACAAGCGGCGTATAATTTGCTCAAGTGCTTTTTAGAAAAGCGGGGCATTGAGGGTATAGATTTAAAGAAAGAGCTAAATGATCTCTTAGCCTATGGAGAACTTAGGGGGATTTTTACTGACCCCAACACGGTGTTTGAGGAGGAGGAGTGGAGAAAGCTAGGAGATAAATTGTTTGATGCCGTTATTAACGAGGAAAAGGCGGCAAAGAAATTAATGAAGCCGTGGCGGGCGGTAACGAATACTCTGACCATGCATAAGGCAGAGCAGCGCGTTGCCGCCGCCGCCGCTGAAAGGTTAAGCAGCACAGCCCCCACCGGGGGTACCCCTGTACAGCCAACGGCCCCAGCGGCTCCAGACTGCCCCTTGCCCCCTTCTGTGCGGAGTATTGTTATCCCGCAGAGTTCTAGGGACGCTTGGGACCTGTCTCGCTTAAGCTCCGCGTTGGAGAGCGAGGGAAAGGAGTCTCCGCCGACAGATCAGGCGGCACAAGGGGCGATGAGTATTGACCCGAGCACAGACACATGCGGGGCAATAGGCCCGGGGCCGGACGCTACTGCTACTCCGGTGCGCAGCCGTGGAGATAGTTCTTATTCGAGTCAGGGAGCAGCAGGTATAGCATCGGAGCGCCAACAGTGCTGGCAGAAAATCGCAGAGGCCGCCCTAAATGAAGGAGACCGAGAGGCCGCTGCCAGACTATTAGACGAGGTAGGGGCATTTCCCGTGCTGTACCAACCAGATGCACGGGGCCGATTAGTAGCCAGTATCCAGAATTTAGATTGGAAGCTACTCTCACAATTGCGGGCTACAGTTAATGAGTCAGGAGTAAAAGGAGAACCTACGCAACAAATGTTAGACTATATTTGGGGAACCAACATCTTACTCCCGGGGGATATACGAAGTATCATGAAGTTAATTCTTACCCAGCATCAACTGCTATTATTTAATGCGCATTGGCAAGCAGCTTGTATGCGGTCGGTAGCTACGGTTAGGCAACCAGGTGATCCTCTATATGGAATAACAGTCGATGAACTGATGGGCTTCGGTCCATGTCTCCATTTAGAGGCTCAAGCAGTAATGGGCCCAGATAAAGCCAAAGAAGCGATGTTACTCGCACGACAGGCATTTAGTCAGCTTAAAGAGCCAGGTGGAATCCCGTCATATATAGGAATCAAGCAAGGTCGAGAAGAGGCGTTTGGATTGTTTATTGACAGAGTAGCCAATGCCATACAGGCGGCAGGTGTTCCGGAATATCTGAGAGGGTCCATTTTGAAACAGTGTGCGATTCAAAACAGTAATCTTACCACCCGGAACATCCTAGCTACCCTTCCCGGGACCTTTTCAATTGAAGAGGCCTTGGAGCGAATGGCACAAGTGCCGATGGGCCCACAGGCTATGTTGGTAGAAGCAGTGAAGGAATTAGGGAAAACTTTGCAGGAGCATACGCAGACATCGCATAGTCAAATTATGGCAGCCCTTGCACCTTTGCAAACTCCTACGGCTCGCCCAATGTCCCGTGGGCCATCCCGTCTGCGATGTTTCCGCTGCGGGAGCGTTACAGCCAGGCTTGCCGAACCCCGCCATGATACCTGAAAGCTGGCATCTACTCATCGTAGACTTGAAAGACTGTTTCTTTACCATAGCGCTGCACGAGAAAGATAAGCAGCGTTTTGCCTTTACCCTGCCTTCTTTGAACCGTGAGCGCCCTGCCCAACAGTTCGAATGGACTGTGTTACCGCAAGGAATGCGTAACTCACCCACCCTTTGCCAAATCTATGTGGATGATGCACTGCAGCCTTTACGTCGCAGATGGAATGAGACTCTGATATACCACTATATGGACGATATTTTGTTGGCACAGGCGGTCTCATTCTCTGGAACACAGAAAGAGGAGTTAGTCCAGGCGCTTGCGTCTCGCGGCCTAGTAGTTGCCCCTGAAAAGGTTCAGGAGACGAGCCCTTGGAAATACTTAGGGTGGCAGATAACTGATGCGGCCATTCGTCCACAGAAATTGACAATACATTTGGAACTCCGTACTCTACACGACGCCCAGAAGCTGTTAGGCGACCTACAGTGGCTACGTCCTGTCGTAGGCATTCCCAATGAAATGCTAAATCAGCTGCGCCCGCTACTGAAAGGATCCGATCCTGCGACACCGATACACGTATCGGAGCAGCAGCGACAAGTTCTCCAGCATATAGCGGAACTGATTACCGAGCGTGCCACACACCGCCGTCTTGCGGACGTCCCCATTGATTTGACCATCTTTTGGGGCACCCAATACCTTATGGCGGCCCTTACGCAGCACAAAATAAAAACGGGGGAGACAGTTGTATTGGAATGGATTGCTCCCCCACTGCAGCCCCGTCGGACAGTGCAAGAAAAGGTTAGCATGTTGGCTGATTTAATACGAAAGGGTCGTCACCGGATTCTCCAGATCGACGGTGTCCCTCCCAAAACGATCTGGTTACCAATAAAGCAGACGGATTTGGACTGGTACCTACAGAACTCAGAGGAATTGCAGGCGGCATTGCTCGCTGATGGAGCAACCCTGGTGGCAAAGCCGCTGCCATCGGCCACTCTTGCCTGGATGGAAAATAAGAATTGGATCGCTAGACCGAAGCGGTCGGCGCAACCCCTTCCTGGCGCCCTCACGGCGTTCATAGATGCCGGACGGCGTTCAAAGACAGCGGCCATAACTTGGAAAGAGGGGCCGCAATGGAAACATCAGGTACTGCAAGCCCAGCCCGAGGACTCATTGCAAACCTTAGAGCTACTCGCCGTAGTTTGGGCATTTTTGAAGTGGAAACACCGTCCATTGAATATCGTGTCTGACTCACTCTATGTGGTGGGAATTGCTAATCGCATCGAAGACGCTGGCCTTCGTGACGTTCAAAATCGTCGGTTGTCTGGCCTCCTTGTTAGCCTCCGCTTGGCAATCGACCAAAGAACGGAACCCTATGCAGTTCTGCACATCAGAAGCCACCAATGGAATGTGGGTCTTGGAGAAGGGAACGCCAGGGCCGATCGGCTCGTCGCGGCCGGTATCGAACCTCCCCTGTCCCCACATTGTCGTGCCCGTGAAGCTCATGCGATCTTTCACCAGAACGCCAAAGGACTGACACGAGCCTATAATATCTCCATGGAGGAAGCCCGTGCCATTGTAAAAGCGTGTCCCATATGCAGCCATCATAACTCTGGAGTGGGACTCGGCTGTGGGGTAAACCCAAAAGGCACGAAAGCCAACGATATCTGGCAGATGGATGTCACTCATGTGCCCCTGCTGGGTCGCTTGAAGTATCTGCATGTCACTATAGACATGTATAGTCATATGATCTGGGCGACTCCGCAACCGGGCGAAAGAGCGCGCGATGTCAAACGGCACTTAACCAGTTGCTTCGCAGTGTTGGGGGTACCCAGCACCATCAAGACTGATAACGGACCAGCTTATGTCAGCAAGCAGCTCAAGCATTTTTTACAATTATGGAACATAACCCACATCACGGGTATCCCACACTCGCCTACAGGCCAAGCAGTGGTGGAGCGTGCAAATGGAACTATTAAAAAATATTTAGAAAAGTTTAGAGACATCACTGACATACGGGAAAGGGTCAGCAAGACTCTTTTTGTGCTTAATTATCTGTGTGTCTTTGGAGACAGCGATAGCCCACCTGCCCTTAAACACTTTGTGCCCCAAAACAAAACTGAGACTCCCCGAATGAGGGTGCTATATCGGGATACCAGAACAGGGATTTGGGGTGGTCCTGCCGACGTCATATATGTTGGGCGTGGGTATGTCTGTGTTTCTACCCCTACAGGTACTCTCTGGGTCCCCAGCCGATGGGTCAAGCCCGCCGTAGAGGGAAGCACCAGCGACAGCAACAGACGACCATCGGCAGGCACTAGCTGAGAGCCTCTCTTTGGGCGAAGGGAAGAAGCCGCGACCACGAGACTTTACCATAGGCACTCCTACTGTGCCATAAGGACTGTTAGCATATAAACAGAAGCATTAAGCAATTAATTGTTGGTGATTGGTGATAGTTGTGCAAAGCTTATTAATGCTGTTGATCATTGTCATAATAGGGCTTATTTTGCTTAGTTTGCTTATGTCTTGTATTAAACGCCTCATTTTGCAAGCTACACACAATACCTGGGTAGCCCAAAATAAAAACGGGGGAATTGTGGGAGAATGGCTAGCTGAACAGGGGCATACCAACATAGAAATGATTACTCATCAGGATCTCAAGAAGTATCGAAAACAGCTAGTCTAGGAGCCAATCAGAGACAAGGACAAATTACCCTTGTTTATGAGAAAGGATACGAAACCAGGGACTTGCGATAAGAAAATATGTAGGGGAGTCTGTGAGAAAGGATACGAAACCAGGGACTTGCGATAAGAAAATATGTAGGGGAGTCACTGAAGCAAAGTAAGAAAACGGAACATGACCTTTAGGCTGTTAACCAATGAGGAGCTTAGCTTTTGCAATATGTATGAGCTGATTAAGAATGGTATAAATTGTGTAACCAGAGGACAATAAACGAAGCTTGCTGATCACTCATATTGAGCGACTGCGTCTTCCCTCCGTCTCGACGAATGGCACGACACAGGACAGAACTATTAATCACCTGGAAGGAACAGGCCTTCAAATACCCAAAGAAAAAACACAAGCCCCTGCCAGTGAAGTTAAGTTGTGGGGCATCTGGTGGAAAGGAGGGTCAGCCTGTATTCCTCAGGACACCCTCTCAGCGTTAGATCAGGTAAAAATTCCGGAAGGTAAAAAGGAGCTGCAACACACCTTGGGATTCTTGGTCTTTTGGAGAAAGCATAAGCCGAAATTTGCAATAATGGCACGTCCCTTATATGACCTGTTGCGAAAGAGGGTGATTTGGAAATGGACTCCAGCTCACGATGAGGCACTGCAGCTTTTGGTGTTTGAAGCAAGCACCCATCAAACTTTGGGCCCTATCCACCCCACCGACCCAGTTCAAACTGAATGGGGGTTCGCACACTGGGGATTGTCAATTCATTTTTGGCAGAAAGGAGCAGAAGGTCCCATTCGACCGACTGGGTTTTATTCTAGGAATTTTAAGGATGCTGAAAAGCGGTACTCCAGCTGGGAAAAGGGTTTGTTTGTAGTGAGCTTAGCTCTTAGAGAAGCGGAGCGAACCATACGCCAACAACCTATAGTTTTAAGGGGACCCTTTAAGGTAATTACGCCTGTGTTAGCAGGGACCCCTCCCCCTGACGGGGTGGCCCAAAGGGGTACTGTGAGGAAACGGTATGCTAAAATCGAACATTACTGTAGTGTTTTTACAGTCACTGAAGGTACCGCAAAGGTGTTAAACATACAGGAAGAAGCGACAAACCTTCGGGAGGAGGATACCCCTCCTCCTTCTGTAGTTAGGATTGCCCCGCCATTTTCGGAGGAGCTGCGAAACGTATGGTTCGCAGACGCCTCTGCCAAACGAGAGGGCCAACAGTGGAAGTATCGGGCTGTAGCTATTCATGTGGATACCTAGAGGGAAATAATTCCTGAAGGTGAGGGCAGTGCCCAAGTGGGAGAGTTAGTGGCGGTATGGAGTGTGTTTAATAGCGAGGGAAAAGCAGGGACTCCGGTGTACATCTACACTGACTCGTCTGCAGTATTCAAAGGGTGCACAGAATGGCTCCCTTTTTGGGAACAGAACAACTGGGAGGTAAATCGGGTGCCAGTGTGGCAAAAGGAGAGGTGGCAAGAAATCTTAAATGTTGCCAAACACGGGGATTTTGCAATAGGATGGGTGCCTTCCCACCCGGAAGGGGGTACTCCAGTGAGTGAGTGGAATAATAGGGCGGACGAATTGGCCAGAATTGCCCCTCTGCAGAAGGAGGACCAAACAGGAGAAAATTGGGATAGGCTCCTAGAATGGCTACATGTTAAACGTGGCCACGCGGGGTCTAATGATTTATACAAGGAGGCACATGCCAGAGGCTGGCCTGCCCCTCGGGACGCTTGCAGGGCCTGTATTTCAGCTTGTGAGCAATGCCGACTTTGGCTAGAGCGACATCCCAGGGAGGAGTTCCCACTCCATTTGAGAGACAAAAAGACCCTCTGGGAAGTCTGGCAAATCAATGATATTGGGCCTTTCCGAAAGTCAGAAGGAAAACAATATGTATTAGTAGGCGTGGAAGTAATTTCTGGCCTAGTCCAGGCCGAAGCATTTCCACGAGCACCTGGGGAAAATACAGTGCGGGCCCTGAAATTCTGGTTTAGCTCCCTCCCAAAACCTGGTTCTATTCAGTCAGACAATGGCAGTCATTTTACTGCTACCAGAGTACAGGAGTGGGCAAGGGAAGAAGGAATCAAGTGGGTATTCCACACCCCGTATTACCCCCAAGCCAAGGGGATAGTGGAACGAACTAATGGACTCTCAAAACGATTTCTGAAACCTCATAAGCCGCATTGGGCGGAGCACCTCTGGGATGCAGCTACCCGAGTCAGTGGTCGCTGGGGAACAAATGGATGCCCCCGATTAAATGGCTTTTGTCCTAAACCCCCAGTTTTAATTCCAACGTCTCAAGCTCTTAGTGTTCCAAGGGAACCAACCTTCTCTCCTGGACAGCCAGCGTCGGTAGAAATGCCAACCGTTGGGACCGTCCCCCTCATACTTACTGAACCCCTTAACAAATATGCCTGGAAGGCTGAAGATGCCTGGGGGGGAAAGAGCACAAAATTAACACTCGCTGGATTGTTCCCTCATTTTAAGCACGTAGATGAAGCCCAAACTGGGCAAGTCGACGTTTTGTTTCATTTCACAGGAGATCCCTGTGGGAACGCAACCGAATGTGGGAAGATTAACATTTGATTTTGACTATGTGTATTTTTGTGATTGATTGTATAACATTTGTAAGCTTAGGCTGGATTTGTAGAGCAAAATGTCAATTTTGTTGTTTTGGTGTATTGTACGGGTCGCGATCCCTGGAACAATCAGTTATCCCCTCAAAGACTTTAGGGATGAAGGAAATGATATAAAGAATTCTTTTATGCAATTGGCTGAACAAATAGCAAGTGTTTATAACCTCACAGAATGCTGGATATGTGGAGGACCGTTTGGTCTATCAAGTTGGCCCTGGGTAGCTATACCTTTGCTACCAAAATGGTGGGTGAGTAAATATAGCGAAACGAAAGGGAATAAAACATGGCAAATCTCACATGACTCACCCAGAGAAAGGTAAATACTGTTTGGCTAGAACACAAAAGGATGGCGTCTTTGTGGGTAACGGCACATGTGAATGGACATATCAGAACGTAAGCATAACCGTTCAGGTGGGAGAGGGGCCACATGAAAAGGATGAACTCGTATACAGCTATGCCTGGGTGAATGAAGAGGGATACCAGAATGCATTTCCCAGATTTTGGTCTCTCACACCTAATACCAGCCGAGGCAACTCTGTGGGCCGTGCTTGTATTTGGGACCAGGAAGCAGGAGCTTACAACTGTAAATATTGTAATAGAATAGATTGGCCCCGTTGGAGGAGAACGTGGGAAGGCCTTTGTTCAGACATACCATGTTGTGAAAACTCCACAAAGGAATCGCTATATTGTTGCGTTGAAAGTGGCCGTTTGGTTTAGAACCTACCCCTTATTTTGACCCTTCGCCCCGTGTGGAACGTTGGAAAGGACCCTTTGCTAACGGATCAGTGGCCCTCGAGGGACACTGTTGCATATGTGGAAACCATGCATATAAAGCGTTACCAGCAAACTGGTCAGGAATATGTTGCATTGGGGTGATCCGTCCCTTGGTTTTCTTACTCTCAGAAACAGACGGAGACCATTTAGGCATTCGAATATATGATGATTTGAAGCGGGAAAAACGATCCAAAGTTACTGATACCTCCCTCACCGATGGGAGTGGCCGGTCCTGGGGTAAAGACGTGCGGACCCCCCAGCGTATCATACAACATTATGGACGTGCAACTTGGAACCCCAATTGTTACCGAAAAACGTGGTAAAATCAGAAACAACTCCTTAACACTAATTTAGTATTAAAGAGCAGGCATTCTTTATTCACGGCGCCGGATGCAGGGGGGATCGTTCCTCCTCACGTGCATACCTTACGCACCTTTCCCATACAATTTATAGATCAAAAATTTACCTATTCATACATATTCATTATTGTCCTTTCTACTGATTGGTACAAACTTGCTCGTTCCACATGTAGATTACTGCGCAAACTCAGTCGACTTCTTCTATTGTTCTCTTTTGAGTAGGTGGTATTACTTGGGTCGGTGGTCCGTGAGTCGGTGGTCGCGATCTCCCCCTGCTGGAATTACCTTTTACCCTTTTGGCTCTCAGTCCCGGCAATCCTGGCCAGTTTTCTCAGTCTGCTACACAAAACTGCACTTTATCATTCCTTTTGACAGAAGTGCATTCTTCTAGTAACAAAACACATTGTCTATATATAAATGATTAGAAACACAAATTGGTTTTGATCACTACACAGATCGATGGATACGCTAATTCCTATACTCTATGTTCTCATGTAACAATTCTAGTTGATTTGGCTACACAATGAATGGGTTAGTGGTGCTCGAGAACCCATTTATAATCTACATTGCATTATCCGGCTGCAAGCCGTATTAGAAATTATCACCAATCAAACAGCTGAGGCCCTCGACCTACTGGCAGATCAGGCAACCCAAATGCGAACTGCAATTTATCAACATCACTTGGTTCTCGACTACCTACTAGCCGAAGAAGGCGGGGTCTGTGGGAAATTGCATGATTCTAGTTGCTGTTTAAAAATCAATGACAATGGCAAAGTCATCAAACAAATTACTGCCGGAATACGGAAATTGGCCCATGTTGCCCCCCAAACCTGGAAAGGCTGGAATGTCGATATGTTCTCCTGGCTTCCAGGAGGTCCTTGGATCAAACAAATCTTATTTTACCTATTGCGTGGTCTAGCTACGTTACTGTTTTTGCCATGTGTCATCCCATGTTTCATTCAGTTAATCCAACGTGTTGTCACAAATATGCAGTTTGTACCCATTGTATCACCTGATGGAGTTAAACACATTGGAGCTGTACGTCAATCTGTGTCATCCACAGCCCAAATTGTACAAAGCGTTTGTCTCCCCAGTCTGTTTTATTTGGAAACTGAATTGTTACTGATGTTAGGCATTGGCCTTGTTTAGAGTTTATCCTGGAAGGGCTGCTGACTGCTGGCGGGTGGTCTCCCTTTTGGAGATCGCTCCAAGGCGACGGCTCCACGGAGGGCTTGGTTTCACGGAGTGACCTCTTACCATTCCTCTTGGGACTTCCAACGTCCCTGGGTGGGAATGGGCGCAGGGCTGGTGGGGATGGGTGGCATGGGCAGGAGGCAGAGCTGCCCTTCCTGCTGGGGACACGGAGGGGACAAAGCTGCCGGAGTCAGAGCATTGGTGGCTTTGTAGCTCCCGCACTCGGCCACGTCGGCCCCAGGCAGCGCAGGCTCCTCAGATGGTGGGAGGCAGAAAAAGTGATTCACCCTGGCGTGGCCCTGGGGACGGGAGGGAAGGCTTCAGCCTCAACTTCATCCTCGGCTCTGGCTCCGGCTCCGGCTTCTCCTTCCCTCTGTTTTGCAGCCCAGCCCAGCCCAGCAGCTGGTGCTTCGTGGCAAAGACGAATCGTGTGGGCAGGTGATGCCCTGCACCACGGGAAAAAGCGGCTGTCCTGCTGCTCTCCAGAGGACGCCAGCTCCTCTGGGGCTGAGGTCTCTTCTCTCCTGTTAGACTTTGGGAAGAGGAGATACCCCAAGCTGCAGAGCACCCTAGGGCTGGGGTTGCTGCTTTCTCTCTGCCTGAGCAGAGTCCTCGCTGGGTGCCGAGTGCCACCTCGTCCATGCCCTCAGCAGCCGGAAGCTCAGCCGTTGCACGTTAAACCTCGACTCAGCCTTCCTCAAGCTGAGGATGAGGAGCGCCTGTGTTGCCAGGGAGGAGACCAGGAGACTCGTGTCTCTCCCTGCATCTTGAAGGACTGCGGGGACAAAGCAGCAGAGGTGAGGTGACAGCCCTGTGTCCCCTCCAGGCAGGGCACGTTGTGCCCCGTGATTCCAGGGCCAGGAGGGAGCCGGGGGGCGGGAGGCTCAGCTGGGTGCTGCCGGTCAGGAATGTGCCCCTCCAGAAACAGCCCCCTCCCCGGAGACACGCACACGCTGGGAGTAGAGCCCCCCTCTCCCAGGGGGGAGCTCCGTGCCGGGGTCCTTCCTCCTCCCCACTGCCCTCACTCACCCTCTCTGATGTACTGCAACTCCTCGTGCCCATCCACCTGCCGTCCGATGAGCCCTGAGGGGATGCAGCCCGTTGGGGACCCTGCTGCCTGTTGGGGACCCCGCTGCCCATTGGAGAACCCTCCACCCAGCCCACCTGGCCAGCACAGCTCCCCGGGGTGGGGGCTGACCCTGGGCTGCGGCATCGGGGAGGGGATGGATGAGCCTCCTGCCAGCCCCGCCTGCACAGCCAGGGGTGGGATGGGCAGAAGGAGTGCCCACAGGTCCTGCGCTGGGCCACAGGGACCCTGGGAGAAGGAGGGAGGGACCACGGGGCTCGTGGCTCACCGATGAACCTGACAGCTTCCCGCCGCAGGGGCTCCTGCGGGCTCCGCAGGTAGGACTGGCTCTGGCGCAGGTATTCCTTGGCCCTGCTCCTGTTCCTGGCCAGCTGGAGGGAGGAGAAGGGTGCGCGGTTGGTGCAGAGCTGCCCCCCAATTGGGCCCTCCCCCCCCGCCCAGGGCCACCCTCCTTCCCCCCAGCAGGACATTCCCAGCTCCCTGCCGTGTGGCATCGGGGTTCGGAGGGAGCAGAGGGCTCCCCAGGGACACTGAGGTGCCGTCCTGCTGGCAGGGTGCCCTTTGGGACTCCGGGGGAGAGGACAGCCTGGGGCAGAGCCTGCTCCAGGAGGGTGCATACCGCTATGGGGGCACAGGCCCCCCGTCCCCTGTGCTGGGCATGGGGCAGGGCTCACCCAGGGCGGAACCTGGGGGTGCTGGGGCTGTGCGTACCAGGCACTCGCTGATCCTCCATGCCTGCACGGTCTCGCCCAGCTGGGCCAGCTGCCGCCACTTCAGGAACTGTCCAGCACTGCTGAGGGTTTCCTGGGAGGCCTGGTGAGTAGCAGAGATGCCACCACCACCGCCAGGGACACAAGACCCTGTGTCCCCCCTCTTTGGAGGGCTCAGAGCCTGCCCTGCCCGTGCAGGGAAGACGCACCAGCTGGGGACTGATGCTGCCACCGGGTTCAGCACCCTGGGGGAATATAAGGGCAGCCACCCTCTCTGGCTCTAGTGTTTTGGCCTTGGTGACCCCAGGCTGCTGCAGAGCCACAGCGCCGTCTCTGGGGCTGCAGGGACTCACGCCAGGGGTTGTGTGGAGGGAGCTGGGTGGGAAAGGGACCTAATTCCCCATCCACCCGGGGAGCAGGAGGAGAAAGGCAGCAGCGGGCAGGGAGGTGCGCTGTGCCTGGTGCTAGGGACCCAGCGAGCTAGACCTCATGGCGACACACTTTTAAAGGGTCCAGCACCCCCCTGCCCAAGGAACAGGTCAGGTTGGGAGTCCCACCTTGGCCACATTCTTGTCCTCGTCGTGCAGGTGAAAGAGCAGTGGCAGCAGGCTGCCCCACACCACCTCCTTCATCTTCTTCTTTTTGGCATCCACCACAACCCCCATTGTGTTTCGGAAGAGCCGGATGGAGAGCTCCCGCACAGTGCTCGACTCCTGGTGCAGGAGAGGAAGAGGACCTCAGTCTCAAGCCTATGGCAAGCAAGGGGCCCAAAACAGCTGCAGGCAGCCCTGCTCCAAAAGGGAGCAAGCTGTGGCATAGAGAAGGTCTGCCCAGGGAGGCTAGGGTCCCTGGGGCTGGGGGTTGGAGAAGGAGACCCTGCGGAGGGCTGGAGGATGCTGCCAGGGCAGGGTGTGCATCGGTGGGGCTCAGCACGTCTGCCAACGTCCTGCAATCATCGTCTCTGCCGCGACAGGGAGGCTGAGCCAGGGTGGGTCCACGTGGGGGTTTGGGACACACCACAGAGCTGCCAAGGGCAGCGATGGGGTCTGGGGGCTGCGGGGCAAAGCATCCCCCTGCAGAGCACGGGAGGCATGAATGGAGGTGCCTGTTGAGAGGGGCACGGGTCTCTCCCCCAGCCTTACGTCGCTGAAGAGCGGCTGGAGCTTCTCAGCCAGCGCCAGGGCAGTCAGGCTGAGCGTCTTCCCCTCCAGCAGCCGGAGCAGGTTGCTGAGCAGGGACAGGGCGATGGCGCTGGCATCACTGTCAGCACCCTGCAGCTGCTCCATGACATACGGCAGCAGGACGAGGGTTTTCCTTGCCTGTTGGAGACACACCATCTCCTTTTTGTAAAGGAGCGACCTACCAGAGGGGTGAAAACCCTCTCCGCGCAGACTGGCCTCCCACTAGCTTCTCAGCAGGCAGTGCAGGTCACAAGGGCAAGGTCCTGGCAGACAGGGCTTACCGCCATGGCCGTGAGAAGAGCAGGGCGCAGAGGGTGAGGACAGACAGCTCTGGCTCCTTGCCAGCCCCTTGGCTACCCCCTTCTCCACCAGACCCCCTGGGTAGGCTGGTGGGCACCTGGCGCTGCCTGGAAAGCTGCCCGAGCTGCCAGCAGCCCCTGCCGCAGCTGCTGCGTTTCACCCCGGGGCTCAGCACCCCACGGTCAGGCTCTGCAGACCCCACGCTCGGGCTGGTCACTCTGCCACCAGCACCCCTGCCAGGACGTGCTGGCAGCAGAAGCCCCTTCCCCTCGGCACTACTGCCTCTCTCCTTGCACGGCACAGTCATGGGGCAGAGGGCGGGGCAGGCAGGAGAGCTGGCAGCAGCCGGCACGGCTCCCTGTGCCCAGAAAAGCCCGAGCCACCACGTTACCCGTCACCCACTGCTCCACCCTGGGCTGCTGTCCTGGCTGTCCCTGCTGCCCCCTACTCACCGTGTCGGGCCTCTCACTGAGCCTGAGGAGGCCCCTGAGCACCAGGCTGGGCATCCCCAGGCACTGGCTCTGCAGATACATGGGGAAGATTTCCAGGGCACGGTCCAGCTCTTCACTGAGGCTGGTGCAGCCCAACATCTGAAACACGCACAGCGGGAGCTGGTGAGGTGTGGTGCTGCCTCCAACCACTACCTCAGGGCAAGGATGCTGGGTCACGACCAAGCCCAGACACAGGCAGCAGGGACTGTGGAGAAGCCCTGTGCCCCACACTCCACCACACTGGTTGCTCGCCTGCTCCTCCACGGCGACAACCAGAGCCCATCTGCTGCCCCAGCTCCCCCCACAGCAGCTGGCATGGGAGAGCTGAGCATCGGAGAGAGCTTGGAACAGTGCCGTCAGGCTCACCTCAACGAGGAAGACCATGGCGATCATCTCCCAGGTGGGCTCCTCCACACTGAGGAGTTCTGCCAGATGGCAGAAGATGGTGGAGAGCAGGGGTCTTGGGGTCTTCATCATCTCCCTGGCAGGGGGAAGGAGGCACCATCAGGCCTGAGCCAGGCAGACACATATCTTTGGGGTTTGCACCACTCTGGGCATCACCCACCTGCAGCGCTTTCTTTGAGCAACGGGAGCCCTCTGCCATCTGTGCCCCCAAGGGAGGGGGTGACATGGGGTGATGGTCCCCGAGGAGCAAGGGAGAAGGGCCTCTCACCTGGCCACAATGCGGACTCCCATGAGGTGGGTCTGGCTGCTGAGCAGGGCATCCCAGCCACCCTGCGCCTCAATGGCCAGCGCCTGGCTCTCAAAGCCCATGCTGCAGAGCAGCACTCTCATGGACTGCACCACAGACCTGCACAAAGAGAAATGCTCAGCTCCCACTGGCACCCCTGCCTTGGCTCCAGGTAGCTGGCAGGGATGAGAGGACAGGGATGGAGCACCTGATGGGACCGAGCAGATCCTCTTGGTGCTCCCTCCAAAAGATGTGCACCTCCTGCACCGTCAACTCCGTGGTGAATGACACTTGGAAAAGCAGTGCCAGGAAAAGCTGGGGGAAAATCGCCTCCACCTCCCGCAGGCAGGTGCGCTGCAGGAGGATCTCGCTTACCGTCCTGGCTGCCTGCAGAAGACAGCTAGACACTGAGACGTCCCTGCGCCCCTGGGGACGTCAAGGCTTGGGATGGGCAGGGAAGGAGAGTGGAGGCCCTGGACAGCCGAGAGCAGCCCCAGAGGTCAGTGAGGCCTCATCCAGTAACTCACAGCCAGGGAGAGGACGCGGGGGTTGTCCCCAGTAGAGGTGGAGGTCTTGCACGGCGACTGGTTCATCAGCCTGCTGAGCAGCTCCTGCAGCACCTTCTCCGCAACCTGGGGCTTGGAGAGTGTCACCTTCCACATGCGCATCGCAACACTGCGGGGACCCGGGGCTCTGTCAGCAGGGACACCCCGGAGGATGGCCAGGCTGAAGTCCCTCGGGAGGGTCTTAGGGCCCCTCTCCCGGAGTGAGAGGACCCCCAAAGGCTGGTGGGCCCCGTACCAGGTACATGTTGGGGAGCACTGCAACAGGCTGGCCACCACCATGCTGGGCTGTTTGTGCATCAGCACCAGCAGGGCCCTCTCCAGGCTGTTGAGGGCTACCACCGCCCTGATGAAGGGCAGGTTTCTGTAGATGGCCCACACGATGTTCAGCACCTGGACGACAGACACAGAAGGGAGTGGGGGTGTCAGCGGGGTGAGCGCAGCTGTTTACCCAGCTCCCACTGGGAGCCGCTTTGCATTCCTGCTGCAGTACGCTGGCTTGAGATGGCATCAGTGCTGGTCAGGCACAGGGCCCAGGGAGGAACGATCCTCTGGTGGGCCCGAGTGTTGGCTGTGCCACCCACGGGCTACTCACCTGTCCCATCGGGAAGGCAGGGTCTGCCACAAGGACTTCCACCATGTGGGCAGCCGCCCTGATGCTGTAGGCGCTTGGGGCTCTCAAGCTCTTGATGGCCATGAGGATGATGTCTACCTGGTCAGAGGGCTGGAGGTGGTACTTGAACATCTGTGCGATGAAGGAGAGGAGGGGAGGTTTGTCACCTAGAGCATCACACAGAGCATCTTGGCTGTGCAGTGAGAGTGGGATGCAGAGCCAGGCTGCGCTGGGGAGGAGACCGATGGTGGGGGTCAGGGTTCTGTGGGGAAGCGGAGCTTGCTGCGGGCTTTTGCCTAGCCTCCGCTCAGGAACAGCGTGAGCCCACATCATCCCCACGCATCAGGTGTCCCTTCACTCATGCTGACCACCCCAGGCAGGAGCCGAAGGCACTTCTTACCGAAAAGATTTCGTTAGCGCTGCTTTTTTGCGAGATCTGCCCGTCCTCCCAGAGCTGCAGCTGCCCTGTGTCATGCAGCCAGGGCCACCTGCCTGGGGAGGACGAAAACCAGGGTGCTCAGAGAGAGGGTGAAGAGCTGGAGGTGCAGTCTGAGAGCTTTAGGCAGAAAAGTCACTAGTAAAGAAAGAGGGCACCCAGGCAGGTCTGGGGAGCAGATACCCAGGGAGGGTCTGGGGCTATTGCGAACAGGGGCAAGGGGAAATGGCTCTTTAGACTGCAGGCAGGCAGGCTGGATCAGGCTTTCTCTCACCAAGGAGAGTGGTCCCTGGCTGCCCGTGCCTGGGGGCACCCAGCCCATCACAGCTTCTCTTACTTCTCTGCTGCAGGATGAAGGCATGCAGGTGACGGAGAGCTTTTGCAGCTTCGCGGCGGGTCGCCTTGTCCTTACAGGTGCAGCAGAGGGTGAGGTGCCCAACCAGCCTCCCCAGCATCACAAACCGATGTGTCTTGGAGCACTGATGCCTGAGGACTACAGCTTGTGCGAAGCAGGGGCAGACCTGGAGGAAGAGAGGCAGTGTGGGTATGAGGTGAGCCTAGGCACAAGGTGAGCCCCAGCTGCGCCCAGAGCAGCCAGGCAGCAGCCCACCGCAGGGGAGGGCTGCTGGACCCAGGTTCCTGCCTTGGGAGAGAGCACGGACAAGGACAGGGGCAGGGCAAAGACCCCTGCTCCTGACTTCCTGCTGACTGGGTGCCCAGCTTCCCTGGGAGGTGCTGGGGCTCAGGAGCACAGCGATGGGGGACTGGGGCTGCCCAGACTGGGAGCTCGGTACCTGCAGCAGGGGTTCGGTGGCGATGAAGTTGGCCAGCCTGGCAATCCGTGCCACAGCCCTCTCCTGCACTGCTGCTAGCTTGGAATCGGTGAAGGGCAGCAGGAGCTGGGAGGAGAAAAGCTGCTGATCTGCCAGGGAGGTGGCATGGCACAGCACGGCATGGCCAGGCTTGCGCCGGGGCAGGGCCTGGGCCCAGGGCACGTGCCCTTCTTGCCCCTCGAAGCAACCTGCTGCAGCCAGGCAGGCCACCGCATCCCACTCCTGCCGCTGCCTCTGCTGCCTTCCACTCACTCGCTCCCCACCCAAAAAAAGGTCCCTCCACCCCCCACCCAAGGAACCCAAGACTTTGGGGTGACCACCTCCCTGGGGACCTGTGGTGGAGGCTCTAGGATGTGGCCCGGGGGAAAGTCCCAGGGCTGGGCTCCCCTTGCCAGACAGGCAGATCCATCTGTGAGGGAGTGTTGGGCAGGACGAACAGCAGGCAGGGCTGCAGGAGCGGGGTGGGCTGGGGCAGGAGCAAAAGGAGCTCTGGCAGCAGCCAGGAGGCAGGGGGCTGGTGGGGAGGCAGCGCAGGGAAGGAGGAACATCTTTGCCCCCCTCCTTGCACCAGGCACTGATTGGGGAGGGGCGGGGCACCACTCAAGCCATGGGTCAATGCTTGTGGGGACCCTGTGCCAAGGCCAGACCTGCAAGATGTTCTGCAGCTCCAGGATGCCGAGAGCACCGGCGCTGCTTACCAGCACCTGCAGCATGCTGTCCATCGTGGCCAGGGTCTGTGAGGGGGACAGAGTCTTGGGGCAGCCCTAGAAGCCTGGGCGGGGTGGGGGGTGGGCGTGGCTGCACCCTGCGGTGCCCAGGAAGGGGCCTCGGGGTGGGGGAGCTCCCCATGGCTCACCCCGTGGCATACCTCGGAGTAGAGAGAAGCCTCAGGGCCCTGGGTGTCCTGCGGAGGGAGGTGGAAGATGCTGCAGAAGCAGATGTGGAGGAGTCTGCTGCTCATCTCCTGCAGAAGCAGCCCCGCCTTGCTGTGGGGACAGAGAGGTGCTCTTCAGACACAGCAAGGAGGAGACAGACCCCAGGGTTGGAGACCTGGGCTGATCCCCATGACACTGACACTTGCATTTGGAGGGAAAAGCCTATGGCACCCCTTGCCCTGCTGTCTGCCTCCCTCTTGGACCCAGGACTGGGGGTGGCCCCTGCCTGGGAGAGGTGCCGTTAGGGCTGCCCAGCAGTGGGGAGGCCAAGCTGGGGGCTGCGGCAAGTACCTCATGGAGGCGATGGTCAGCATGGCTTGCCGCCACACCACAGTACCCAGGTGGTCAGTGGGCTCCTCTTGCAGCAGCACCTGTGGAGCACAGCAGGGTGGGATGGATCGGGATGGGGCAGTCTCCCTTGCCCATCAAAAGCCTGCGGGGCTGGCAGAGCCCAGGTGCCACCATCCCAGCACTCCCTCCCCACCCAGTGGTCCCAAGCCCCATGGTGGGAAGGGCTGTGCCCATCACAGAACCACAGGCTGGCCGAGAGACCTGCAAACGTCATTGGGTCCAAGCCCCAGCTCCAGCCAGGCCACGTAGCTGGCTTTCAAGCATCTCCAAGGATGGAGACCCAGAGCAGTGCTCACATGCACCCCACTGCCCGGCTGAGCCCTCTCCTGCCCCCAGGGCTCTGCCCACTGCCCACTGCCCCTGCCTCACCTCGATGGCCTCCACCACCTCCAGCAAACAGAAGTAAAGCATGTCCCATGTTGTGGAGCCCGTGCTGCTGGTGCTACAGATGGTGTAGATGGAGGCCAGAAACTTCAGCTTCTCCTCCTCTTGCTGCCAGCCAGGGAGGGGACAGGCGGCCAGAGAGCGTCAAGGGGGTGAGACAGGTTGGGGGGGAGGGGGGCAGCACAGCCCCCAGCACCTTGCGAGCGTGGGATGGGGGCAGAAAGACTGGTCAGGAGACATGGGCGCAGCCTCATAGAATTGGCCTTGGATACCTTTGGTCTGCTCCTGAGGAAGGCTCGGATGATGTCCAGGTTATCCTCGTTCTGCCCGGGCAGAGCCAAGGTGGAGCAGCATGGATCTGGCCGAGAGAAGGCAGGCAGGGCTGGGGGGCGAGCAGGGGACAAAAAGCCAAGCCCTCTGCCCAGCTCCCAGGGATGTCACCAGTCCTGGCTCAAAGCTGGGACACAGGTGTCCCCTGTGAGCCCCAGGGGCGAGGGCGCAATGCTGGAGGGCAGCACAGGGAGGGGGGTCTGGCGTGCCCAGGTGAGGGACAGGCTACCACCGGCTGGCAGGGAGGATCCCTGTCCCGGGGTGCCGTGACAGGGCTGGCTCCCTGGCCACTGTGCCATGGGAGCCCCGATGCCAGCCTGGCTGGGCAACGCGAGCGCGGGACCGGGCAGGGACGGGCAGGCAGCCCCCTGCCCGCAGCGCCTGCACACTCACCCGCCTGCAGCGGCTGGACCTTGCACATCTCGCTTGGCTTTGGCCCGGAGTGGGGAGCCAGGGCAGCTGCCCCCTCCTTCTCCCCCCAGGCCTGCCTGGGCCTGCTAGGGGGTCTCTCTGCCATCCTGCGGAGGAAAGGGGTGAGGGAGACCCTGTGCCCCACAGGGCTGCCTTGCCAGGGGCAGTGGGGCAGAGGTGGCCATGCTTGGGGGGCTCTTTGCTCTCACCCTGTCCTAACACCGTCCTCCCAGACACTGGGGGGGACAGCACTGGGTGATCCAGGGTGTCACAAAGTGCCCCAATAGCACTCCCCCGGGGGGCACCCACAGAGTGCCCCCTTCCCCTCTTCCCCAGGACCCCTCCTTGCCCCGGGCGGGGGGGGTGTGAGACTGACTCCCTCTTCCTCCTCCTGCTACGGGGCTGGGGTTTACCTGTAGCGGGGCACCCCCCTTGTCGCAGGGACCCCTCTGTACCCTGTCCCCTTGCTCCCAGGGGCTGGTGCCGCCCAACCTGCAGCTGGGCTAAGCTGGGCTGCAGCCCCCAGCCCCTCGGGCACGCTGAGACTCTTTTCTCTTCCACACACGAGGCCCGGGACGAGGCCCGCGGGGCTCCCCTCGCTCGAAGGCTGCTGGGCACTCGGAGGGGCCGGACGCCCTACCGTGCGCTCAGCCGCAGGGACGCACAACTGCGGGGGGCGGCCGCGTTCCCCGCTTACTAGTTGCCACGCGCCTGGAGGGTTCCACCAGCTGGCACCGGGCGGGGGGGGCCGGGGTGGGACGGGGCTCCTCGCTCCCCTCCCCGGGGCACAGGGCCCCGCCGCGCGCATACTGGTTGCCACGCGCCTGGAGGGTTCCACCTGCTGGCACCGGGCGGGGGGGGCGGGGTGGGACGGGGCTCCTCGCTCCCCTCCCCGGGGCACAGGGCCCCGCCGCGCCGTAGGAGCCGAGGTGGGGCCCCCGGGCCCGGCGGGGCCAGCGCCGAGGTGGGTGGGCAGACAGGTCGGTGCCAGGGGACGGGCAGGAGGAGGTAGCGGGGCAGGCCAGGGCGGCAGGAGCCGTGGGGCATTAGACATGGTAATTTAGGTGAATAAAGTGGATTTGGTTTGGTTTGGGTTTTGTGTTGTTCTTTTTTTTTTTATTTTTTATTTAAAACAGAGTCCTCCAGAGCTCGGGTCTGGCCAAAGCTGAGGGAAGGGGGCAGACCCTCACAGAGGGCAGAGCCGCAGCATGATATGGGTGCCAGCAGGGTCAGGGGGCCACGCGCCATCCCCCGCTCCGGCGCTGCCGGCCCCAGGAGGGTGGTTGCACGAAGGACATGGGGCGCAGCACCAGGGACAAGGGTTTCATGACCCAGGTGCAGCGGCTCCGGGGCCAGGGGGCTAGGAGCTGTCAGGGACATGGGAGCTGGGGGCTGTAGCCCTCCGCTTCAGGGGGATGATGCAGATGCTGTTTTTGGCTTCTTTGATTCTCCACCACCGGCCAAGCCTGCAGATGAGAGAGATGGGGGTCACCCTCCACCGAGCCCTCGAGGCAGTGGAGGCTGTGCCCCCAGCCAGCGCTGGGGAAGGGGGACGGTACCGGTGCTCCTGCCCGAGGCCGGCCACCAGGAAGTCACCGGCTGCCGAGAACTCGAGGCTGTTGACAAAACCCACCTGGAGGGGACAGGGCAGGGCGAGAGGCTCGCGCAGCCTCCTCCTGCTGCCCAGGGAGGGGAGAACCCGCCGAGAGACACCCCCAGCCCAGCTCCAGCATCCCCAACCTCCTGACCCATACCAACGGGATAGCCCAGAGGGGCTCCAGCTTCCAAAATCCCTCACTGCACTTCCAGAGCTTCACACTAGCACTGTGGGAGCCTAGGGTAGAGAGAGGAGACTGCCATGCACCCCAACCTGGGGCAGGGGCAGGGGCAGGGGCAGGGGCAGGGGCAGGACAGACCCCCTGCACCCCCAAACCCTTGCTCCAAAGCAGCTGCCCCACACCTGTAGCCAGGAGGTCACTGTTGCGCAGGGCAGCCACCGCCAAGATGCAGTACGGCTGCTGCAGGCCCTGGGCGTCCTGCATGCCGTGCGCCTGCCGGGCCAGCACCAGCGGCTTCTTCTTCGCCAGCCCCCACAGGGCTACAGACCTACCAGGGAGGGGAGGCATGAGGGGGTTGCAGGAGGGGGCTTTGCCTACCTACCCCAGGCACTGTCGCGGCCCCGTGCTCACCTGTCATCGGCACCCGACACCACGTGCTCCTCGCCGATGAGCTGGATACAATCAATGGAGCCCCTACAAAGAGAAGGGGCAACTACCATCAGTTACAAGCGTGCTTTGGGATCCTGCTTAGGAGTGTCGTGGTTTAGCCGGCAGCTCAGCCCCACACAGTCGCTCGCTCACTCCCCCACCGGTAGATGGGGGAGAGAATCAGAAGGGTAACGCTCGCGGGTTGGGATAAGAACAGTTTAATGATTAAAATTAAAAGAAACAACAACAGAAATGCAATGTAAAGGAGAACAACGAGAGGCGCAAAGCCCCGGGGGAGGGGAAGGGAGGGGGGAGGGGAACGAACCGCCGAATACTGGTCATGGTGTCACATGGTATGGAATGAACATGCCATTGGCCAGTCGGGGTCAGCTGCCCCCACCATGGCCCTGCCCCTCCCAGCCCCCCGCCCACCACCACACGGCAGAGCGCGGGAAGCTGGAAAGGTAGCCGACCCCCACAGTGAGGAGAATTAACCCCGTCTCAGCCAAAACCAGCACATTCTCCACCCCTTATTCCATACCATTTACACCATGCCCAGGTCCCATACGATGCAATACAACCTTACCAACCACCACCCTTCCCCTTCCCATCCTTTAACATAATACACAGACATCATTCCCTTAGTTCATGGACCTTCCCTGTAAAATGTCCATTAAAATGTCCATTGAGTTCACCCAGTCCATGACACTGGGCTCCATCTGTCGTATCAGTCTTTCAGGGTGGGAGAGATGATGTGTGTGGCGTCGGGTTGCTGCATACCGAGTCAGTCATCGTTCCGTCACTGCTGCACTTTGCTTGTTTCACAGTCTATATTCCATGGATTGGGAGGCTCGTACTCTGATATCATTGATACAACACAGAGGTGACACACAATATTATCTAGCAGTTCACATTGTGCCATTCAGTTCATTGGCTGTTTTCACCCAAAATCAAATCCCCTTGAGGCACACATCGGATTTCTCCATCCTCCCGTATCACCCACCAAGTGCGCCCAGGTCCTCGAGCAAAAGCAATGCCACGAACAAAGGTTTGCCTTTGCCTGAGGCGGGAAGAACCCAGACTGTTTTGCCCAGCATACTTGTTGCGTGCACTACAGGGACTCTATCCCCTTCCACAGTATGTAGGATTTCTGACCAGGTAGGGCCAGCTCGACTGGCAGATCCCCTCGTGTTGACTAACCACGTGGCTTTTGCTAAACGTGTATCCCAGTGCCTGAATGTCCCACCCCCCATTGCTCTCAGTGTAGTTTTTAACAGTCCATTGTACCGTTCAATTTTCCCAGAGGCTGGTGCGTGATAGGGGATGTGATACACCCACTCAATGCCGTGCTCTTTGGCCCAGGTGTCTATGAGGCTATTTCGGAAATGAGTCCCGTTGTCTGGCTCAGTTGTCTCTGGGGTGCCATGTCGCCACAGGACGTGTTTTTCGAGACCCAGGATAGTGTTCCGGGCAGTGGCGTGGGGGACAGGATATGTTTCCAGCCAGCCAGTCGTTGTTTCTACCATTGTAAGCACATGGCGCTTGCCTTGGCGGGTCTGTGGGAGCGTGGTATAGGCAATTTGCCAGGCCTCCCCATGTTTATATTTCAGCCATCGTCCCCCATACCACAGAGGCTTTACCCGCTTCACTTGCTTGATTGCAGCGCATGTGTCACATTCGTGGATAACCTGCGCAATAGCGTCCATGGTCAAGTCCACCCCTCGATCACGAGCCCACCTGTATGTTGCATCTCTCCCTTGATGGCCTGAGGTGTCATGGGCCCACCGAGCTAGAAATAGTTCACCCTTATGTTGCCAGTCCAGATCCACCTCAGCCACTTCAATCTTGGCAGCCTGATCTACCTGCTGGTTGTACCAATGTTCTTCAGTGGCCCGACTCTTGGGGACATGAGCATCCACATGACGTACCTTTACAACCAGGTTCTCTACCCGGATGGGTTTGCCTCTACGCTGCCAGTTGCTTTGCTTCCACTGCTGCTGCCAGCCCCACAGGGCATTTGGCCACCATCCAGGAGTCAGTACAGAGATAGAGCACTGGCCACTTTTCCCATTCAGCAATGTCTAAGGCCAGCTGGATGGCCTTTACCTCTGCAAACTGGCTCGATTCACCTTCTCCTTCAGCAGTTTCTGCTACTTGTCGTGTAGGGCTCCATACAGCAGCCTTCCATCTCCGGTGCTTTCCCACAAGGCGACAGGACCCATCGGTGAACAGGGCATATTGCTTCTCATCTTCTGGCAGTTTGTTATACAGTGGGGCTTCTTCAGCACGTGTCACCTCCTCCTCTGGTGATAGTCCAAAATCTTTGCCTTCTGGCCAGTCCATAATCACTTCCAAGATTCCTGGGCGACTGGGGTTTCCTACTCAAGCCCACTGGGTGATCAGTGCAACCCATTTACTCCACGTAGCACCAGTTGCATGGTGTGTAGAGGGGATGCTTCCTTTGAACATCCAGCCCAGCACTGGCAGTCGGGGTGCCAGGAGCAACTGTGCTTCAGTACCAACCACTTCTGAAGCAGCTCGAACCCCTTCATATGCTGCCAATATCTCTTTTTCAGTTGGAGTATAGCGGGCTTCGGACCCTCTGTATCCCCAACTCCAAAACCCTAGGGGTCGACCCCAGGTCTCCCCATGTGCTTTCTGCCAGAGGCTCCAGGTAGGGCTATTCTCCCCGGCTGCGGTGTAGAGCACATTTTTTACATCTTGTCCTGCCCAGACTGGCCCAAGAGCTACTGCATGAACTATTTCTCGTTTAATCTGTTCAAAGGCTTGTCATTGCTCAGGGCCCCATTTGAAATCATTCTTTTTTCCAGGTCACTTGATAGAGAGGGCTTACGATCATACTGTAATTTGGAATATGCGTTCTCCAAAAACCCACAACGCCCAAGAAAGCTTGTGTTTCCTTTTTGCTAGTTGGTGGAGACATGGCTGCTATCTTGTTGGTCACATCCTTGGGGATCTGACGATGACCATCTTGCCATTTGATTCCTAAGAACTGGATCCCTTGTGCGGGTCCCTTCACCTTACTTTGTTTTATGGCAAAACCAGCCTTCAGAAGGATTTGGACTATTTTCTCTCCTTTCTCAAAAACAACTTCTGCTGTGTTGCCCCACACGATGATGTCATCAATGTGTTGAAGGTGTTCGGGAGCTTCTCCTTGTTCCAGTACAGTCTGAATCAGTCCATGGCAAATGGTAGGACTGTGTTTCCACCCCTGGGGCAGTCGATTCCAGGTGTACTGGACGCCCCTCCATGTGAAAGCAAACTGTGGCCTGCACTCTGCTGCCAGAGGGATTGAGAAGAATGCATTAGCAATATCAATTGTGGCATACCACTTGGCTGCCTTTGACTCCCGTTCGTGTTGAAGTTCTAGCAGGTCTGGCACAGCAGCACTCAACGGTGGAGTGACTTCATTCAGGCCACGATAGTCTACTGTTAGCCTCCACTCTCCGTTAGACTTCCGCACTGGCCATATGGGACTGTTAAAGGGTGAGTGGGTCTTACTGATGACTCCTTGGCTCCTCAGTTGGTGAATGAGTTTACGGACGGGGATCAGAGAGTCTCTGTTGGTGCGATATTGCCGCCGGTGCACTGTTGTGGTGGCGATCGGCACCTGTTGTTCTTTGACCTTCAGCAACCCCACAACAGAAGGGTCCTTCGAGAGGCCAGGCAAGGTCGACAGCTGTTTAGTTTCCTCCGTCTCCAAGGCAGCTACACCAGAAGCCCACCTGTACCCTTCTGGGTCCTTGAAATACCCTCTCCTGAGGTAGTCTATGCCAAGGATGCACGGAGCCTCGGGGCCAGTCACAACGGGGTGCTTCTGCCACTCATTCCCAGTTAGGCTCACTTCGGCCTCCAATACAGTTAGCTCTTGGGATCCCATAAATCACCTCAAGTACAGCTAAATCCCTTTGATACTGGATGCCTTTCTCCATAGAGATACCGCTCTCCGCAGGACCCCAGGAGGAGATGAACTCCCCACCAGCACCCCTCCGCCACACGTGGCAGCACCAGCCCCCTCTCCCGTACCAGGTACTTGCCATCCGATGAGATGGCCATGCAGAGGACGTGGGATGCGTGCCCCATGTGCCGCTCCTCGGTGCCCTTCTTCCCCCCGGGCACCACGCACGGCCTCTTCCCGCTCTCCACCTCCCCTACGGGAAAGGCATCGCCGTCACGCCCTGGGAACCTCCCAACATATTGGGAAGCACCAACGAGCCTCCCACAGAGCCCAAAACGATGCACGTGCACATCCCCGGAAGGGGCAGGGGCCCAGCCACCTCCACAGGCACCCACGCTCCTGCTGCTGCAGGGTCCCTCCCTGCAGGGTTCAGGCTGGGGGAACAGCCAGTCGCGGCCCCAAGGGAACACTTGCATTTGATGAGGGAGCCGTCCTTGGAAGCCGAAAAGATGAACCTGTCATCTGGAGAGATGACCAGGCAGGTGACGGGCAGCTGGTGCCCCTGCAGCACTCGAATGCTGGCTGGATCTGGAGGCTGCACCCGCAGGGAGAGCGGGATGTGAGCTGGGCCTCCCTCGGTCCCTTCCCCCGGCATGGGAGTACCCAAGCACAGCACCCTCCCTCCTCCAGGGTACCAGCCCCCGGCACCCTGGGCAGAAGAAGGGCCCTGGTCCCGGAGCCAGCACCGTAACTCGGGGTGCCGGCCCTGGCTGTGCGCGAGTGCCCCCAAAGCCAGCACTTAGAGCCTGGCAGCCCCCCGGCGCCCCCAGCGCTGGGCACTTACGTCTTTGGCGACCAGGCGCTGCAGCCGACCCTTCTGCTCCAGCTGGGCAAGAAGCGGGAGGCTCAGTGGAGGTGGCCCCGGCCCCGCGGGAGCGGGGCAGAGCCCGCCGCCGCTGCCGGGACTGGGGGGACGCGCCCGCCCCACTGCTCACCACGTCCTCTTTCAGCCGGTCGCCGATGAGATCCGCCGGATGCGTCTCCTCCTCCTCCTCTGCCGCCGCCCGCTCCTCCTCTGTGGCGGACGCGGGGCGTGAGGGCCGGGCTCAGCACCGAGGGCTGCACGCCCCTCTGCCCCACCGGGGTACCGGCACCGGGCGGCACTCACCGTGCTGGCGGAGCTGCTCCAGGTACAGCTTGGCCAGGCGCAGCTTCTTCTCCTGCGGCGTCTCCTCCACCTCCTCCTCTACCGCCGCCTCCTGCCGCCGCCGCCGTCCCAACGACGGGCTGCGGGGACAGGCGTGAGCACCGGCACCGGCACCGGCTTCCCCCCGCGGCGCGGCTCGTACCTCGTCGACGGGCCGGACGGCCGCCGCCCGCGACCTCCTCTCGGCGCCCAGGACCTGAGGACCGAACCAGGGTGACTCCAGGGATGGAATTGGACGGGACGGGACACGGACACCGACCAGAGCGACCTCGCAGGGGTAGTCACTCTGCAGCCCCCTCCGCCCGGCCCGGCCCTCACCGCCGCCCGCGGCCGCCGCCGTCCCGCCGCCCCGCGTGGGGCTTTGGCCCTACAGCTGCCCGCCGCCGCCATGCTGCCGCTCCACGTGCTGCCCGTCCCGCCGGCTGCAGGGGCGCGCCCCGCGCCTATTGGCTGCAGCCGACTAGGTCCCCCTCCCGCCGCGCCTGCGGCCCCGCCCCCGCTTCCTATCGGCGGGCCGCGCTGTCACTCGAGTAGTGACGACTCCGCCGCGCCCCCCGGTGCTGCTGGGCCTGCCCCCTCGGCGACACAGCCCGCCCCCTGGTGCTGACAGCCACGCCCCCTCGGCGGCTTGCCCCGCCCCCGGTGCTGCTGGCCCCGGCCTCTCGGCGCAACGACACGCCCCCTGGTGCTGCCTGGCTTCTGGTCCCGTAGCACGGCCTTTGCGGGCTCCCAAGGACCCCGGCCTTGGCTGTCGCCGGGGGTAGTGGTGGGACGGCCTGTCCCGGCGATGCTCTCAAGCGCTAAAACCGGCTTTTGTTCGGAAGCTTTATTTTGCGCCTTTAGTGTCTTGTCTCTGGCACCTGGGGAGGCGTGGAAGGGCAGCGGGAGCACCCTTCGGCTGCTCCAAGTTAGGCAACAGGCTCGCTTCCTCAAGGATAAGCAGCCAAAGAATGTCACCACGCGTACCCAGAGCATCCTGGAAGGGCTGCTGACTGCAGGCGGGTGGTCTCCCTTTTGGAGATCGCTCAAAGGCGACAGCTCCGCTGAGGGCTTGGTTTCCCCGTGTGACCTCCTGAGGGCGAAAAGGGGGAAAAGGGGATAGCAGCATTAAGGTGTGACCCTCTCAGGACCATAAAGCCCCTTTGTGTTAGGTAAAATGGCCACTCAGAAGGCAGTTAACGCCCAGGATTTTGTCTCTTCACCGGCCAAAGGGATTGATAAACTGTACCATCTTTTGGAGGTGCACCAATCTCGCCCCTCACCCCGGGGACAAGATTGGGTGAAAAAACATTGGTTTCAACCGCAGAGTGTAGTAGGCAGGATAAGGGTAGTGTAGAAGGAAGCTAGGGTTAGACCGGGGAAAGGAAAAGCTGTAATTTGCGCAGTCCTGGGAGCGAGTCTGTCAGCAGCGGTGGAAGAGAGGAAACGGAGGCTTTGTCAAGCCGATGTCACAATAGACTCACTGCAGGTGGTCATAAAGTCACTGCAGGAACAATTGGAGGGAAACAAGCGATTGTTGCAGGAGGAGAGAAATCAAAATGCCATACTGAAGGAAGAATTGAGGGATCAGCTTTTGAGGGAAGCAGATACACTGGCGGAAGTAGAGGTGAAACTTTCAGAGAAAGGGGTACGGCAAGTTTACCCTCAGGGAGTCTTGCAGAGGGCAAGGGAAACTGTAGAAAGCTTCCCTCACATGTATCCACTCTTTAAAACAGAGTACTTGTATGAGGACAATAACGATGACCGTCCTCAAGTTCTCACCAAAGAAGTCCCATTTACAGCAACCGAAGTAGCAAAGTTGAAAAAAGACTTTGCAAGAACTCCGAAGGAATCGGAGACAGAATATGTGTGGAGAGTGTCCCTGTCAGCAGGGGGGGATGGAATTTTGTTGTCGGAGAAAGAAGCAGAAGGCTATTGGGGTCCAGGTGTGTTCTTAACTACAGGTAATCGCCGAGCCCCATGGTCATTAACCCAGAGGGCTGCGTATTGGGCCGGAGGGCTGAACCCTTTGGAGAGGGGAGATCCCCTTGCCATAACAGGTACGGTGGATCAACTAGTGGAAAGCGTGCAGAAAGCAGCCTGTCTCCAAAAGATGTATGATCGGGAGCTCAAGCCCCACCAGAGTTCCCCGATGATGATGCCTGTAGACCCAGGGAGGATGACTCCCCTGATCCGGGGACTCCCTGACTCCCTGAAACCCACTGGGATCCAATTACAGGGGAGAATTCAAAATAATTCCGAAGGAGAAAGAACTGCGGCCACTCTGGAAGGGATAATAACCCCTGACCATTGGCGGTTGGGAAGGAAAGTGTGGACGTGGAGGGAGGTAGCGCAGGAATTAATTAATTTTGGGAGAAAATATGGCCCTGATGGTGGATCGTTCCAAAAAACCGAAACAAGGGTTGTACAGTCTGCAGAGCAAGTTAACAATCGGCAGCTGTCAATTGGGAAGGGCCAGGATTTGAGGCCACTCCGCAACAATCATCCCGGGAGAGAGAGACTCCTAAGTCGACAGGGCTTATGGCATCTAGGGCTTCAGAAGGGCATTCCTCGAGACCTGATGGATGGACTCCCGACCCCAAAATTGGAAAAACTTGTACAGAAATGGTCAGGGAAGAAGGCCACTCTCGGAGTAGTTGCCGCTGCTCCACCCCTGATAGATCTTGAGGGGGAGCTGACTAGGGAAAAGGCGGAAAACTAGACCCTCCGTTCCCCAAAGGTGAGGAGAGGAGCGGAGGATGGATGTTTGTAAGACAACTCACCTTGAATCTAAGAGGGGATTTATTAGTCACAGTAGCTGTAGGACCAAGGAAAAGACCGGTAATTTTTCTAATTGATACTGGGCCACAAATCACCGCACTGATGCAGACCGAAGCAGAACGGTGCGGGATCTCTATCCCATCTAGAAATCTAATTATCTTAAATGCTCTGGGAAAGACACAGTCAATGCCTATGAGTTCAGTGACACTATGGTTCCCAGGAGAGGAAGCCCCCATCAATACCATGGTAGCCATAGGACCTTTTCAGACAAACATTTTAGGCATGGCTGCGTTGAAGGGAAGGCAGTGGCATGACACCCAGGGGAACTCGTGGTCTTTTGGCATCCCCCAGGTCAGGCAATTAACTGAAACATCTTGGGCGGAGGTGCGCCTATTGCAAACGGCACCTGGCCTTCCCCCCTCCAAGATTACCAACGTAAAACCCTATGCGTTGCTGCTAGGAGCCAGGGAAGGGATAGCCCCAGTAACTGAGGATCTCAAACAGCAGGGAATTTTAGTGTTTACTCACTCCCCGTACAATTCACCAGTGTGGCCAGTATGCAACCCTAATGGAAAATGGCGCCTGACCATTGACTATCGGCGACTGAATGCAAACACTGGCCCCCTGACTGCGGCTGTACCCAACATAGCCGAATTACTTGCAGCCATTCAAGAACAGGCCCACCCTATCTTAGCAACCATTGATGTGAAGGACATGTTTTTTATGGTTCCACTCCAGGAGTGTGATCGAGACCAATTTGCTTTTACCTGGGAAGGACAACAGTATACTTTTACCCGTTTGCCTCAGGCATATAAACACTCGCCTACCTTGGCCCACCATGCCCCAGCACAGGAATTGGCAATAATCCCATCAGAAAGAGAGGTCAAAGTCTATCAGTATATTGATGACATACTAAAAGGGGGACATACCATAGCTTCGGTGCAGACTATGCAGGACAGAACTATTAATCACCTGGAAGGAACAGGCCTTCAAATACCCAAAGAAAAAATACAAGCCCCTGCCAGTGAAGTTAAGTTGTGGGGCATCTGGTGGAAAGGAGGGTCAGCCTGTATTCCTCAGGACACCCTCTCAGCGTTAGATCAGGTAAAAATTCCGGAAGGTAAAAAGAAGCTGCAACACACCTTGGGATTCTTGGTCTTTTGGAGAAAGCATAAGCCAAAATTTGCAATAATGGCACGTCCCTTATATGACCTGTTGCGAAAGAGGGTGATTTGGAAATGGACTCCAGCTCACGATGAGGCACTGCAGCTTTTGGTGTTTGAAGCAAGCACCCATCAAACTTTGGGCCCTATCCACCCCACCGACCCAGTTCAAATTGAATGGGGGTTCGCACACTGGGGATTGTCAATTCATTTTTGGCAGAAAGGAGCAGAAGGTCCCATTCGACCGACTGGGTTTTATTCTAGGAGTTTTAAGGATGCTGAAAAGCGGTACTCCAGCTGGGAAAAGGGTTTGTTTGTAGTGAGCTTAGCTCTTAGAGAAGCGGAGCGAACCATACGCCAACAACCTATAGTTTTAAGGGGACCCTTTAAGGTAATTACGCCTGTGTTAGCAGGGACCCCTCCCCCTGACGGGGTGGCCCAAAGGGGTACTGTGAGGAAACGGTATGCTAAAATCGAACATTACTGTAGTGTTTTTACAGTCACTGAAGGTACCGCAAAGGTGTTAAACATACAGGAAGAAGCGACAAACCTTCTGGAGGAGGATACCCCTCCTCCTTCTGTAGTTAGGATTGCCCCGCCATTTTCGGAGGAGCTGCGAAACGTATGGTTCGCAGACGCCTCCGCCAAACGAGAGGGCCAACAGTGGAAGTATCGGGCTGTAGCTATTCATGTGGATACCTAGAGGGAAATAATTGCTGAAGGCGAGGGCAGTGCCCAAGTGGGAGAGTTAGTGGCGGTATGGAGTGTGTTTAATAGCGAGGGAAAAGCAGGGACTCCGGTGTACATCTACACTGACTCGTCTGCAGTATTCAAAGGGTGCACAGAATGGCTCCCTTTTTGGGAACAGAACAACTGGGAGGTAAATCGGGTGCCAGTGTGGCAAAAGGAGAGGTGGCAAGAAATCTTAAATGTTGCCAAACACGGGGATTTTGCAATAGGATGGGTGCCTTCCCACCCGGAAGGGGGTACTCCAGTGAGTGAGTGGAATAATAGGGCGGACGAATTGGCCAGAATTGCCCCTCTGCAGAAGGAGGACCAAACAGGAGAAAATTGGGATAGGCTCCTAGAATGGCTACATGTTAAACGTGGCCACGCGGGGTCTAATGATTTATACAAGGAGGCACATGCCAGAGGCTGGCCTGCCCCTCGGGACGCTTGCAGGGCCTGTATTTCAGCTTGTGAGCAATGCCGACTTTGGCTAGAGCGACATCCCAGGGAGGAGTTCCCACTCCATTTGAGAGACAAAAAGACCCTCTGGGAAGTCTGGCAAATCAATGATATTGGGCCTTTCCGAAAGTCAGAAGGAAAACAATATGTATTAGTAGGCGTGGAAGTAATTTCTGGCCTAGTCCAGGCCGAAGCATTTCCACGAGCACCTGGGGAAAATACAGTGCGGGCCCTGAAATTCTGGTTTAGCTCCCTCCCAAAACCTGGTTCTATTCAGTCAGACAATGGCAGTCATTTTACTGCTACCAGAGTACAGGAGTGGGCAAGGGAAGAAGGAATCAAGTGGGTATTCCACACCCCGTATTACCCCCAAGCCAAGGGGATAGTGGAACGAACTAATGGACTCTCAAAACGATTTCTGAAACCTCATAAGCCGCATTGGGCGGAGCACCTCTGGGATGCAGCTACCCGAGTCAGTGGTCGCTGGGGAACAAATGGATGCCCCCGATTAAATGGCTTTTGTCCTAAACCCCCAGTTTTAATTCCAACGTCTCAAGCTCTTAGTGTTCCAAGGGAACCGAACCAACCTTCTCTCCTGGACAGCCAGCGTCGGTAGAAATGCCAACCGTTGGGACCGTCCCCCTCATACTTACTGAACCCCTTAACAAATATGCCTGGAAGGCTGAAGATGCCTGGGGGGGAAAGAGCACAAAATTAACACTCGCTGGATTGTTCCCTCATTTTAAGCACGTAGATGAAGCCCAAACTGGGCAAGTCGACGTTTTGTTTCATTTCACAGGAGATCCCTGTGGGAACGCAACCGAATGTGGGAAGATTAACATTTGATTTTGACTATGTGTATTTTTGTGATTGATTGTATAACATTTGTAAGCTTAGGCTGGATTTGTAGAGCAAAATGTCAATTTTGTTGTTTTGGTGTATTGTACGGGTCGCGATCCCTGGAACAATCAGTTATCCCCTCAAAGACTTTAGGGATGAAGGAAATGATATAAAGAATTCTTTTATGCAATTGGCTGAACAAATAGCAAGTGTTTATAACCTCACAGAATGCTGGATATGTGGAGGACCGTTTGGTCTATCAAGTTGGCCCTGGGTAGCTATACCTTTGCTACCAAAATGGTGGGTGAGTAAATATAGCGAAACGAAAGGGAATAAAACATGGCAAAGCTCACATGACTCACCCAGAGAAAGGTAAATACTGTTTGGCTAGAACACAAAAGGATGGCGTCTTTGTGGGTAACGGCACATGTGAATGGACATATCAGAACGTAAGCATAACCGTTCAGGTGGGAGAGGGGCCACATGAAAAGGATGAACTCGTATACAGCTATGCCTGGGTGAATGAAGAGGGATACCAGAATGCATTTCCCAGATTTTGGTCTCTCACACCTAATACCAGCCGAGGCAACTCTGTGGGCCGTGCTTGTATTTGGGACCAGGAAGCAGGAGCTTACAACTGTAAATATTGTAATAGAATAGATTGGCCCCGTTGGAGGAGAACGTGGGAAGACCTTTGTTCAGACATACCATGTTGTGAAAACTCCACAAAGGAATCGCTATATTGTTGCGTTGAAAGTGGCCGTTTGGTTTAGAACCTACCCCTTATTTTGACCCTTCGCCCCGTGTGGAACATTGGAAAGGACCCTTTGCTAACGGATCAGTGGCCCTCGAGGGACACTGTTGCATATGTGGAAACCATGCATATAAAGCGTTACCAGCAAGCTGGTCAGGAATATGTTGCGTTGGGGTGATCCGTCCCTTGGTTTTCTTACTCTCAGAAACAGACGGAGACCATTTAGGCATTTGAATATATGATGATTTGAAGCGGGAAAAACGATCCAAAGTTACTGATACCTCCCTCACCGATGGGAGTGGCCGGTCCTGGGGTAAAGACGTGCGGACCCCCCAGCGTATCATACAACATTATGGACGTGCAACTTGGAACCCCAATTGTTACCGAAAAACGTAGTAAAATCAGAAACAACTCCTTAACACTAATTTAGTATTAAAGAGCAGGCATTCTTTATTCACGGCGCCGGATGCAGGGGGGATCGTTCCTCCTCACGTGCATACCTTACGCACCTTTCCCATACAATTTATAGATCAAAAATTTACCTATTCATACATATTCATTATTGTCCTTTCTACTGATTGGTACAAACTTGCTTGTTCCACATGTAGATTACTGCGCAAACTCAGTCGACTTCTTCTATTGTTCTCTTTTGAGTAGGTGGCATTACTTGGGTCGGTGGTCCGTGAGTCGGTGGTCGCGATCTCCCCCCTGCTGGAATTACCTTTTACCCTTTTGGCTCTCAGTCCCGGCAATCCTGGCCAGTTTTCTCAGTCTGCTACACAAAACTGCACTTTATCATTCCTTTTGACAGAAGTGCATTCTTCTAGTAACAAAACACATTGTCTATATATAAATGATTAGAAACACAAATTGGTTTTGATCACTACACAGATCGATGGATACGCTAATTCCTATACTCTATGTTCTCATGTAACAATTCTAGTTGATTTGGCTACACAATGAATGGGTTAGTGGTGCTCGAGAACCCATTTATAATCTACATTGCATTATCCGGCTGCAAGCCGTATTAGAAATTATCACCAATCAAACAGCTGAGGCCCTCGACCTACTGGCAGATCAGGCAACCCAAATGCAAACTGCAATTTATCAACATCACTTGGTTCTCGACTACCTACTAGCCGAAGAAGGCGGGGTCTGTGGGAAATTGCATGATTCTAGTTGCTGTTTAAAAATCAATGACAATGGCAAAGTCATCAAACAAATTACTGCCGGAATACGGAAATTGGCCCATGTTGCCCCCCAAACCTGGAACGGCTGGAATGTCGATATGTTCTCCTGGCTTCCAGGAGGTCCTTGGATCAAACAAATCTTATTTTACCTATTGCGTGGTCTAGCTCCGTTACTGTTTTTGCCATGTGTCATCCCATGTTTCATTCAGTTAATCCAACGTGTTGTCACAAATATGCAGTTTGTACCCATTGTATCACCTGATGGAGTTAAACACATTGGAGCTGTACGTCAATCTGTGTCATCCACAGCCCAAATTGTACAAAGCGTTTGTCTCCCCAGTCTGTTTTATTTGGAAACTGAATTGTTACTGATGTTAGGCATTGGCCTTGTTTAGAGTTTATCCTGGAAGGGCTGCTGACTGCTGGCGGGTGGTCTCCCTTTTGGAGATCGCTCCAAGGTGACGGCTCCACGGAGGGCTTGGTTTCGCGGAGTGACCTCTTACCATTCCTCTTGGGACTTCCAGCGTCCCTGGGTGGGAACGGGCGCAGGGCTGGTGGGGATGGGTGGCATGGGCAGGAGGCAGAGCTGCCCTTCCTGCTGGGGACACGGAGGGGACAAAGCTGCCGGAGTCAGAGCGTTGGTGGCTTTGTAGCTCCCGCACTCGGCCACGTCGGCCCCAGGCAGCGCAGGCTCCTCAGACGGTGGGAGGCAGAAAAAGTGATTCACCCTGGCGTGGCCCTGGGGACGGGAGGGAAGGCTTCAGCCTCAACTTCATCCTCGGCTCTGGCTCCGGCTCCGGCTCTGGCTCCGGCTTCTCCTTCCCTCTGTTTTGCAGCCCAGCCCAGCCCAGCAGCTGGTGCTTCGTGGCAAAGACAAAGCGTGTGGGCAGGTGATGCCCTGCACCACGGGAAAAAGCGGCTGTTCTGCTGCTCTCCAGAGGACGCCAGCTCCTCTGGGGCTGAGGTCTCTTCTCTCCTGTTAGACTTTGGGAAGAGGAGATACCCCAAGCCGCAGAGCACCCTAGGGCTGGGGTTGCTGCTTTCTCTCTGCCTGAGCAGAGTCCTCGCTGGGTGCCGAGTGCCACCTCGTCCATGCCCTCAGCAGCCGGAAGCTCAGCCGTTGCACGTTAAACCTCGACTCAGCCTTCCTCAAGCTGAGGATGAGGAGCGCCTGTGTTGCCAGGGAGGAGACCAGGAGACTCGTGTCTCTCCCTGCATCTTGAAGGACTGCGGGGACAAAGCAGCAGAGGTGAGGTGACAGCCCTGTGTCCCCTCCAGGCAGGGCACGTTGTGCCCCGTGATTCCAGGGCCAGGAGGGAGCCGGGGGGCGGGAGGCTCAGCTGGGTGCTGCCGGTCAGGAATGTGCCCCTCCAGAAACAGCCCCCTCCCCGGAGACACGCACACGCTGGGAGTAGAGCCCCCCTCTCCCAGGGGGGAGCTCCGTGCCGGGGTCCTTCCTCCTCCCCACTGCCCTCACTCACCCTCTCTGATGTACTGCAACTCCTCGTGCCCATCCACCTGCCGTCCGATGAGCCCTGAGGGGATGCAGCCCGTTGGGGACCCTGCTGCCTGTTGGGGACCCCGCTGCCCATTGGAGAACCCTCCACCCAGCCCACCTGGCCAGCACAGCTCCCCGGGGTGGGGGCTGACCCTGGGCTGCGGCATCGGGGAGGGGATGGATGAGCCTCCTGCCAGCCCTGCCTGCACAGCCAGGGGTGGGATGGGCAGAAGGAGTGCCCACAGGTCCTGCGCTGGGCCACAGGGACCCTGGGAGAAGGAGGGAGGGACCACGGGGCTCGTGGCTCACCGATGAACCTGACAGCTTCCCGCCGCAGGGGCTCCTGCGGGCTCCGCAGGTAGGACTGGCTCTGGCGCAGGTATTCCTTGGCCCTGCTCCTGTTCCTGGCCAGCTGGAGGGAGGAGAAGGGTGCGCGGTTGGTGCAGAGCTGCCCCCCAATTGGGCCCTCCCCCCCCGCCCAGGGCCACCCTCCTTCCCCCCAGCAGGACATTCCCAGCTCCCTGCCGTGTGGCATCGGGGTTCGGAGGGAGCAGAGGGCTCCCCAGGGACACTGAGGTGCCGTCCTGCTGGCAGGGTGCCCTTTGGGACTCCGGGGGAGAGGACAGCCTGGGGCAGAGCCTGCTCCAGGAGGGTGCATACCGCCATGGGGGCACAGGCCCCCCGTCCCCCGTGCTGGGCATGGGGCAGGGCTCACCCAGGGCGCAACCTGGGGGCGCTGGGGCTGTGCGTACCAGGCACTCGCTGATCCTCCATGCCTGCACGGTCTCGCCCAGCTGGGCCAGCTGCCGCCACTTCAGGAACTGTCCAGCACTGCTGAGGGTTTCCTGGGAGGCCTGGTGAGTAGCAGAGATGCCACCACCACCGCCAGGGACACAAGACCCTGTGTCCCCCCTCTTTGGAGGGCTCAGAGCCTGCCCTGCCCGTGCAGGGAAGACGCACCAGCTGGGGACTGATGCTGCCACCGGGTTCAGCACCCTGGGGGAATATAAGGGCAGCCACCCTCTCTGGGTGGAAGCCTGTCAGGCTCTAGTGTTTTGGCCTTGGTGACCCCAGGCTGCTGCAGAGCCACAGCGCCGTCTCTGGGGCTGCAGGGACTCACGCCAGGGGTTGTGCGGAGGGAGCTGGGTGGGAAAGGGACCTAATTCCCCATCCACCCGGGGAGCGGGAGGAGAAAGGCAGCAGCGGGCAGGGAGGTGCGCTGTGCCTGGTGCTAGGGACCCAGCGAGCTAGACCTCATGGCGACACACTTTTAAAGGGTCCAGCACCCCCCTGCCCAAGGAACAGGTCAGGTTGGGAGTCCCACCTTGGCCACATTCTTGTCCTCGTCGTGCAGGTGAAAGAGCAGTGGCAGCAGGCTGCCCCACACCACCTCCTTCATCTTCTTCTTTTTGGCATCCACCACAACCCCCATTGTGTTTCGGAAGAGCCGGATGGAGAGCTCCCGCACAGTGCTCGACTCCTGGTGCAGGAGAGGAAGAGGACCTCAGTCTCAAGCCTATGGCAAGCAAGGGGCCCAAAACAGCTGCAGGCAGCCCTGCTCCAAAAGGGAGCAAGCTGTGGCATAGAGAAGGTCTGCCCAGGGAGGCTAGGGTCCCTGGGGCTGGGGGTTGGAGAAGGAGACCCTGCGGAGGGCTGGAGGATGCTGCCAGGGCAGGGTGTGCATCGGTGGGGCTCAGCACGTCTGCCAACGTCCTGCAATCATCGTCTCTGCCGCGACAGGGAGGCTGAGCCAGGGTGGGTCCACGTGGGGGTTTGGGACACAGCACAGAGCTGCCAAGGGCAGCGATGGGGTCTGGGGGCTGCGGGGCAAAGCATCCCCCTGCAGAGCACGGGAGGCATGAATGGAGGTGCCTGTTGAGAGGGGCACGGGTCTCTCCCCCAGCCTTACGTCGCTGAAGAGCGGCTGGAGCTTCTCAGCCAGCGCCAGGGCAGTCAGGCTGAGTGTCTTCCCCTCCAGCAGCCGGAGCAGGTTGCTGAGCAGGGACAGGGCGATGGCGCTGGCATCACTGTCAGCACCCTGCAGCTGCTCCATGACATACGGCAGCAGGACGAGGGTTTTCCTTGCCTGTTGGAGACACACCATCTCCTTTTTGTAAAGGAGCGACCTACCAGAGGGGTGAAAACCCTCTCCGCGCAGACTGGCCTCCCACTAGCTTCTCAGCAGGCAGTGCAGGTCACAAGGGCAAGGTCCTGGCAGACAGGGCTTACCGCCATGGCCGTGAGAAGAGCAGGGCGCAGAGGGTGAGGACAGACAGCTCTGGCTCCTTGCCAGCCCCTTGGCTACCCCCTTCTCCACCAGACCCCCTGGGTAGGCTGGTGGGCACCTGGCGCTGCCTGGAAAGCTGCCCGAGCTGCCAGCAGCCCCTGCTGCAGCTGCTGCGTTTCACCCCGGGGCTCAGCACCCCACGGTCAGGCTCTGCAGACCCCACGCTTGGGCTGGTCACTCTGCCACCAGCACCCCTGCCAGGACGTGCTGGCAGCAGAAGCCCCTTCCCCTCGGCACTACTGCCTCTCTCCTTGCACGGCACAGTCATGGGGCAGAGGGCGGGGCAGGCAGGAGAGCTGGCAGCAGCCGGCACGGCTCCCTGTGCCCAGAAAAGCCCGAGCCACCACGTTACCCGTCACCCACTGCTCCACCCTGGGCTGCTGTCCCGGCTGTCCCTGCTGCCCCCTACTCACCGTGTCGGGCCTCTCACTGAGCCTGAGGAGGCCCCTGAGCACCAGGCTGGGCATCCCCAGGCACTGGCTCTGCAGATACATGGGGAAGATTTCCAGGGCACGGTCCAGCTCTTCACTGAGGCTGGTGCAGCCCAACATCTGAAACACGCACAGCGGGAGCTGGTGAGGTGTGGTGCTGCCTCCAACCACTACCTCAGGGCAAGGATGCTGGGTCACGACCAAGCCCAGACACAGGCAGCAGGGACTGTGGAGAAGCCCCGTGCCCCACACTCCACCACACTGGTTGCTCGCCTGCTCCTCCACGGCGACAACCAGAGCCCATCTGCTGCCCCAGCTCCCCCCACAGCAGCTGGCATGGGAGAGCTGAGCATCGGAGAGAGCTTGGAACAGTGCCGTCAGGCTCACCTCAACGAGGAAGACCATGGCGATCATCCCCCAGGTGGGCTCCTCCACACTGAGGAGTTCTGCCAGATGGCAGAAGATGGTGGAGAGCAGGGGTCTTGGGGTCTTCATCATCTCCCTGGCAGGGGGAAGGAGGCACCATCAGGCCTGAGCCAGGCAGACACATATCTTTGGGGTTTGCACCACTCTGGGCATCACCCACCTGCAGCGCTTTCTTTGAGCAACGGGAGCCCTCTGCCATCTGTGCCCCCAAGGGAGGGGGTGACATGGGGTGATGGTCCCCGAGGAGCAAGGGAGAAGGGCCTCTCACCTGGCCACAATGCGGACTCCCATGAGGTGGGTCTGGCTGCTGAGCAGGGCATCCCAGCCACCCTGCGCCTCAATGGCCAGCGCCTGGCTCTCAAAGCCCATGCTGCAGAGCAGCACTCTCATGGACTGCACCACAGACCTGCACAAAGAGAAATGCTCAGCTCCCACTGGCACCCCTGCCTTGGCTCCAGGTAGCTGGCAGGGATGAGAGGACAGGGATGGAGCACCTGATGGGACCGAGCAGATCCTCTTGGTGCTCCCTCCAAAAGATGTGCACCTCCTGCACCGTCAACTCCGTGGTGAATGACACTTGGAAAAGCAGTGCCAGGAAAAGCTGGGGGAAAATCGCCTCCACCTCCCGCAGGCAGGTGCGCTGCAGGAGGATCTCGCTTACCGTCCTGGCTGCCTGCAGAAGACAGCTAGACACTGAGACGTCCCTGCGCCCCTGGGGACGTCAAGGCTTGGGATGGGCAGGGAAGGAGAGTGGAGGCCCTGGACAGCCGAGAGCAGCCCCAGAGGTCAGTGAGGCCTCATCCAGTAACTCACAGCCAGGGAGAGGACGCGGGGGTTGTCCCCAGTAGAGGTGGAGGTCTTGCACGGCGACTGGTTCATCAGCCTGCTGAGCAGCTCCTGCAGCACCTTCTCCGCAACCTGGGGCTTGGAGAGTGTCACCTTCCACATGCGCATCGCAACACTGCGGGGACCCAGGGCTCTGTCAGCAGGGACACCCCGGAGGATGGCCAGGCTGAAGTCCCTCGGGAGGGTCTTAGGGCCCCTCTCCCGGAGTGAGAGGACCCCCAAAGGCTGGTGGGCCCCGTACCAGGTACATGTTGGGGAGCACTGCAACAGGCTGGCCACCACCATGCTGGGCTGTTTGTGCATCAGCACCAGCAGGGCCCTCTCCAGGCTGTTGAGGGCTACCACCGCCCTGATGAAGGGCAGGTTTCTGTAGATGGCCCACACGATGTTCAGCACCTGGACAACAGACACAGAAGGGAGTGGGGGTGTCAGCGGGGTGAGCGCAGCTGTTTACCCAGCTCCCACTGGGAGCCGCTTTGCATTCCTGCTGCAGTACGCTGGCTTGAGATGGCATCAGTGCTGGTCAGGCACAGGGCCCAGGGAGGAACGATCCTCTGGTGGGCCCGAGTGTTGGCTGTGCCACCCACGGGCTACTCACCTGTCCCATCGGGAAGGCAGGGTCTGCCACAAGGACTTCCACCATGTGGGCAGCCGCCCTGATGCTGTAGGCGCTTGGGGCTCTCAAGCTCTTGATGGCCATGAGGATGATGTCTACCTGGTCAGAGGGCTGGAGGTGGTACTTGAACATCTGTGCGATGAAGGAGAGGAGGGGAGGTTTGTCACCTAGAGCATCACACAGAGCATCTTGGCTGTGCAGTGAGAGTGGGATGCAGAGCCAGGCTGCGCTGGGGAGGAGACCGATGGTGGGGGTCAGGGTTCTGTGGGGAAGCGGAGCTTGCTGCGGGCTTTTGCCTAGCCTCCGCTCAGGAACAGTGTGAGCCCACATCATCCCCACGCATCAGGTGTCCCTTCACTCATGCTGACCACCCCAGGCAGGAGCCGAAGGCACTTCTTACCGAAAAGATTTCGTTAGCGCTGCTTTTTTGCGAGATCTGCCCGTCCTCCCAGAGCTGCAGCTGCCCTGTGTCATGCAGCCAGGGCCACCTGCCTAGGGAGGACGAAAACCAGGGTGCTCAGAGAGAGGGTGAAGAGCTGGAGGTGCAGTCTGAGAGCTTTAGGCAGAAAAGTCACTAGTAAAGAAAGAGGGCACCCAGGCAGGTCTGGGGAGCAGATACCCAGGGAGGGTCTGGGGCTATTGCGAACAGGGGCAAGGGGAAATGGCTCTTTAGACTGCAGGCAGGCAGGCTGGATCAGGCTTTCTCTCACCAAGGAGAGTGGTCCCTGGCTGCCCGTGCCTGGGGGCACCCAGCCCATCACAGCTTCTCTTACTTCTCTGCTGCAGGATGAAGGCATGCAGGTGACGGAGAGCTTTTGCAGCTTCGCAGCGGGTCGCCTTGTCCTTACAGGTGCAGCAGAGGGTGAGGTGCCCAACCAGCCTCCCCAGCATCACAAACCGATGTGTCTTGGAGCACTGATGCCTGAGGACTACAGCTTGTGCGAAGCAGGGGCAGACCTGGAGGAAGAGAGGCAGTGTGGGTATGAGGTGAGCCTAGGCACAAGGTGAGCCCCAGCTGCGCCCAGAGCAGCCAGGCAGCAGCCCACCGCAGGGGAGGGCTGCTGGACCCAGGTTCCTGCCTTGGGAGAGAGCACGGACAAGGACAGGGGCAGGGCAAAGACCCCTGCTCCTGACTTCCTGCTGACTGGGTGCCCAGCTTCCCTGGGAGGTGCTGGGGCTCAGGAGCACAGCGATGGGGGACTGGGGCTGCCCAGACTGGGAGCTCGGTACCTGCAGCAGGGGTTCGGTGGCGATGAAGTTGGCCAGCCTGGCAATCCGTGCCACAGCCCTCTCCTGCACTGCTGCTAGCTTGGAATCGGTGAAGGGCAGCAGGAGCTGGGAGGAGAAAAGCTGCTGATCTGCCAGGGAGGTGGCATGGCACAGCACGGCATGGCCAGGCTTGCGCCGGGGCAGGGCCTGGGCCCAGGGCACGTGCCCTTCTTGCCCCTCGAAGCAACCTGCTGCAGCCAGGCGGGCCACCGCATCCCACTCCTGCCGCTGCCTCTGCTGCCTTCCACTCACTCGCTCCCCACCCAAAAAAAGGTCCCTCCACCCCCCACCCAAGGAACCCAAGACTTTGGGGTGACCACCTCCCTGGGGACCTGTGGTGGAGGCTCTAGGATGTGGCCCGGGGGAAAGTCCCAGGGCTGGGCTCCCCTTGCCAGACAGGCAGATCCATCTGTGAGGGAGTGTTGGGCAGGACGAACAGCAGGCAGGGCTGCAGGAGCAGGGTGGGCTGGGGCAGGAGCAAAAGGAGCTCTGGCAGCAGCCAGGAGGCAGGGGGCTGGTGGGGAGGCAGCGCAGGGAAGGAGGAACATCTTTGCCCCCCTCCTTGCACCAGGCACTGATTGGGGAGGGGCGGGGCACCACTCAAGCCATGGGTCAATGCTTGTGGGGACCCTGTGCCAAGGCCAGACCTGCAAGATGTTCTGCAGCTCCAGGATGCCGAGAGCACCGGCGCTGCTTACCAGCACCTGCAGCATGCTGTCCATCGTGGCCAGGGTCTGTGAGGGGGACAGAATCTTGGGGCAGCCCTAGAAGCCTGGGCGGGGTGGGGGGTGGGCGTGGCTGCACCCTGCGGTGCCCAGGAAAAGGGGCCTCGGGGTGGGGGAGCTCCCCATGGCTCACCCCGTGGCATACCTCGGAGTAGAGAGAAGCCTCAGGGCCCTGGGTGTCCTGCGGAGGGAGGTGGAAGATGCTGCAGAAGCAGATGTGGAGGAGTCTGCTGCTCATCTCCTGCAGAAGCAGCCCCGCCTTGCTGTGGGGACAGAGAGGTGCTCTTCAGACACAGCAAGGAGGAGACAGACCCCAGGGTTGGAGACCTGGGCTGATCCCCATGACACTGACACTTGCATTTGGAGGGAAAAGCCTATGGCACCCCTTGCCCTGCTGTCTGCCTCCCTCTTGGACCCAGGACTGGGGGTGGCCCCTGCCTGGGAGAGGTGCCGTTAGGGCTGCCCAGCAGTGGGGAGGCCAAGCTGGGGGCTGCGGCAAGTACCTCATGGAGGCGATGGTCAGCATGGCTTGCCGCCACACCACAGTACCCAGGTGGTCAGTGGGCTCCTCTTGCAGCAGCACCTGTGCAGCACAGCAGGGTGGGATGGATCGGGATGGGGCAGTCTCCCTTGCCCATCAAAAGCCTGCGGGGCTGGCAGAGCCCAGGTGCCACCATCCCAGCACTCCCTCCCCACCCAGTGGTCCCAAGCCCCATGGTGGGAAGGGCTGTGCCCATCACAGAACCACAGGCTGGCCGAGAGACCTGCAAACGTCATTGGGTCCAAGCCCCAGCTCCAGCCAGGCCACGTAGCTGGCTTTCAAGCATCTCCAAGGATGGAGACCCAGAGCAGTGCTCACATGCACCCCACTGCCCGGCTGAGCCCTCTCCTGCCCCCAGGGCTCTGCCCACTGCCCACTGCCCCTGCCTCACCTCGATGGCCTCCACCACCTCCAGCAAACAGAAGTAAAGCATGTCCCATGTTGTGGAGCCCGCGCTGCTGGTGCTACAGATGGTGTAGATGGAGGCCAGAAACTTCAGCTTCTCCTCCTCTTGCTGCCAGCCAGGGAGGGGACAGGCGGCCAGAGAGCGTCAAGGGGGTGAGACAGGTTGGGGGGGAGGGGGGCAGCACAGCCCCCAGCACCTTGCGAGAGTGGGATGGGGGCAGAAAGACTGGTCAGGAGACATGGGCGCAGCCTCATAGAATTGGCCTTGGATACCTTTGGTCTGCTCCTGAGGAAGGCTCGGATGATGTCCAGGTTATCCTCGTTCTGCCCGGGCAGAGCCAAGGTGGAGCAGCACGGATCTGGCCGAGAGAAGGCAGGCAGGGCTGGGGGGCGAGCAGGGGACAAAAAGCCAAGCCCTCTGCCCAGCTCCCAGGGATGTCACCAGTCCTGGCTCAAGGCTGGGACACAGGTGTCCCCTGTGAGCCCCAGGGGCGAGGGCGCAATGCTGGAGGGCAGCACGGGGAGGGGGGTCTGGCGTGCCCAGGTGAGGGACAGGCTACCACCGGCTGGCAGGGAGGATCCCTGTCCCGGGGTGCCGTGACAGGGCTGGCTCCCTGGCCACTGTGCCATGGGAGCCCCGATGCCAGCCTGGCTGGGCAACGCGAGCGCGGGACCGGGCAGGGACGGGCAGGCAGCCCCCTGCCTGCAGCGCCTGCACACTCACCCGCCTGCAGCGGCTGGACCTTGCACATCTCGCTTGGCTTTGGCCCGGAGTGGGGAGCCAGGGCAGCTACACCCTCCTTCTCCCCCCAGGCCTGCCTGGGCCTGCTAGGGGGTCTCCCTGCCATCCTGCGGAGGAAAGGGGTGAGGGGGACCCTGTGCCCCACAAGGCTGCCCTGCCAGGGGCAGTGGGGCAGAGGTGGCCATGCTTGGGGGGCTCTTTGCTCTCACCCTGTCCTAACACCGTCCTCCCAGACACTGGGGGGGACAGCACTGGGTGATCCAGGGTGTCACAAAGTGCCCCAATAGCACTCCCCCGGGGGGCACCCCCCGAGTGCCCCCTTCCCCTCTTCCCCAGGACCCCTCCTTGCCCCGGGCGGGGGGGGTGTGAGACTGACTCCCTCTTCCTCCTCCTGCTACGGGGCTGGGGTTTACCTGTAGCGGGGCACCCCCCTTGTCGCAGGGACCCCTCTGTACCCTGTCCCCTTGCTCCCAGGGGCTGGTGCCGCCCAACCTGCAGCTGGGCTAAGCTGGGCTGCAGCCCCCAGCCCCTCGGGCACGCTGAGACTCTTTTCTCTTCCACACACGAGGCCCGGGACGAGGCCCGCGGGGCTCCCCTCGCTCGAAGGCTGCTGGGCACTCGGAGGGGCCGGACGCCCTCCCGTGCGCTCAGCCGCAGGGACGCACAACTGCGGGGGGCGGCCGCGTTCCCCGCTTACTAGTTGCCACGCGCCTGGAGGGTTCCACCAGCTGGCACCGGGCGGGGGGGGCGGGGTGGGACGGGGCTCCTCGCTCCCCTCCCCGGGGCACAGGGCCCCGCCGCGCCGTAGGAGCCGAGGTGGGGCCCCCGGGCCCGGCGGGGCCAGCGCCGAGGTGGGTGGGCAGACAGGTCGGTGACAGGGGACGGGCAGGAGGAGGGAGGGGGGCAGGCTAGGGCGGCAGGAGCCGTGGGGCATTAGACATGGTAATTTAGGTGAATAAAGTGGATTTGGTTTGGTTTGGGTTTTGTGTTGTTCTTTTTTTTTTTATTTTTTATTTAAAACAGAGTCCTCCAGAGCTCGGGTCTGGCCAAAGCTGAGGGAAGAGGGCAGACCCTCACAGAGGGCAGAGCCGCAGCATGATATGGGTGCCAGCCGGGTCAGGGGGCCACGTGCCATCCCCCGCTCCGGCGCTGCCGGCCCCAGGAGGGTGGTTGCACGAAGGACATGGGGCGCAGCACCAGGGACAAGGGTTTCATGACCCAGGTGCAGCGGCTCCGGGGCCAGCGGGCTAGGAGCTGTCAGGGACATGGGAGCTGGGGGCTGTAGCCCTCCGCTTCAGGGGGATGATGCAGATGCTGGTTTTGGCTTCTTTGATTCTCCACCACCGGCCAAGCCTGCAGATGAGAGAGATGGGGGTCACCCTCCACCGAGCCCTCGAGGCAGTGGAGGCTGTGCCCCCAGCCAGTGCTGGGGAAGGGGGATGGTACCAGTGCTCCTGCCCGAGGCCGGCCACCAGGAAGTCACCGGCTGCCGAGAACTCGAGGCTGTTGACAAAACCCACCTGGAGGGGACAGGGCAGGGTGAGAGGCTCACGCAGCCTCCTCCTGCTGCCCAGGGAGGGGAGAACCCGCCGAGAGACACCCCCAGCCCAGCTCCAGCATCCCCAACCTCCTGACCCATACCAACGGGATAGCCCAGAGGGGCTCCAGCTTCCAAAATCCCTCACTGCACTTCCAGAGCTTCACACTAGCACTGTGGGAGCCTAGGGTAGAGAGAGGAGACTGCCATGCACCCCAACCTGGGGCAGGGGCAGGGGCAGGGGCAGGGCAGACCCCCTGCACCCCCAAACCCTTGCTCCAAAGCAGCTGCCCCACACCTGTAGCCAGGAGGTCACTGTTGCGCAGGGCAGCCACCGCCAAGATGCAGTACGGCTGCTGCAGGCCCTGGGCGTCCTGCATGCCGTGCGCCTGCCGGGCCAGCACCAGCGGCTTCTTCTTCGCCAGCCCCCACAGGGCTACAGACCTACCAGGGAGGGGAGGCATGAGGGGGTTGCAGGAGGGGGCTTTGCCTACCTACCCCAGGCACTGTCGCGGCCCCGTGCTCACCCGTCATTGGCACCCGACACCACGTGCTCCTCGCTGATGAGCTGGATACAATCAATGGAGCCCCTACAAAGAGAAGGGGCAACTACCATCAGTTACAAGCGTGCTTTGGGATCCTGCTTAGGAGTGTCGTGGTTTAGCCGGCAGCTCAGCCCCACACAGTCGCTCGCTCACTCCCCCACCGGTAGATGGGGGAAAGAATCAGAAGGGTAACGCTCGCGGGTTGGGATAAGAACAGTTTAATGATTAAAATTAAAAGAAACAACAGTAGAAATGCAATGTAAAGGAGAACAACGAGAGGCGCAAAGCCCCGGGGGAGGGGAAGGGAGGGGGGAGGGGAACGAACCGCCGAATACTGGTCATGGTGTCACATGGTATGGAATGAACATGCCATTGGCCAGTCGGGGTCAGCTGCCCCCACCATGGCCCTGCCCCTCCCAACCCCCCCGCCCCCCGCCCCCCGCCACGCGGCAGAGCGCAGGAAGCTGGAAAGGTAGCCGACCCCCACAGTGAGGAGAATTAACCCCGTCTCAGCCAAAACCAGCACAAGGAGACAAGGGCTCACTGGGACATCAGTGTCTCCAGTATGCCAGCAGGCTTCTGGTGATGCTTGGCACCCTCACACCACTGCCCCAGCCGGACCCACTTGCCCACAACCCCCTCTCCCGCCCCAGACCTACTGGTGCCCATAAAACACGAGCTGTGACTCCTCGGGGATCTTCCAGAGCCGCACGGTGCCGTCCCGTCCCCCCGCCGTCACACAGCACTCACGGCTCAGGCTGTCCAGCCCCGTGATGACATCCTGCTGCCCGAACCTGGAGGGGGAGGTGGCAAAGAGCTGCGGCAGGCACAGCCCCCCGCCACATTTCTTTCCCCAGGTGAGGGAGGCTCAGTGGGGTGTGTGTGTCCCCAGGCTCTTACAGGGTCTCCATGTCTGCGTTCTCCGCCACGTTCCAGACCTTGACGCAGCGGTCATGGGAGGCACTGTACAGCTGGTGCGTGCCCTTCCGGAAGGACAGGCCCTGCGGACGGACAGCCGGACATAGGGGGAGTGGTGAGGGGCACCGGGGAGGACAGTGCTGCCTGGCCCTGCAGGCGTCGCAGCCAATGCCCCCGACTCACCGAGACGGCATCGCGGTGCCCAGTGAAGATGTGCAGGCGCTTGCAGGTGGCGGTGTCCCAGACCATGATCAGCTTGTTCCTGTCTCCCGTAGCCTGGCAGAACACAGGGGATACCCAAGACCTGCCCCATGAGGACCCACCACACATCCCAGCCTATGCTCCAACCCCAAGCGCTTTGGAGGGTCCCAGGGACACCTTCTTGGCTCCAGTGGAGGTAGGGGCTGCTTGAAGCCAGCAAAGTACACCTGGGCACGAGATACCGCTCTCCGCAGGACCCCAGGAGATGCACTCCCCACCAGCACCCCTCCGCAACATACATGGCAGCACCAGCCCCCTCTCCTGTACCAGGTACTTGCCATCCGATGAGATGGCCATGCAGAGGACGTGGGATGCGTGCCCCATGTGCCGCTCCTCGGTGCCCTTCTTCCCCCCGGGCACCACGCACGGCCTCTTCCCGCTCTCCACCTCCCCTACGGGAAAGGCATCGCCGTCACGCCCTGGGAACCTCCCAACATATTGGGAAGCGCCAACGAGCCTCCCACAGAGCCCAAAACGATGCACGTGCACATCCCTGGAAGGGGCAGGGGCCCAGCCACCTCCACAGGCACCCACGCTCCTGCTGCTGCAGGGTCCCTCCCTGCAGGGTTCAGGCTGGGAGAACAGCCAGTCGCGGCCCCAAGGGAACACTTGCATTTGATGCGGGAGCCGTCCTTGGAAGCCGAAAAGATGAACCTGTCATCTGGAGAGATGACCAGGCAGGTGACGGGCAGCTGATGCCCCCGCAGCACTCGAATGCTGGCTGGATCCGGAGGCTGCACCTGCAGGGAGAGCGGGATGTGAGCTGGGCCTCCCTCGGTCCCTTCCCCTGGCATGGGAGTACCCAAGCACAGCTCCCTCCCTCCTCCAGGGCACCAGCCCCCGGCACCCTGGGCAGAAGGAGGGCCCTGGTCCCGGAGCCAGCACCGTAACTCGGGGTGCCGGCCCTGGCTGTGCGCGAGTGCCCCCCAAAGCCGGCACTTAGAGCCTGGCAGCCCCCCGGCGCCCCCAGCGCTGGGCACTTACGCCTTTGGCGACCAGGCGCTGCAGCCGACCCTTCTGCTCCAGCTGGGCAAGAAGCGGGAGGCTCAGTGGAGGCGGCCCCGGCCCCGCGGGAGCAGGGCAGAGCCCGCCGCCGCCGCCGCTGCCGGGACTGGGGGGACGCGCCCGCCCCGCTGCTCACCACGTCCTCCTTCAGCCGGTCGCCGATGAGATCCGCCGGATGCGTCTCCTCCTCCTCCTCTGCTGCCGCCCGCTCCTCCTCTGTGGCGGACGCGGGGCGTGAGGGCCGGGCTCAGCACCGAGGGCTGCACGCCCCTCTGCCCCACCGGGGTACCGGCACCGGGCGGCACTCACCGTGCTGGCGGAGCTCCTCCAGGTACAGCTTGGCCAGGCGCAGCTTCTTCTCCTGCGGCGTCTCCTCCACCTCCTCCTCTACCGCCGCCTCCCGCCGCCGCCGCCGTCCCAACGACGGGCTGCGGGGACAGGCGTGAGCACCGGCACCGGCTTCCCCCCGCGGCGCGGCTCGTACCTCTCCGGCTCGGAGTCGCTGGACACCTCCTCGTCGACGGGCCGGACGGCCGCCGCCCGCGACCTCCTCTCGGCGCCCAGGACCTGAGGAACGAACCGGGGTGACCCCAGGGACGGAATCGGACGGGACGGGACACGGACACCGACCAGAGCGACCTCGCAGGGGCAGTCACTCCGCAGCCCCCTCCGCCCGGCCCGGCCCGGCCCTCACCGCCGCCCGCGGCCGCCGCCGTCCCGCCACCCCGCGTGGGGCTTTGGCCCTACAGCTGCCCGCCGCCGCCATGCTGCCGCTCCACGTGCTGCCCGCCCCGCCGGCTGCAGGGGCGCGCCCCGCGCCTATTGGCTGCAGCTGACTAGGTCCCCCTCCCGCCGCGCCTGCGGCCCCGCCCCCGCTTCCTATCGGCGGGCCGCGCTGTCACTCGAGTAGTGACGGCTCTGCCGCGCCCCCCGGTGCTGCTGGGCCTGCCCCCTCGGCGACACGGCCCGCCCCCTGGTGCTGACAGCCACGCCCCCTCGGCGGCTTGCCCCGCCCCCGGTGCTTGCTGGCCCCGGCCTCTCGGCGCAACGACACGCCCCCTGGTGCTGCCTGGCTTCTGGTCCCGTAGCACGGCCTTTGCGGGCTCCCAAGGACCCCGGCCTTGGCTGTCGCCGGGGGTAGTGGTGGGACGGCCTGTCCCGGCGATGCTCTCAAGCGCTAAAACCGGCTTTTGTTCGGAAGCTTTATTTTGCGCCTTTAGTGTCTTGTCTCTGGCACCTGGGGAGGCGTGGAAGGGCAGCGGGAGCACCCTTCGGCTGCTCCAAGTTAGGCAACAGGCTCGCTTCCTCAAGGATAAGCAGCCAAAGAGTGTCACCACGCGTACCCAGAGCATCCTGGAAGGGCTGCTGACTGCAGGCGGGTGGTCTCCCTTTTGGAGATCGCTCAAAGGCGACGGCTCCGCTGAGGGCTTGGTTTCCCCGTGTGACCTCCTGAGGGCGAAAAGGGGAAAAGGGGATAGCAGCATTAAGGTGTGACCCTCTCAGGACCATAAAGCCCCTTTGTGTTAGGTAAAATGGCCACTCAGAAGGCAGTTAACGCCCACGATTTTGTCTCTTCACCGGCTGTACCATCTTTTGGAGGTGCACCAATCTCGCCCCTCACCCCGGGGACAAGATTGGGTGAAAAAACATTGGTTTCAACCGCAGAGTGTAGTAGGCAGGATAAGGGTAGTGTAGAAGGAAGCTAGGGTTAGACCGGGGAAAGGAAAAGCTGTAATTTGCGCAGTCCTGGGAGCGAGTCTGTCAGCAGCGGTGGAAGAGAGGAAACGGAGGCTTTGTCAAGCCGATGTCACAATAGACTCACTGCAGGTGGTCATAAAGTCACTGCAGGAACAATTGGAGGGAAACAAGCGATTGTTGCAGGAGGAGAGAAATCAAAATGCCATACTGAAGGAAGAATTGAGGGATCAGCTTTTGAGGGAAGCAGATACACTGGCGGAGGTAGAGGTGAAACTTTCAGAGAAAGGGGTACGGCAAGTTTACCCTCAGGGAGTCTTGCAGAGGGCAAGGGAAACTGTAGAAAGCTTCCCTCACATGTATCCACTCTTTAAAACAGAGTACTTGTATGAGGACAATAACGATGACCGTCCTCAAGTTCTCACCAAAGAAGTCCCATTTACAGCAACCGAAGTAGCAAAGTTGAAAAAAGACTTTGCAAGAACTCCGAAGGAATCGGAGACAGAATATGTGTGGAGAGTGTCCCTGTCAGCAGGGGGGGATGGAATTTTGTTGTCGGAGAAAGAAGCAGAAGGCTATTGGGGTCCAGGTGTGTTCTTAACTACAGGTAATCGCCGAGCCCCATGGTCATTAACCCAGAGGGCTGCGTATTGGGCCGGAGGGCTGAACCCTTTGGAGAGGGGAGATCCCCTTGCCATAACAGGTACGGTGGATCAACTAGTGGAAAGCGTGCAGAAAGCAGCCTGTCTCCAAAAGATGTATGATCGGGAGCTCAAGCCCCACCAGAGTTCCCCGATGATGATGCCTGTAGACCCAGGGAGGATGACTCCCCTGATCCGGGGACTCCCTGACTCCCTGAAACCCACTGGGATCCAATTACAGGGGAGAATTCAAAATAATTCCGAAGGAGAAAGAACTGCGGCCACTCTGGAAGGGATAATAACCCCTGACCATTGGCGGTTGGGAAGGAAAGTGTGGACGTGGAGGGAGGTAGCGCAGGAATTAATTAATTTTGGGAGAAAATATGGCCCTGATGGTGGATCGTTCCAAAAAACCGAAACAAGGGTTGTACGGTCTGCAGAGCAAGTTAACAATCGGCAGCTGTCAATTGGGAAGGGCCAGGATTTGAGGCCACTCCGCAACAATCATCCCGGGAGAGAGAGACTCCTAAGTCGACAGGGCTTATGGCATCTAGGGCTTCAGAAGGGCATTCCTCGAGACCTGATGGATGGACTCCCGACCCCAAAATTGGAAAAACTTGTACAGAAATGGTCAGGGAAGAAGGCCACTCTCGGAGTAGTTGCCGCTGCTCCACCCCTGATAGATCTTGAGGGGGAGCTGACTAGGGAAAAGGCGGAAAACTAGACCCTCCGTTCCCCAAAGGTGAGGAGAGGAGCGGAGGATGGATGTTTGTAAGACAACTCACCTTGAATCTAAGAGGGGATTTATTAGTCACAGTAGCTGTAGGACCAAGGAAAAGACCGGTAATTTTTCTAATTGATACTGGGCCACAAATCACCGCACTGATGCAGACCGAAGCAGAACGGTGCGGGATCTCTATCCCATCTAGAAATCTAATTATCTTAAATGCTCTGGGAAAGACACAGTCAATGCCTATGAGTTCAGTGACACTATGGTTCCCAGGAGAGGAAGCCCCCATCAATACCATGGTAGCCATAGGACCTTTTCAGACAAACATTTTAGGCATGGCTGCGTTGAAGGGAAGGCAGTGGCATGACACCCAGGGGAACTCGTGGTCTTTTGGCATCCCCCAGGTCAGGCAATTAACTGAAACATCTTGGGCGGAGGTGCGCCTATTGCAAACAGCACCTGGCCTTCCCCCCTCCAAGACTACCAACGTAAAACCCTATGCGTTGCTGCTAGGAGCCAGGGAAGGGATAGCCCCAGTAACTGAGGATCTCAAACAGCAGGGAATTTTAGTGTTTACTCACTCCCCGTACAATTCACCAGTGTGGCCAGTATGCAACCCTAATGGAAAATGGCGCCTGACCATTGACTATCGGCGACTGAATGCAAACACTGGCCCCCTGACTGCGGCTGTACCCAACATAGCCGAATTACTTGCAGCCATTCAAGAACAGGCCCACCCTATCTTAGCAACCATTGATGTGAAGGACATGTTTTTTATGGTTCCACTCCAGGAGTGTGATCGAGACCAATTTGCTTTTACCTGGGAAGGACAACAGTATACTTTTACCCGTTTGCCTCAGGCATATAAACACTCGCCTACCTTGGCCCACCATGCCCCAGCACAGGAATTGGCAATAATCCCATCAGAAAGAGAGGTCAAAGTCTATCAGTATATTGATGACATACTAAAAGGGGGACATACCATAGCTTCGGTGCAGACTATGCAGGACAGAACTATTAATCACCTGGAAGGAACAGGCCTTCAAATACCCAAAGAAAAAATACAAGCCCCTGCCAGTGAAGTTAAGTTGTGGGGCATCTGGTGGAAAGGAGGGTCAGCCTGTATTCCTCAGGACACCCTCTCAGCGTTAGATCAGGTAAAAATTCCGGAAGGTAAAAAGAAGCTGCAACACACCTTGGGATTCTTGGTCTTTTGGAGAAAGCATAAGCCAAAATTTGCAATAATGGCACATCCCTTATATGACCTGTTGCGAAAGAGGGTGATTTGGAAATGGACTCCAGCTCACGATGAGGCACTGCAGCTTTTGGCGTTTGAAGCAAGCACCCATCAAACTTTGGGCCCCATCCACCCCACCGACCCAGTTCAAATTGAATGGGGGTTCGCACACTGGGGATTGTCAATTCATTTTTGGCAGAAAGGAGCAGAAGGTCCCATTCGACCGACTGGGTTTTATTCTAGGAGTTTTAAGGATGCTGAAAAGCGGTACTCCAGCTGGGAAAAGGGTTTGTTTGTAGTGAGCTTAGCTCTTAGAGAAGCGGAGCGAACCATACGCCAACAACCTATAGTTTTAAGGGGACCCTTTAAGGTAATTACGCCTGTGTTAGCAGGGACCCCTCCCCCTGACGGGGTGGCCCAAAGGGGTACTGTGAGGAAACGGTATGCTAAAATCGAACATTACTGTAGTGTTTTTACAGTCACTGAAGGTACCGCAAAGGTGTTAAACATACAGGAAGAAGCGATGTCGTGGTTTAGCGGCAGCTCAGCCCCACACAGTCGCTCGCTCACTCCCCCACCGGTAGATGGGGGAGAGAATCAGAAGGGTAACGCTCGTGGGTTGGGATAAGAACAGTTTAATAATGAAAATTAAAAGAAACAACAGTAGAAATGCAATGTAAAGGAGAACAACGAGAGGCGCAAAGCCCCGGGGGAGGGGGGAAGGGAGGGGAGAGGGGGAACGAACCGCCGGAACAAACCGCACGCGCCGCAGCCGCTCGCCGCCCGCCGCCGCGCTGCCACTGCCCCCCCTCAATATACTGGTCATGGTGTCACATGGTATGGAATGAACCTGCCATTGGCCAGTCGGGGTCAGCCGCCCCCACCATGGCCCTGCCCCTCCCAGCCCCCCCTGCCACGCCACGCGGCAGAGCGCGGGAAGCTGGAAAGGTAGCTGACCCCCACAGTGAGGAGAATTAACCCCTTCTCAGCCAAAACCAGCACATTCTCCACCCCTTATTCCATACCACTTACACCATGCCCAGGTCCCATATGATGCAATACAACCGTACCAACCACCACCCCTCCCCTTCCCATCCTTTAACATAATACACAGACATCATTCCCTTAGTTCATGGATCTTCCCTGTAAAATGTCCATTAAAATGTCCATTGAGTTCACGCAGTCCATGACTCTGGGCTCCATCTGTTGTATCAGTCTTTCCGGGTGGGAGAGATGGTGTGTGGCGTTGGGTTGCTGCATACCGAGTCAGTCATCGTTCCATCACTGCTGCACGGCTTGTTTCATAGTTGATCTTCCATGGGTTGGGAGGCTCGTACTCTGATATCATTGATACAACACAGAGGTGACACACAATATTATCTAGCAGTTCACATTGTGCCATTCAGTTCATTGACTGTTTTCACCCAAAATCAAATCCCCTTGAGGCACACATCGGATTTCTCCATCCTCCCGCATCACCCACCAAGTGCACCCAGGTCCTCGAGCAAAAACAATCCCACGAATGGGTTTGCCTTTGCCAGAGGCAGGAAGAACCCAGACTGTTTTGCCCAGCATACTTTTTGTGTGCACTACAGGGACTCTATCCCCTTCCACAGTATGTAGGATTTCTGACTGGGCAGGGCCAGCTCGGTTGGCAGATCCCCTCGTGTTGACTAACCACGTGGCTTGTGCTAAATGTGTATCCCAGTGCCTGAATGTCCCACCCCCCATTGCTCTCAGTGTGGTTTTTAACAGTCCATTGTACCTTTCAATTTTCCCAGAGGCTGGTGCGTGATAGGGGATGTGATACACCCACTCAATGCCGTGCTCTTTGGCCCAGGTGTCTATGAGGCTATTTCGGAAATGAGTCCCATTGTCTGACTCAATCCTCTCTGGGGTGCCATGTCGCCACAGGACTTGTTTCTCAAGACCCAGGATAGTGTTCCGGGCAGTGGCGTGGGGGACAGGATATGTTTCCAGCCAGCCAGTCGTTGTTTCTACCATTGTAAGCACATGGCGCTTGCCTTGGCGGGTCTGTGGGAGTGTGATATAGTCAATTTGCCAGGCCTCCCCATATTTATATTTCAGCCATCGTCCCCCATACCACAGAGGCTTTACCCGCTTCGCTTGCTTGATTGCAGCGCATGTGTCACATTCGTGGATAACCTGTGCAATAATATCCATGGTCAAGTCCACCCCTCGATCACGAGCCCACCTGTATGTTGCATCTCTCCCTTGATGGCCTGAGGTGTCATGGGCCCACCGAGCTAGAAATAGTTCACCCTTATGCTGCCAGTCCAGATCCACCTCAGCCACTTCAATCTTGGCAGCCCGATCTACCTGCTGGTTGTTTCGATGTTCTTCAGTGGCCCGACTCTTGGGGACGTGAGCATCCACATGACGTACCTTTACAACCAGGTTCTCTACCCGGATGGGTTTGCCTCTGCGCTGCCAGTTGCTTTGCTTCCATTGCTGCAGCCAGCCCCACAAGGCATTTGCCACCATCCAGGAGTCAGTACAGAGATAGAGCACTGGCCACTTTTCCCGTTCAGCGATGTCTAAGGCCAGCTGGATGGCCTTTACCTCTGCAAACTGGCTCGATTCACCTTCTCCTTCAGCAGTTTCTGCTACTTGTCGTGTAGGACTCCATACAGCAGCCTTCCATCTCCGGTGCTTTCCCACAAGGCGACAGGACCCATCAGTGAACAGGGCATATTGCTTCTCATCTTCTGGCAGTTTGTTATACAGTGGGGCTTCTTCAGCACGTGTCACCTCCTCCTCTGGTGATAATCCAAAATCTTTGCCTTCTGGCCAGTCCATAATCACTTCCAAGATTCCTGGGCGACTGGGGTTTCCTACTCGAGCCCGCTGGGTGATCAGTGCAACCCATTTACTCCACGTAGCATCAGTTGCATGGTGTGTAGAGGGGATGTTTCCTTTGAACATCCAGCCCAGCACTGGCAGTCGGGGTGCCAGGAGCAACTGTGCTTCAGTACCAACCACTTCTGAAGCAGCTCGAACCCCTTCATATGCTGCCAATATCTCTTTTTCAGTTGGAGTATAGCGGGCTTCAGACCCTCTGTATCCCCGACTCCAAAACCCTAGGGGTCGACCCCGGGTCTCCCCAGGTGCTTTCTGCCAGAGACTCCAGGTAGGGCCATTCTCCCCGGCTGCGGTGTAGAGCACATTTTTTACATCTTGTCCTGCCCGGACTGGCCCAAGAGCTACTGCATGGACTATTTCTCGTTTAATCTGTTCAAAGGCTTGTCGTTGCTCAGGGCCCCATTTGAAATCATTCTTTTTCCGGGTCACTTGATAGAGAGGGCTCACGATCAGACTGTAATTTGGAATATGCATTCTCCAAAAACCCACAACGCCCAAGAAAGCTTGTGTTTCCTTTTTGCTAGTTGGTGGAGACATGGCTGCTATCTTGTTGGTCACATCCATTGGAATCTGACGACGACCGTCTTGCCATTTAATTCCTAAGAACTGGATTTCTCGTGCAGGTCCCTTCACCTTACTTTGTTTTATGGCAAAACCAGCTTTCAGAAGGATTTGGACTATTTTCTCACCTTTCTCAAAAACTTCTTCTGCTGTGCTGCCCCACACAATGATGTCATCAATGTATTGAAGGTGTTCGGGAGCTTCTCCCTGTTCCAGTACAGTCTGAATCAGTCCATGGCAAATGGTAGGACTGTGTTTCCACCCCTGGGGCAGTCGATTCCAGGTGTACTGGACACCCCTCCATGTGAAAGCAAACTGTGGCCTGCACTCTGCTGCCAGAGGGATTGAGAAGAATGCATTAGCAATATCAATTGTGGCATACCACTTGGCCACCTTTGACTCCAGTTCGTATTGAAGTTCTAGCATGTCTGGCACAGCAGCACTCAACGGTGGAGTGACTTCATTCAGGCCACGATAGTCTACTGTTAGTCTCCACTCTCCATTAGACTTCCGGACTGGCCATATGGGACTGTTAAAGGGTGAGTGGGTCTTACTGATGACTCCTTGGCTCCTCAGTTGGTGAATGAGTTTATGGATGGGGATCAGAGAGTCTCTGTTGGTGCGATATTGCCGCCGGTGCACTGTTGTGGTGGCGATTGGCACCTGTTGTTCTTTGACCTTCAGCAACCCCACCACAGAAGGGTCCTTTGAGAGACCGGGCAAGGTAGACAGCTGTTCAGTTTCCTCCGTCTCCAAGGCAGCTACACCAAAAGCCCACTTGTAACCTTTTGGGTCCTTGAAATACCCTCTCCTGAGGTAGTCTATACCAAGGATGCACGGAGCCTCTGGGCCAGTCACAATGGGGTGCTTCTGCCACTCATTGCCAGTTAGGCTCACTTCGGCCTCCAATACAGTTAGCTCTTGAGATCCCCCTGTCACTCCAGCAATGCTGATGGGTTCTGCCCCTATACAGTTTGATGGCATTAAGGTGCACTGTGCGCCGGTGTCCACTAAAGCTTTATACTCCTGTGGGTCGGACGTGCCAGGCCATCGGATCCACACAGTCCAGTAAGCCCGGTTATCCCTTTCCTCCACCCGGCTGGAGGCAGGGCCCCTCTAGTCCTGATCATGGCAGTCACAACTCACTTCCTGTAAATGTGAATCAGGAGTCCCTCTATTACACTTAGAAATAAAATCTGCGCTTCTACTCCTCTGTCTGGGGACTTGCTCGCTGGAAACTGGAGCAGCAGCTTTCCTGGAAGAGCCTCCCTGAGTGACTGTTCTTCCTTGCAGTTCATGTACTCGTGCCTGTAGGGTCGAAGTAGGCTTGCCATCCCACCTCATCATGTCCTCTCCGTGGTCACGCAGGTAGAACCATAGGGTGGCCCGTGGTGTGTATCCCCTTCTTTGAGCCAAAGGACGCTTATTCCTAACAGCTGAGACACTGCTCTGTCGAGGTGGGGAGTAGGACAGATCTTCTTTGAGTTGCTGGACCTCTTGGGATAGTTTCTCCACAGCAGAGACAAGCGAGGAAGAGATATTTGTGTCGTAATCCCGGAGTCTATCTATCACCTCTGCCACCGTTGGTGTCTCGTCATCTTTCCAGGACATCACTGCCAATGAGTTTGCATGCGAAGATGGTGCGCTCCGTACAAACTTCCGCCACATGGGTCGTGTGCACTCGGCTTCATCTGGATCTTTGGATGACCGTTGATCATCCAGGTCACCATAAATCACCTCAAACACAGCTAATTCCCTGAGATACTGGATGCCTTTCTCCATAGTTGTCCATTTTCCTGGGCGATATGTAACATCTTCTTTAAAGGGATACCTTTCCTTCACTCCAGACAGGAGTCGCCTCCAGAGGCTGAGGGCTTGTGGTTTTTTTCCAATTGCTTTGTCAACGCCCCCTTCCCCAGAAAGGGATCCCAGTTGTTTGGCTTCTTTTCCCTCTAGTTCCAGGCTACTGGCCCCATTATCCCAGCATCGGAGCAGCCAGGTGGCAATGTGCTCACCTGAACGACGGCTATAATCTTTTCGCATATCTCGCAACTCGCTTAAGGACAGGGATCGGGTGGTCTCTATTTCATTTATGACTTCTCCCTCCTCTCCCCGCGATGGCCCTGGTTCTTCATCATCCCGTTCTAAACGAGTTGATGTCCGCTTCCAATATTTCGTCTTATGTATGGGGGCAACTGATACTGGTACGGGTTTATTTTCTGAGCTAGCTCCGGTACTTGTCATGGGGGTTTGAGTGGCTGCAGTGCCTGTTGTCAGGGCTGGATTGTCTACAGTGCCAGTCACTTTGCATTTCAATCCAGAGACATTCTCTTCCCCCTGGGGGCACTGAATACTGTTGAGCAGGGCTCGGTATGCATGGGCCAGACCCCAGCACGTTGCAGTTATCTGTGTCTCTCTGGAGTTCCCAGCGTAACAACATACTTTCTCCAAATATTCTACTAGTTTTTTAGGATTCTGCACTTGCTCGGGGGTGAAACTCCAAAACACTGGGGGTGCCCACTGCCCTAGGTATTTGCCCATGCTATCCCACATGCCCTGCCACTCGTAACTATCAAGCCTCGGGGCAGATTTCTGGGTGATATTCTTAAGTTGCTTAGTCAAAACCAAAACAACATGCCCAAAAACTAACAATGACTGCACCTTAACCACCCAAGGATGTTCAAGATACAAAAACGTTGTTGTAACAAAGGCACAGACATCATAGAACAAAGTTGCAAAGGTATTATTCTGTATTTCCTCCATATAAAATCTCTCAGAGGAGGAGGTATAATTGCTAATTGCCTCAACAAGGTGGTATCCGAAGTACAGTAACGGTTTCAGCAAAAACCCCAAATACCAGATAAAGCTGAAAACGAGTGTTTGTATAACAAATCTCGTAGGCAAAACATTACTAATCACAGCAGAACACAGCAGACTCAAACAACCAACACCGATTTTTAACACCAACTGCAAAAAGGACAACATGGTGCTGGGACCAGCAGCTGTTGTTATCTCCAACCCTCGTGCCCCACGTTGGGCGCCAAAAAGACTGTCGTGGTTTAGCGGCAGCTCAGCCCCACACAGTCGCTCGCTCACTCCCCCACCGGTAGATGGGGGAGAGAATCAGAAGGGTAACGCTCGTGGGTTGGGATAAGAACAGTTTAATAATGAAAATTAAAAGAAACAACAGTAGAAATGCAATGTAAAGGAGAACAATGAGAGGCGCAAAGCCCCGGGGGAGGGGGGAAGGGAGGGGAGAGGGGGAACGAACCGCCGGAACAAACCGCACGCGCCGCAGCCGCTCGCCGCCCGCCGACCCGACGCCGTGCCGCCTGCGCGCTGCCACTGCCCCCCCTCAATATACTGGTCATGGTGTCACATGGTATGGAATGAACCTGCCATTGGCCAGTCGGGGTCAGCCGCCCCCACCATGGCCCTGCCCCTCCCAGCCCCCCCTGCCACGCCACGCGGCAGAGCGCGGGAAGCTGGAAAGGTAGCTGACCCCCACAGTGAGGAGAATTAACCCCTTCTCAGCCAAAACCAGCACAAGCGACAAACCTTCGGGAGGAGGATACCCCTCCTCCTTCTGTAGTTAGGATTGCCCCGCCATTTTCGGAGGAGCTGCGAAACGTATGGTTCGCAGACGCCTCCGCCAAACGAGAGGGCCAACAGTGGAAGTATCGGGCTGTAGCTATTCATGTGGATACCTAGAGGGAAATAATTCCTGAAGGCGAGGGCAGTGCCCAAGTGGGAGAGTTAGTGGCGGTATGGAGTGTGTTTAATAGCGAGGGAAAAGCAGGGACTCCGGTGTACATCTACACTGACTCGTCTGCAGTATTCAAAGGGTGCACAGAATGGCTCCCTTTTTGGGAACAGAACAACTGGGAGGTAAATCGGGTGCCAGTGTGGCAAAAGGAGAGGTGGCAAGAAATCTTAAATGTTGCCAAACACGGGGATTTTGCAATAGGATGGGTGCCCTCCCACCCGGAAGGGGGTACTCCAGTGAGTGAGTGGAATAATAGGGCGGACGAATTGGCCAGAATTGCCCCTCTGCAGAAGGAGGACCAAACAGGAGAAAATTGGGATAGGCTCCTAGAATGGCTACATGTTAAACGTGGCCACGCGGGGTCTAATGATTTATACAAGGAGGCACATGCCAGAGGCTGGCCTGCCCCTCGGGACGCTTGCAGGGCCTGTATTTCAGCTTGTGAGCAATGCCGACTTCGGCTAGAGCGACATCCCAGGGAGGAGTTCCCACTCCATTTGAGAGACAAAAAGACCCTCTGGGAAGTCTGGCAAATCGATGATATTGGGCCTTTCCGAAAGTCAGAAGGAAAACAATATGTATTAGTAGGCGTGGAAGTAATTTCTGGCCTAGTCCAGGCCGAAGCATTTCCACGAGCACCTGGGGAAAATACAGTGCGGGCCCTGAAATTCTGGTTTAGCTCCCTCCCAAAACCTGGTTCTATTCAGTCAGACAATGGCAGTCATTTTACTGCTACCAGAGTACAGGAGTGGGCAAGGGAAGAAGGAATCAAGTGGGTATTCCACACCCCGTATTACCCCCAAGCCAAGGGGATAGTGGAACGAACTAATGGACTCTCAAAACGATTTCTGAAACCTCATAAGCCGCATTGGGCGGAGCACCTCTGGGATGCAGCTACCCGAGTCAATGGTCGCTGGGGAACAAATGGATGCCCCCGATTAAATGGCTTTTGTCCTAAACCCCCAGTTTTAATTCCAACGTCTCAAGCTCTTAGTGTTCCAAGGGAACCAACCTTCTCTCCTGGACAGCCAGCGTCGGTAGAAATGCCAACCGTTGGGACCGTCCCCCTCATACTTACTGAACCCCTTAACAAATATGCCTGGAAGGCTGAAGATGCCTGGGGGGGAAAGAGCACAAAATTAACACTCGCTGGATTGTTCCCTCATTTTAAGCACGTAGATGAAGCCCAAACTGGGCAAGTCGACGTTTTGTTTCATTTCACAGGAGATCCCTGTGGGAACGCAACCGAATGTGGGAAGATTAACATTTGATTTTGACTATGTGTATTTTTGTGATTGATTGTATAACATTTGTAAGCTTAGGCTGGATTTGTAGAGCAAAATGTCAATTTTGTTGTTTTGGTGTATTGTACGGGTCGCGATCCCTGGAACAATCAGTTATCCCCTCAAAGACTTTAGGGATGAAGGAAATGATATAAAGAATTCTTTTATGCAATTGGCTGAACAAAGAGCAAGTGTTTATAACCTCACAGAATGCTGGATATGTGGAGGACCGTTTGGTCTACCAAGTTGGCCCTGGGTAGCTATACCTTTGCTACCAAAATGGTGGGTGAGTAAATATAGCGAAACGAAAGGGAATAAAACATGGCAAAGCTCACATGACTCACCCAGAGAAAGGTAAATACTGTTTGGCTAGAACACAAAAGGATGGCGTCTTTGTGGGTAACGGCACATGTGAATGGACATATCAGAACGTAAGCATAACCGTTCAGGTGGGAGAGGGGCCACATGAAAAGGATGAACTCGTATACAGCTATGCCTGGGTGAATGAAGAGGGATACCAGAATGCATTTCCCAGATTTTGGTCTCTCACACCTAATACCAGCCGAGGCAACTCTGTGGGCCGTGCTTGTATTTGGGACCAGGAAGCAGGAGCTTACAACTGTAAATATTGTAATAGAATAGATTGGCCCCGTTGGAGGAGAACGTGGGAAGGCCTTTGTTCAGACATACCATGTTGTGAAAACTCCACAAAGGAATCGCTATATTGTTGCGTTGAAAGTGGCCGTTTGGTTTAGAACCTACCCCTTATTTTGACCCTTCGCCCCGTGTGGAACATTGGAAAGGACCCTTTGCTAACGGATCAGTGGCCCTCGAGGGACACTGTTGCATATGTGGAAACCATGCATATAAAGCGTTACCAGCAAACTGGTCAGGAATATGTTGCGTTGGGGTGATCCGTCCCTTGGTTTTCTTACTCTCAGAAACAGACGGAGACCATTTAGGCATTTGAATATATGATGATTTGAAGCGGGAAAAACGATCCAAAGTTACTGATACCTCCCTCACCAATGGGAGTGGCCGGTCCTGGGGTAAAGACGTGCGGACCCCCCAGCGTATCATACAACATTATGGACGTGCAACTTGGAACCCCAATTGTTACCGAAAAACGTAGTAAAATCAGAAACAACTCCTTAACACTAATTTAGTATTAAAGAGCAGGCATTCTTTATTCACGGCGCCGGATGCAGGGGGGATCGTTCCTCCTCACGTGCAAACCTTACGCACCTTTCCCATACAATTTATAGATCAAAAATTTACCTATTCATACATATTCATTATTGTCCTTTCTACTGATTGGTACAAACTTGCTTGTTCCACATGTAGATTACTGCGCAAACTCAGTCGACTTCTTCTATTGTTCTCTTTTGAGTAGGTGGCATTACTTGGGTCGGTGGTCCGTGAGTCGGTGGTCGCGATCTCCCCCCTGCTGGAATTACCTTTTACCCTTTTGGCTCTCAGTCCCGGCAATCCTGGCCAGTTTTCTCAGTCTGCTACACAAAACTGCACTTTATCATTCCTTTTGACAGAAGTGCATTCTTCTAGTAACAAAACACATTGTCTATATATAAATGATTAGAAACACAAATTGGTTTTGATCACTACACAGATCGATGGATACGCTAATTCCTATACTCTATGTTCTCATGTAACAATTCTAGTTGATTTGGCTACACAATGAATGGGTTAGTGGTGCTCGAGAACCCATTTATAATCTACATCGCATTATCCGGCTGCAAGCCGTATTAGAAATTATCACCAATCAAACAGCTGAGGCCCTCGACCTACTGGCAGATCAGGCAACCCAAATGCAAACTGCAATTTATCAACATCACTTGGTTCTCGACTACCTACTAGCCGAAGAAGGCGGGGTCTGTGGGAAATTGCATGATTCTAGTTGCTGTTTAAAAATCAATGACAATGGCAAAGTCATCAAACAAATTACTGCCGGAATACGGAAATTGGCCCATGTTGCCCCCCAAACCTGGAAAGGCTGGAATGTCGATATGTTCTCCTGGCTTCCAGGAGGTCCTTGGATCAAACAAATCTTATTTTACCTATTGCGTGGTCTAGCTACGTTACTGTTTTTGCCATGTGTCATCCCATGTTTCATTCAGTTAATCCAACGTGTTGTCACAAATATGCAGTTTGTACCCATTGTATCACCTGATGGAGTTAAACACATTGGAGCTGTACGTCAATCTGTGTCATCCACAGCCCAAATTGTACAAAGCGTTTGTCTCCCCAGTCTGTTTTATTTGGAAACTGAATTGTTACTGATGTTAGGCGTTGGCCTTGTTTAGAGTTTATCCTGGAAGGGCTGCTGACTGCTGGCGGGTGGTCTCCCTTTTGGAGATCGCTCCAAGGCAACGGCTCCACGGAGGGCTTGGTTTCGCGGAGTGACCTCTTACCATTCCTCTTGGGACTTCCAACGTCCCTGGGTGGGAACGGGCGCAGGGCCGGTGGGGATGGGTGGCATGGGCAGGAGGCAGAGCTGCCCTTCCTGCTGGGGACACGGAGGGGACAAAGCTGCCGGAGTCAGAGCATTGGTGGCTTTGTAGCTCCCGCACTCGGCCACGTCGGCCCCAGGCAGCGCAGGCTTCTCAGACGGTGGGAGGCAGAAAAAGTGATTCACCCTGGCGTGGCCCTGGGGAGGGGAGGGAAGGCTTCAGCCTCAACTTCATCCTCGGCTCTGGCTCCGGCTCCGGCTCCGGCTTCTCCTTCCCTCTGTTTTGCAGCCCAGCCCAGCCCAGCAGCTGGTGCTTCGTGGCAAAGACAAAGCGTGTGGGCAGGTGATGCCCTGCACCACGGGAAAAAGCGGCTGTCCTGCTGCTCTCCAGAGGACGCCAGCTCCTCTGGGGCTGAGGTCTCTTCTCTCCTGTTAGACTTTGGGAAGAGGAGATACCCCAAGCCGCAGAGCACCCTAGGGCTGGGGTTGCTGCTTTCTCTCTGCCTGAGCAGAGTCCTCGCTGGGTGCCGAGTGCCACCTCGTCCATGCCCTCAGCAGCCGGAAGCTCAGCCGTTGCACGTTAAACCTCGACTCAGCCTTCCTCAAGCTGAGGATGAGGAGCGCCTGTGTTGCCAGGGAGGAGACCAGGAGACTCGTGTCTCTCCCTGCATCTTGAAGGACTGCGGGGACAAAGCAGCAGAGGTGAGGTGACAGCCCTGTGTCCCCTCCAGGCAGGGCACGTTGTGCCCCGTGATTCCAGGGCCAGGAGGGAGCCGGGGGGCGGGAGGCTCAGCTGGGTGCTGCCGGTCAGGAATGTGCCCCTCCAGAAACAGCCCCCTCCCCGGAGACACGCACACGCTGGGAGTAGAGCCCCCCTCTCCCAGGGGGGAGCTCCGTGCCGGGGTCCTTCCTCCTCCCCACTGCCCTCACTCACCCTCTCTGATGTACTGCAACTCCTCGTGCCCATCCACCTGCCGTCCAATGAGCCCTGAGGGGATGCAGCCCGTTGGGGACCCTGCTGCCTGTTGGGGACCCCGCTGCCCATTGGAGAACCCTCCACCCAGCCCACCTGGCCAGCACAGCTCCCCGGGGTGGGGGCTGACCCTGGGCTGCGGCATCGGGGAGGGGATGGATGAGCCTCCTGCCAGCCCTGCCTGCACAGCCAGGGGTGGGATGGGCAGAAGGAGTGCCCACAGGTCCTGCGCTGGGCCACAGGGACCCTGGGAGAAGGAGGGACGGACCATGGGGCTCGTGGCTCACCAATGAACCTGACAGCTTCCCGCCGCAGGGGCTCCTGCGGGCTCCGCAGGTAGGACTGGCTCTGGCGCAGGTATTCCTTGGCCCTGCTCCTGTTCCTGGCCAGCTGGAGGGAGGAGAAGGGTGCACGGTTGGTGCAGAGCTGCCCCCCAGTCTGGCCCTCCCCCCCCGCCCAGGGCCACCCTCCTTCCCCCCAGCAGGACATTCCCAGCTCCCTGCCGTGTGGCATCGGGGTTCGGAGGGAGCAGAGGGCTCCCCAGGGACACTGGGGTGCCGTCCTGCTGGCAGGGTGCCCTTTGGGACTCCGGGGGAGAGGACAGCCTGGGGCAGAGCCTGCTCCAGGAGGGTGTGTACCGCCATGGGGGCACAGGCCCCCCGTCCCCCGTGCTGGGCATGGGGCAGGGCTCACCCAGGGCGGAACCTGGGGGCGCTGGGGCTGTGCGTACCAGGCACTCGCTGATCCTCCATGCCTGCACGGTCTCGCCCAGCTGGGCCAGCTGCCGCCACTTCAGGAACTGTCCAGCACTGCTGAGGGTTTCCTGGGAGGCCTGGTGAGTAGCAGAGATGCCACCACCACCGCCAGGGACACAAGACCCTGTGTCCCCCCTCTTTGGAGGGCTCAGAGCCTGCCCTGCCCGTGCAGGGAAGACGCACCAGCTGGGGACTGATGCTGCCACCGGGTTCAGCACCCTGGGGGAATATAAGGGCAGCCACCCTCTCTGGGTGGAAGCCTGTCAGGCTCTAGTGTTTTGGCCTTGGTGACCCCAGGCTGCTGCAGAGCCACAGCGCCGTCTCTGGGGCTGCAGGGACTCACGCCAGGGGTTGTGCGGAGGGAGCTGGGTGGGAAAGGGACCTAATTCCCCATCCACCCGGGGAGCGGGAGGAGAAAGGCAGCAGCGGGCAGGGAGGTGCGCTGTGCCTGGTGCTAGGGACCCAGCGAGCTAGACCTCATGGCGACACACTTTTAAAGGGTCCAGCACCCCCCTGCCCAAGGAACAGGTCAGGTTGGGAGTCCCACCTTGGCCACATTCTTGTCCTCGTCGTGCAGGTGAAAGAGCAGTGGCAGCAGGCTGCCCCACACCACCTCCTTCATCTTCTTCTTTTTGGCATCCACCACAACCCCCATTGTGTTTCGGAAGAGCCGGATGGAGAGCTCCCGCACAGTGCTCGACTCCTGGTGCAGGAGAGGAAGAGGACCTCAGTCTCAAGCCTATGGCAAGCAAGGGGCCCAAAACAGCTGCAGGCAGCCCTGCTCCAAAAGGGAGCAAGCTGTGGCATAGAGAAGGTCTGCCCAGGGAGGCTAGGGTCCCTGGGGCTGGGGGTTGGAGAAGGAGACCCTGCGGAGGGCTGGAGGATGCTGCCAGGGCAGGGTGTGCATCGGTGGGGCTCAGCACGTCTGCCAACGTCCTGCAATCCTCGTCTCTGCCGCGACAGGGAGGCTGAGCCAGGGTGGGTCCACGTGGGGGTTTGGGACACACCACAGAGCTGCCAAGGGCAGCGATGGGGTCTGGGGGCTGCGGGGCAAAGCATCCCCCTGCAGAGCACGGGAGGCATGAATGGAGGTGCCTGTTGAGAGGGGCACGGGTCTCTCCCCCAGCCTTACGTCGCTGAAGAGCGGCTGGAGCTTCTCAGCCAGCGCCAGGGCAGTCAGGCTGAGCGTCTTCCCCTCCAGCAGCCGGAGCAGGTTGCTGAGCAGGGACAGGGCGATGGCGCTGGCATCACTGTCAGCACCCTGCAGCTGCTCCATGACATACGGCAGCAGGACGAGGGTTTTCCTTGCCTGTTGGAGACACACCATCTCCTTTTTGTAAAGGAGCGACCTACCAGAGGGGTGAAAACCCTCTCCGCGCAGACTGGCCTCCCACTAGCTTCTCAGCAGGCAGTGCAGGTCACAAGGGCAAGGTCCTGGCAGACAGGGCTTACCGCCATGGCCGTGAGAAGAGCAGGGCGCAGAGGGTGAGGACAGACAGCTCTGGCTCCTTGCCAGCCCCTTGGCTACCCCCTTCTCCACCAGACCCCCTGGGTAGGCTGGTGGGCAACTGGTGCTGCCTGGAAAGCTGCCCGAGCTGCCAGCAGCCCCTGCCGCAGCTGCTGCGTTTCACCCCGGGGCTCAGCACCCCACGGTCAGGCTCTGCAGACCCCACGCTCGGGCTGGTCACTCTGCCACCAGCACCCCTGCCAGGACGTGCTGGCAGCAGAAGCCCCTTCCCCTCGGCACTACTGCCTCTCTCCTTGCACGGCACAGTCATGGGGCAGAGGGCGGGGCAGGCAGGAGAGCTGGCAGCAGCCGGCATGGCTCCCTGTGCCCAGAAAAGCCCGAGCCACCACGTTACCCGTCACCCACTGCTCCACCCTGGGCTGCTGTCCCGGCTGTCCCTGCTGCCCCCTACTCACCGTGTCGGGCCTCTCACTGAGCCTGAGGAGGCCCCTGAGCACCAGGCTGGGCATCCCCAGGCACTGGCTCTGCAGATACATGGGGAAGATTTCCAGGGCACGGTCCAGCTCTTCACTGAGGCTGGTGCAGCCCAACATCTGAAACACGCACAGCGGGAGCTGGTGAGGTGTGGTGCTGCCTCCAACCACTACCTCAGGGCAAGGATGCTGGGTCACGACCAAGCCCAGACACAGGCAGCAGGGACTGTGGAGAAGCCCCGTGCCCCACGCTCCACCACACTGGTTGCTCGCCTGCTCCTCCACGGCGACAACCAGAGCCCATCTGCTGCCCCAGCTCCCCCCACAGCAGCTGGCATGGGAGAGCTGAGCATCGGAGAGAGCTTGGAACAGTGCCGTCAGGCTCACCTCAACGAGGAAGACCATGGCGATCATCCCCCAGGTGGGCTCCTCCACACTGAGGAGTTCTGCCAGATGGCAGAAGATGGTGGAGAGCAGGGGTCTTGGGGTCTTCATCATCTCCCTGGCAGGGGGAAGGAGGCACCATCAGGCCTGAGCCAGGCAGACACATATCTTTGGGGTTTGCACCACTCTGGGCATCACCCACCTGCAGCGCTTTCTTTGAGCAACGGGAGCCCTCTGCCATCTGTGCCCCCAAGGGAGGGGGTGACATGGGGTGATGGTCCCCGAGGAGCAAGGGAGAAGGGCCTCTCACCTGGCCACAATGCGGACTCCCATGAGGTGGGTCTGGCTGCTGAGCAGGGCATCCCAGCCACCCTGCGCCTCAATGGCCAGCGCCTGGCTCTCAAAGCCCATGCTGCAGAGCAGCACTCTCATGGACTGCACCACAGACCTGCACAAAGAGAAATGCTCAGCTCCCACTGGCACCCCTGCCTTGGCTCCAGGTAGCTGGCAGGGATGAGAGGACAGGGATGGAGCACCTGATGGGACCGAGCAGATCCTCTTGGTGCTCCCTCCAAAAGATGTGCACCTCCTGCACCGTCAACTCCGTGGTGAATGACACTTGGAAAAGCAGTGCCAGGAAAAGCTGGGGGAAAATCGCCTCCACCTCCCGCAGGCAGGTGCGCTGCAGGAGGATCTCGCTTACCGTCCTGGCTGCCTGCAGAAGACAGCTAGACACTGAGACGTCCCTACGCCCCTGGGGACGTCAAGGCTTGGGATGGGCAGGGAAGGAGAGTGGAGGCCCTGGACAGCCGAGAGCAGCCCCAGAGGTCAGTGAGGCCTCATCCAGTAACTCACAGCCAGGGAGAGGACGCGGGGGTTGTCCCCAGTAGAGGTGGAGGTCTTGCACGGCGACTGGTTCATCAGCCTGCTGAGCAGCTCCTGCAGCACCTTCTCCGCAACCTGGGGCTTGGAGAGTGTCACCTTCCACATGCGCATCGCAACACTGCGGGGACCCAGGGCTCTGTCAGCAGGGACACCCCGGAGGATGGCCAGGCTGAAGTCCCTCGGGAGGGTCTTAGGGCCCCTCTCCCGGAGTGAGAGGACCCCCAAAGGCTGGTGGGCCCCGTACCAGGTACATGTTGGGGAGCACTGCAACAGGCTGGCCACCACCATGCTGGGCTGTTTGTGCATCAGCACCAGCAGGGCCCTCTCCAGGCTGTTGAGGGCTACCACCGCCCTGATGAAGGGCAGGTTTCTGTAGATGGCCCACACGATGTTCAGCACCTGGACGACAGACACAGAAGGGAGTGGGGGTGTCAGCGGGGTGAGCGCAGCTGTTTACCCAGCTCCCACTGGGAGCCGCTTTGCATTCCTGCTGCAGTACGCTGGCTTGAGATGGCATCAGTGCTGGTCAGGCACAGGGCCCAGGGAGGAACGATCCTCTGGTGGGCCCGAGTGTTGGCTGTGCCACCCACGGGCTACTCACCTGTCCCATCGGGAAGGCAGGGTCTGCCACAAGGACTTCCACCATGTGGGCAGCCGCCCTGATGCTGTAGGCGCTTGGGGCTCTCAAGCTCTTGATGGCCATGAGGATGATGTCTACCTGGTCAGAGGGCTGGAGGTGGTACTTGAACATCTGTGCGATGAAGGAGAGGAGGGGAGGTTTGTCACCTAGAGCATCACACAGAGCATCTTGGCTGTGCAGTGAGAGTGGGATGCAGAGCCAGGCTGCGCTGGGGAGGAGACCGATGGTGGGGGTCAGGGTTCTGTGGGGAAGCGGAGCTTGCTGCGGGCTTTTGCCTAGCCTCTGCTCAGGAACAGCGTCAGCCCACATCATCCCCACGCATCAGGTGTCCCTTCACTCATGCTGACCACCCCAGGCAGGAGCCGAAGGCACTTCTTACCGAAAAGATTTCGTTAGCGCTGCTTTTTTGCGAGATCTGCCCGTCCTCCCAGAGCTGCAGCTGCCCTGTGTCATGCAGCCAGGGCCACCTGCCTGGGGAGGACGAAAACCAGGGTGCTCAGAGAGAGGGTGCAGAGCTGGAGGTGCAGTCTGAGAGCTTTAGGCAGAAAAGTCACTAGTAAAGAAAGAGGGCACCCAGGCAGGTCTGGGGAGCAGATACCCAGGGAGGGTCTGGGGCTATTGCGAACAGGGGCAAGGGGAAATGGCTCTTTAGACTGCAGGCAGGCAGGCTGGATCAGGCTTTCTCTCACCAAGGAGGGTGGTCCCTGGCTGCCCGTGCCTGGGGGCACCCAGCCCATCACAGCTGCTCTTACTTCTCTGCTGCAGGATGAAGGCATGCAGGTGACGGAGAGCTTTTGCAGCTTCGCGGCGGGTCGCCTTGTCCTTACAGGTGCAGCAGAGGGTGAGGTGCCCAACCAGCCTCCCCAGCATCACAAACCGATGTGTCTTGGAGCACTGATGCCTGAGGACTACAGCTTGTGCGAAGCAGGGGCAGACCTGGAGGAAGAGAGGCAGTGTGGGTATGAGGTGAGCCTAGGCACAAGGTGAGCCCCGGCTGCTCCCAGAGCAGCCAGGCAGCAGCCCACCGCAGGGGAGGGCTGCTGGACCCAGGTTCCTGCCTTGGGAGAGAGCACGGACAAGGACAGGGGCAGGGCAAAGACCCCTGCTCCTGACTTCCTGCTGACTGGGTGCCCAGCTTCCCTGGGAGGTGCTGGGGCTCAGGAGCACAGCGATGGGGGACTGGGGCTGCCCAGACTGGGAGCTCGGTACCTGCAGCAGGGGTTCGGTGGCGATGAAGTTGGCCAGCCTGGCAATCCGTGCCACAGCCCTCTCCTGCACTGCTGCTAGCTTGGAATCGGTGAAGGGCAGCAGGAGCTGGGAGGAGAAAAGCTGCTCATCTGCCAGGGAGGTGGCATGGCACAGCACGGCATGGCCAGGCTTGCGCCGGGGCAGGGCCTGGGCCCAGGGCACGTGCCCTTCTTGCCCCTCGAAGCAACCTGCTGCAGCCAGGCAGGCCACCGCATCCCACTCCTGCCGCTGCCTCTGCTGCCTTCCACTCACTCGCTCCCCACCCAAAAAAAGGTCCCTCCACCCCCCACCCAAGGAACCCAAGACTTTGGGGTGACCACCTCCCTGGGGACCTGTGGTGGAGGCTCTAGGATGTGGCCCGGGGGAAAGTCCCAGGGCTGGGCTCCCCTTGCCAGACAGGCAGATCCATCTGTGAGGGAGTGTTGGGCAGGACGAACAGCAGGCAGGGCTGCAGGAGCGGGGTGGGCTGGGGCAGGAGCAAAAGGAGCTCTGGCAGCAGCCAGGAGGCAGGGGGCTGGTGGGGAGGCAGCGCAGGGAAGGAGGAACATCTTTGCCCCCCTCCTTGCACCAGGCACTGATTGGGGAGGGGCGGGGCACCACTCAAGCCATGGGTCAATGCTTGTGGGGACCCTGTGCCAAGGCCAGACCTGCAAGATGTTCTGCAGCTCCAGGATGCCGAGAGCACCGGCGCTGCTTACCAGCACCTGCAGCATGCTGTCCATCGTGGCCAGGGTCTGTGAGGGGGACAGAATCTTGGGGCAGCCCTAGAAGCCTGGGCGGGGTGGGGGGTGGGCGTGGCTGTACCCTGCGGTGCCCAGGAAGGGGCCTCGGGGTGGGGGAGCTCCCCGTGGCTCACCCCGTGGCATACCTCGGAGTAGAGAGAAGCCTCAGGGCCCTGGGTGTCCTGCGGAGGGAGGTGGAAGATGCTGCAGAAGCAGATGTGGAGGAGTCTGCTGCTCATCTCCTGCAGAAGCAGCCCCGCCTTGCTGTGGGGACAGAGAGGTGCTCTTCAGACACAGCAAGGAGGAGACAGACCCCAGGGTTGGAGACCTGGGCTGATCCCCATGACACTGACACTTGCATTTGGAGGGAAAAGCCTATGGCACCCCTTGCCCTGCTGTCTGCCTCCCTCTTGGACCCAGGACTGGGGGTGGCCCCTGCCTGGGAGAGGTGCCGTTAGGGCTGCCCAGCAGTGGGGAGGCCAAGCTGGGGGCTGCGGCAAGTACCTCATGGAGGCGATGGTCAGCATGGCTTGCCGCCACACCACAGTACCTAGGTGGTCAGTGGGCTCCTCTTGCAGCAGCACCTGTGCAGCACAGCAGGGTGGGATGGATCGGGATGGGGCAGTCTCCCTTGCCCATCAAAAGCCTGCGGGGCTGGCAGAGCCCAGGTGCCACCATCCCAGCACTCCCTCCCCACCCAGTGGTCCCAAGCCCCATGGTGGGAAGGGCTGTGCCCATCACAGAACCACAGGCTGGCCGAGAGACCTGCAAACGTCATTGGGTCCAAGCCCCAGCTCCAGCCAGGCCACGCAGCTGGCTTTCAAGCATCTCCAAGGATGGAGACCCAGAGCAGTGCTCACATGCACCCCACTGCCCGGCTGAGCCCTCTCCTGCCCCCAGGGCTCTGCCCACTGCCCACTGCCCCTGCCTCACCTCGATGGCCTCCACCACCTCCAGCAAACAGAAGTAAAGCATGTCCCATGTTGTGGAGCCCGCGCTGCTGGTGCTACAGATGGTGTAGATGGAGGCCAGAAACTTCAGCTTCTCCTCCTCTTGCTGCCAGCCAGGGAGGGGACAGGCGGCCAGAGAGCGTCAGGGGGGTGAGACAGGTTGGGGGGGAGGGGGGCAGCACAGCCCCCAGCACCTTGCGAGAGTGGGATGGGGGCAGAAAGACTGGTCAGGAGACATGGGCGCAGCCTCATAGAATTGGCCTTGGATACCTTTGGTCTGCTCCTGAGGAAGGCTCGGATGATGTCCAGGTTATCCTCGTTCTGCCCGGGCAGAGCCAAGGTGGAGCAGCACGGATCTGGCCGAGAGAAGGCAGGCAGGGCTGGGGGGCGAGCAGGGGACAAAAAGCCAAGCCCTCTGCCCAGCTCCCAGGGATGTCACCAGTCCTGGCTCAAGGCTGGGACACAGGTGTCCCCTGTGAGCCCCAGGGGCGAGGGCGCAATGCTGGAGGGCAGCACGGGGAGGGGGGTCTGGCGTGCCCAGGTGAGGGACAGGCTACCACCGGCTGGCAGGGAGGATCCCTGTCCTGGGGTGCCGTGACAGGGCTGGCTCCCTGGCCACTGTGCCATGGGAGCCCCGATGCCAGCCTGGCTGGGCAACGCGAGCGCGGGACCGGGCAGGGACAGGCAGGCAGCCCCCTGCCCGTAGCGCCTGCACACTCACCCGCCTGCAGCGGCTGGACCTTGCACATCTCGCTTGGCTTTGGCCCGGAGTGGGGAGCCAGGGCAGCTACACCCTCCTTCTCCCCCCAGGCCTGCCTGGGCCTGCTAGGGGGTCTCCCTGCCATCCTGCGGAGGAAAGGGGTGAGGGGGACCCTGTGCCCCACAGGGCTGCCCTGCCAGGGGCAGTGGGGCAGAGGTGGCCATGCTTGGGGGGCTCTTTGCTCTCACCCTGTCCTAACACCGTCCTCCCAGACACTGGGGGGGACAGCACTGGGTGATCCAGGGTGTCACAAAGTGCCCCAATAGCACTCCCCCGGGGGGCACCCACAGACTGCCCCCTTCCCCTCTTCCCCAGGACCCCTCCTTGCCCCGGGCGGGGGGGGTGGGTGAGACTGACTCTCTCTTCCTCCTCCTGCTACGGGGCTGGGGTTTACCTGTAGCGGGGCACCCCCCTTGTCGCAGGGACCCCTCTGTACCCTGTCCCCTTGCTCCCAGGGGCTGGTGCCGCCCAACCTGCAGCTGGGCTAAGCTGGGCTGCAGCCCCCAGCCCCTCGGGCACGCTGAGACTCTTTTCTCTTCCACACACGAGGCCCGGGACGAGGCCCGCGGGGCTCCCCTCGCTCGAAGGCTGCTGGGCACTCGGAGGGGCCGGACGCCCTCCCGTGCGCTCAGCCGCAGGGACGCACAACTGCGGGGGGCGGCCGCGTTCCCCGCTTACTAGTTGCCACGCGCCTGGAGGGTTCCACCAGCTGGCACCGGGCGGGGGGGGCCGGGGTGGGACGGGGCTCCTCGCTCCCCTCCCCGGGGCACAGGGCCCCGCCGCGCCGTAGGAGCCGAGGTGGGGCCCCCGGGCCCGGCGGGGCCAGCGCCGAGGTGGGTGGGCAGACAGGTCGGTGCCAGGGGACGGGCAGGAGGAGGTAGCAGGGCAGGCCAGGGCGGCAGGAGCCGTGGGGCATTAGACATGGTAATTTAGGTGAATAAAGTGGATTTGGTTTGGTTTGGGTTTTGTGTTGTTCTTTTTTTTTTTATTTTTTATTTAAAACAGAGTCCTCCAGAGCTCGGGTCTGGCCAAAGCTGAGGGAAGGGGGCAGACCCTCACAGAGGGCAGAGCCGCAGCATGACATGGGTGCCAGCAGGGTCAGGGGGCCACGCGCCATCCCCCGCTCCGGCGCTGCCGGCCCCAGGAGGGTGGTTGCACGAAGGACATGGGGCGCAGCACCAGGGACAAGGGTTTCATGACCCAGGTGCAGCGGCTCCGGGGCCAGCGGGCTAGGAGCTGTCAGGGACATGGGAGCTGGGGGCTGTAGCCCTCCGCTTCAGGGGGATGATGCAGATGCTGTTTTTGGCTTCTTTGATTCTCCACCACCGGCCAAGCCTGCAGATGAGAGAGATGGGGGTCACCCTCCACCGAGCCCTCGAGGCAGTGGAGGCTGTGCTCCCAGCCAGCGCTGGGGAAGGGGGACGGTACCGGTGCTCCTGCCCGAGGCCGGCCACCAGGAAGTCACCGGCTGCCGAGAACTCGAGGCTGTTGACAAAACCCACCTGGAGGGGACAGGGCAGGGCGAGAGGCTCGCGCAGCCTCCTCCTGCTGCCCAGGGAGGGGAGAACCCGCCGAGAGACACCCCCAGCCCAGCTCCAGCATCCCCAACCTCCTGACCCATACCAACGGGATAGCCCAGAGGGGCTCCAGCTTCCAAAATCCCTCACTGCACTTCCAGAGCTTCACACTAGCACTGTGGGAGCCTAGGGTAGAGAGAGGAGACTGCCATGCACCCCAACCTGGGGCACGGGCAGGGGCAGGGGCAGGGGCAGGGGCAGGGGCAGGGGCAGGACAGACCCCCTGCACCCCCAAACCCTTGCTCCAAAGCAGCTGCCCCACACCTGTAGCCAGGAGGTCACTGTTGCGCAGGGCAGCCACCGCCAAGATGCAGTACGGCTGCTGCAGGCCCTGGGCGTCCTGCATGCCGTGCGCCTGCCGGGCCAGCACCAGCGGCTTCTTCTTCGCCAGCCCCCACAGGGCTACAGACCTACCAGGGAGGGGAGGCATGAGGGGGTTGCAGGAGGGGGCTTTGCCTACCTACCCCAGGCACTGTCGCGGCCCCGTGCTCACCCGTCATCGGCACCCGACACCACGTGCTCCTCGCCGATGAGCTGGATACAATCAATAGAGCCCCTACAAAGAGAAGGGGCAACTACCATCAGTTACAAGCGTGCTTTGGGATCCTGCTTAGGAGTGTCGTGGTTTAGCCGGCAGCTCAGCCCCACACAGTCGCTCGCTCACTCCCCCACCGGTAGATGGGGGAGAGAATCAGAAGGGTAACGCTCGCGGGTTGGGATAAGAACAGTTTAATGATTAAAATTAAAAGAAACAACAACAGAAATGCAATGTAAAGGAGAACAACGAGAGGCGCAAAGCCCCGGGGGAGGGGAAGGGAGGGGGGAGGGGAACGAACCGCCGAATACTGGTCATGGTGTCACATGGTATGGAATGAACATGCCATTGGCCAGTCGGGGTCAGCTGCCCCCACCATGGCCCTGCCCCTCCCAGCCCCCCGCCCACCACCACACGGCAGAGCGCGGGAAGCTGGAAAGGTAGCCGACCCCCACAGTGAGGAGAATTAACCCCGTCTCAGCCAAAACCAGCACATTCTCCACCCCTTATTCCATACCATTTACACCATGCCCAGGTCCCATACGATGCAATACAACCTTACCAACCACCACCCCTCCCCTTCCCATCCTTTAACATATTACACAGACATCATTCCCTTAGTTCATGGACCTTCCCTGTAAAATGTCCAGTAAAATGTCCATTGAGTTCACCCAGTCCATGACTCTGGGCTCCATCTGTCGTATCAGTCTTTCAGGGTGGGAGAGATGATGTGTGTGGCGTCGGGTTGCTGCATACCGAGTCAGTCATCGTTCCGTCACTGCTGCACTTTGCTTGTTTCACAGTCTATATTCCATGGATTGGGAGGCTTGTACTCTGATATCATTGATACAACACAGAGGTGACACACAATATTATCTAGCAGTTCACATTGTGCCATTCAGTTCATTGGCTGTTTTCACCCAAAATCAAATCCCCTTGAGGCACACATCGGATTTCTCCATCCTCCCGCATCACCCACCAAGTGCGCCCAGGTCCTCGAGCAAAAGCAATGCCACGAACAAAGGTTTGCCTTTGCCTGAGGCGGGAAGAACCCAGACTGTTTTGCCCAGCATACTTGTTGCGTGCACTACAGGGACTCTATCCCCTTCCACAGTATGTAGGATTTCTGACCGGGCAGGGCCAGCTCGACTGGCAGATCCCCTCGTGTTGACTAACCACGTGGCTTTTGCTAAATGTGTATCCCAGTGCCTGAATGTCCCACCCCCCATTGCTCTCAGTGTAGTTTTTAACAGTCCATTGTACCGTTCAATTTTCCCAGAGGCTGGTGCGTGATAGGGGATGTGATACACCCACTCAATGCCGTGCTCTTTGGCCCAGGTGTCTATGAGGCTATTTCGGAAATGAGTCCCGTTGTCTGGCTCAGTTGTCTCTGGGGTGCCATGTCGCCACAGGACGTGTTTTTCGAGACCCAGGATAGTGTTCCGGGCAGTGGCGTGGGGGACAGGATATGTTTCCAGCCAGCCAGTCGTTGTTTCTACCATTGTAAGCACATGGCGCTTGCCTTGGCGGGTCTGTGGGAGCGTGGTATAGGCAATTTGCCAGGCCTCCCCATGTTTATATTTCAGCCATCGTCCCCCATACCACAGAGGCTTTACCCGCTTCGCTTGCTTGATTGCAGCGCATGTGTCACATTCGTGGATAACCTGTGCAATAATATCCATGGTCAAGTCCACCCCTCGATCACGAGCCCACCTGTATGTTGCATCTCTCCCTTGATGGCCTGAGGTGTCATGGGCCCACCGAGCTAGAAATAGTTCACCCTTATGTTGCCAGTCCAGATCCACCTCAGCCACTTCAATCTTGGCAGCCTGATCTACCTGCTGGTTGTTTCGATGTTCTTCAGTGGCCCGACTCTTGGGGACGTGAGCATCCACATGACGTACCTTTACAACCAGGTTCTCTACCCGGATGGGTTTGCCTCTACGCTGCCAGTTGCTTTGCTTCCACTGCTGCAGCCAGCCCCACAGGGCATTTGGCCACCATCCAGGAGTCAGTACAGAGATAGAGCACTGGCCACTTTTCCCGTTCAGCAATGTCTAAGGCCAGCTGGATGGCCTTTACCTCTGCAAACTGGCTCGATTCACCTTCTCCTTCAGCAGTTTCTGCTACTTGTCGTGTAGGGCTCCATACAGCAGCCTTCCATCTCCGGTGCTTTCCCACAAGGCGACAGGACCCATCGGTGAACAGGGCATATTGCTTCTCATCTTCTGGCAGTTTGTTATACAGTGGGGCTTCTTCAGCACGTGTCACCTCCTCCTCTGGTGATAGTCCAAAATCTTTGCCTTCTGGCCAGTCCATAATCACTTCCAAGATTCCCGGGCGACGGGGGTTTCCTACTCAAGCCCGCTGGGTGATCAGTGCAACCCATTTACTCCACGTAGCACCAGTTGCATGGTGTGTAGAGGGGACGCTTCCTTTGAACATCCAGCCCAGCACTGGCAGTCGGGGTGCCAGGAGCAACTGTGCCTCAGTACCAACCACTTCTGAAGCAGCTCGAACCCCTTCATATGCTGCCAATATCTCTTTTTCAGTTGGAGTATAGCGGGCTTAGGACCCTCTGTATCCCCAACTCCAAAACCCTAGGGGTCGACCCCAGGTCTCCCCATGTGCTTTCTGCCAGAGGCTCCAGGTAGGGCTATTCTCCCCGGCTGCGGTGTAGAGCACATTTTTTACATCTTGTCCTGCCCGGACTGGCCCAAGAGCTACTGCATGAACTATTTCTCGTTTAATCTGTTCAAAGGCTTGTCATTGCTCAGGGCCCCATTTGAAATCATTCTTTTTTCCAGGTCACTTGATAGAGAGGGCTTACGATCATACTGTAATTTGGAATATGCGTTCTCCAAAAACCCACAACGCCCAAGAAAGCTTGTGTTTCCTTTTTGCTAGTTGGTGGAGACATGGCTGCTATCTTGTTGGTCACATCCTTGGGGATCTGACGATGACCATCTTGCCATTTGATTCCTAAGAACTGGATCCCTTGTGCGGGTCCCTTCACCTTACTTTGTTTTATGGCAAAACCAGCCTTCAGAAGGATTTGGACTATTTTCTCTCCTTTCTCAAAAACAACTTCTGCTGTGTTGCCCCACACGATGATGTCATCAATGTGTTGAAGGTGTTCGGGAGCTTCTCCTTGTTCCAGTACAGTCTGAATCAGTCCATGGCAAATGGTAGGACTGTGTTTCCACCCCTGGGGCAGTCGATTCCAGGTGTACTGGACGCCCCTCCATGTGAAAGCAAACTGTGGCCTGCACTCTGCTGCCAGAGGGATTGAGAAGAATGCATTAGCAATATCAATTGTGGCATACCACTTGGCTGCCTTTGACTCCCGTTCGTGTTGAAGTTCTAGCAGGTCTGGCACAGCAGCACTCAACGGTGGAGTGACTTCATTCAGGCCACGATAGTCTACTGTTAGCCTCCACTCTCCGTTAGACTTCCGCACTGGCCATATGGGACTGTTAAAGGGTGAGTGGGTCTTACTGATGACTCCTTGGCTCCTCAGTTGGTGAATGAGTTTACGGATGGGGATCAGAGAGTCTCTGTTGGTGCGATATTGCCGCCGGTGCACTGTTGTGGTGGTGATCGGCACCTGTTGTCCTTTGACCTTCAGCAACCCCACAACAGAAGGGTCCTTCGAGAGGCCAGGCAAGGTCGACAGCTGTTTAGTTTCCTCCGTCTCCAAGGCAGCTACACCAGAAGCCCACCTGTACCCTTCTGGGTCCTTGAAATACCCTCTCCTGAGGTAGTCTATGCCAAGGATGCATGGAGCCTCGGGGCCAGTCACAATGGGGTGCTTCTGCCACTCATTCCCAGTTAGGCTCACTTCGGCCTCCAATACAGTTAGCTCTTGGGATCCCATAAATCACCTCAAGCACAGCTAATTCCCTTCGATACTGGATGCCTTTCTCCATAGAGATACCGCTCTCCGCAGGACCCCAGGAGGAGATGAACTCCCCACCAGCACCCCTCCGCCACACGTGGCAGCACCAGCCCCCTCTCCCGTACCAGGTACTTGCCATCCGATGAGATGGCCACGCAGAGGACGTGGGATGCATGCCCCATGTGCCGCTCCTCGGTGCCCTTCTTCCCCCTGGGCACCACGCACGGCCTCTTCCCGCTCTCCACCTCCCCTACGGGAAAGGCATCGCAGTCACGCCCTGGGAACCTCCCAACATATTGGGAAGCACCAACGAGCCTCCCACAGAGCCCAAAACGATGCACGTGCACATCCCCGGAAGGGGCAGGGGCCCAGCCACCTCCACAGGCACCCACGCTCCTGCTGCTGCAGGGTCCCTCCCTGCAGGGTTCAGGCTGGGGGAACAGCCAGTCACGGCCCCAAGGGAACACTTGCATTTGATGAGGGAGCCGTCCTTGGAAGCCGAAAAGATGAACCTGTCATCTGGAGAGATGACCAGGCAGGTGACGGGCAGCTGGTGCCCCCGCAGCACTCGAATGCTGGCTGGATCTGGAGGCTGCACCCGCAGGGAGAGCGGGATGTGAGCTGGGCCTCCCTCGGTCCCTTCCCCCAGCATGGGAGTACCCAAGCACAGCACCCTCCCTCCTCCAGGGTACCAGCCCCCGGCACCCTGGGCAGAAGAAGGGCCCTGGTCCCGGAGCCAGCACCGTAACTCGGGGTGCCGGCCCTGGCTGTGCGCGAGTGCCCCTAAAGCCAGCACTTAGAGCCTGGCAGCCCCCCGGCGCCCCCAGCGCTGGGCACTTACGTCTTTGTCGACCAGGCGCTGCAGCCGACCCTTCTGCTCCAGCTGGGCAAGAAGCGGGAGGCTCGGCGGAGGTGGCCCCGGTCCCGCGGGAGCGGGGCAGAGCCCGCCGCCGCTGCCGGGACTGGGGGGACGCGCCCGCCCCGCTGCTCACCACGTCCTCTTTCAGCCGGTCGCCGATGAGATCCGCCGGATGCGTCTCCTCCTCCTCCTCTGCCGCCGCCCGCTCCTCCTCTGTGGCGGACGTGGGGCGTGAGGGCCGGGCTCAGCACCGAGGGCTGCACGCCCCTCTGCCCCACCGGGGTACCGGCACCGGGCGGCACTCACCGTGCTGGCGGAGCTCCTCCAGGTACAGCTTGGCCAGGCGCAGCTTCTTCTCCTGCAGCGTCTCCTCCACCTCCTCCTCTACCGCCGCCTCCTGCCGCCGCCGCCGTCCCAACGACGGGCTGCGGGGACAGGCGTGAGCACCGGCACCGGCACCGGCTTCCCCCCGCGGCGCGGCTCGTACCTCGTCGACGGGCCGGACGGCCGCCGCCCGCGACCTCCTCTCGGCGCCCAGGACCTGAGGACCGAACCAGGGTGACTCCAGGGATGGAATCGGACGGGACGGGACACGGACACCGACCAGAGCGACCTCGCAGGGGCAGTCACTCCGCAGCCCCCTCCGCCCGGCCCGGCCCTCACCGCCGCCCGCGGCCGCCGCCGTCCCGCCGCCCCACGTGGGGCTTTGGCCCTACAGCTGCCCACCGCCGCCATGCTGCCGCTCCACGTGCTGCCCGCCCCGCCGGCTGCAGGGGCGCGCCCCGCGCCTATTGGCTGCAGCCGACTAGGTCCCCCTCCCGCCGCGCCTGCGGCCCCGCCCCCGCTTCCTATCGGCGGGCCGCGCTGTCACTCGAATAGTGACGGCTCTGCCGCGCCCCCCGGTGCTGCTGGGCCTGCCCCCTCGGCGACACGGCCCGCCCCCTGGTGCTGACAGCCACGCCCCCTCGGCGGCTTGCCCCGCCCCCGGTGCTGCTGGCCCCGGCCTCTCGGCGCAACGACACGCCCCCTGGTGCTGCCTGGCTTCTGGTCCCGTAGCACGGCCTTTGCGGGCTCCCAAGGACCCCGGCCTTGGCTGTCGCCGGGGGTAGTGGTGGGACGGCCTGTCCCGGCAATGCTCTAAAGCGCTAAAACCGGCTTTTGTTCGGAAGCTTTATTTTGCGCATTTAGTGTCTTGTCTCTGGCACCTGGGGAGGCGTGGAAGGGCAGCGGGAGCACCCTTCGGCTGCTCCAAGTTAGGCAACAGGCTCGCTTCCTCAAGGATAAGCAGCCAAAGAGTGTCACCACGCGTACCCAGAGCATCCTGGAAGGGCTGCTGACTGCAGGCCGGTGGTCTCCCTTTTGGAGATCGCTCAAAGGCGACGGCTCCGCTGAGGGCTTGGTTTCCCGGTGTGACCTCCTGAGGGCGAAAAGGGGGAAAAGGGGATAGCAGCATTAAGGTGTGACCCTCTCAGGACCATAAAGCCCCTTTGTGTTAGGTAAAATGGCCACTCAGAAGGCAGTTAACGCCCACGATTTTGTCTCTTCACCGGCTGTACCATCTTTTGGAGGTGCACCAATCTCGCCCCTCACCCCGGGGACAAGATTGGGTGAAAAAACATTGGTTTCAACCGCAGAGTGTAGTAGGCAGGATAAGGGTAGTGTAGAAGGAAGCTAGGGTTAGACCGGGGAAAGGAAAAGCTGTAATTTGCGCAGTCCTGGGAGCGAGTCTGTCAGCAGCGGTGGAAGAGAGGAAACGGAGGCTTTGTCAAGCCGATGTCACAATAGACTCACTGCAGGTGGTCATAAAGTCACTGCAGGAACAATTGGAGGGAAACAAGCGATTGTTGCAGGAGGAGAGAAATCAAAATGCCATACTGAAGGAAGAATTGAGGGATCAGCTTTTGAGGGAAGCAGATACACTGGCAGAGGTAGAGGTGAAACTTTCAGAGAAAGGGGTACGGCAAGTTTACCCTCAGGGAGTCTTGCAGAGGGCAAGGGAAACTGTAGAAAGCTTCCCTCACATGTATCCACTCTTTAAAACAGAGTACTTGTATGAGGACAATAACGATGACCATCCTCAAGTTCTCACCAAAGAAGTCCCATTTACAGCAACCGAAGTAGCAAAGTTGAAAAAAGACTTTGCAAGAACTCCGAAGGAATCGGAGACAGAATATGTGTGGAGAGTGTCCCTGTCAGCAGGGGGGGATGGAATTTTGTTGTCGGAGAAAGAAGCAGAAGGCTATTGGGGTCCAGGTGTGTTCTTAACTACAGGTAATCGCCGAGCCCCATGGTCATTAACCCAGAGGGCTGCGTATTGGGCCGGAGGGCTGAACCCTTTGGAGAGGGGAGATCCCCTTGCCATAACAGGTACGGTGGATCAACTAGTGGAAAGCGTGCAGAAAGCAGCCTGTCTCCAAAAGATGTATGATCGGGAGCTCAAGCCCCACCAGAGTTCCCCGATGATGATGCCTGTAGACCCAGGGAGGATGACTCCCCTGATCCGGGGACTCCCTGACTCCCTGAAACCCACTGGGATCCAATTACAGGGGAGAATTCAAAATAATTCCGAAGGAGAAAGAACTGCGGCCACTCTGGAAGGGATAATAACCCCTGACCATTGGCGGTTGGGAAGGAAAGTGTGGACGTGGAGGGAGGTAGCGCAGGAATTAATTAATTTTGGGAGAAAATATGGCCCTGATGGTGGATCGTTCCAAAAAACCGAAACAAGGGTTGTACGGTCTGCAGAGCAAGTTAACAATCGGCAGCTGTCAATTGGGAAAGGCCAGGATTTGAGGCCACTCCGCAACAATCATCCCGGGAGAGAGAGACCCCTAAGTCGACAGGGCTTATGGCATCTAGGGCTTCAGAAGGGCATTCCTCGAGACCTGATGGATGGACTCCCGACCCCAAAATTGGAAAAACTTGTACAGAAATGGTCAGGGAAGAAGGCCACTCTCGGAGTAGTTGCCGCTGCTCCACCCCTGATAGATCTTGAGGGGGAGCTGACTAGGGAAAAGGCGGAAAACTAGACCCTCCGTTCCCCAAAGGTGAGGAGAGGAGCGGAGGATGGATGTTTGTAAGACAACTCACCTTGAATCTAAGAGGGGATTTATTAGTCACAGTAGCTGTAGGACCAAGGAAAAGACCGGTAATTTTTCTAATTGATACTGGGCCACAAATCACCGCACTGATGCAGACCGAAGCAGAACGGTGCGGGATCTCTATCCCATCTAGAAATCTAATTATCTTAAATGCTCTGGGAAAAACACAGTCAATGCCTGTGAGTTCAGTGACACTATGGTTCCCAGGAGAGGAAGCCCCCATCAATACCATGGTAGCCATAGGACCTTTTCAGACGAACATTTTAGGCATGGCTGCGTTGAAGGGAAGGCAGTGGCATGACACCCAGGGGAACTCGTGGTCTTTTGGCATCCCCCAGGTCAGGCAATTAACTGAAACATCTTGGGCGGAGGTGCGCCTATTGCAAACGGCACCTGGCCTTCCCCCCTCCAAGACTACCAACGTAAAACCCTATGCGTTGCTGCTAGGAGCCAGGGAAGGGATAGCCCCAGTAACTGAGGATCTCAAACAGCAGGGAATTTTAGTGTTTACTCACTCCCCGTACAATTCACCAGTGTGGCCAGTATGCAACCCTAATGGAAAATGGCGCCTGACCATTGACTATCGGCGACTGAATGCAAACACTGGCCCCCTGACTGCGGCTGTACCCAACATAGCCGAATTACTTGCAGCCATTCAAGAACAGGCCCACCCTATCTTAGCAACCATTGATGTGAAGGACATGTTTTTTATGGTTCCACTCCAGGAGTGTGATCGAGACCAATTTGCTTTTACCTGGGAAGGACAACAGTATACTTTTACCCGTTTGCCTCAGGCATATAAACACTCGCCTACCTTGGCCCACCATGCCCCAGCACAGGAATTGGCAATAATCCCATCAGAAAGAGAGGTCAAAGTCTATCAGTATATTGATGACATACTAAAAGGGGGACATACCATAGCTTCGGTGCAGACTATGCAGGACAGAACTATTAATCACCTGGAAGGAACAGGCCTTCAAATACCCAAAGAAAAAATACAAGCCCCTGCCAGTGAAGTTAAGTTGTGGGGCATCTGGTGGAAAGGAGGGTCAGCCTGTATTCCTCAGGACACCCTCTCAGCGTTAGATCAGGTAAAAATTCCGGAAGGTAAAAAGGAGCTGCAACACACCTTGGGATTCTTGGTCTTTTGGAGAAAGCATAAGCCGAAATTTGCAATAATGGCACGTCCCTTATATGACCTGTTGCGAAAGAGGGTGATTTGGAAATGGACTCCAGCTCACGATGAGGCACTGCAGCTTTTGGTGTTTGAAGCAAGCACCCATCAAACTTTGGGCCCTATCCACCCCACCGACCCAGTTCAAATTGAATGGGGGTTCGCACACTGGGGATTGTCAATTCATTTTTGGCAGAAAGGAGCAGAAGGTCCCATTCGACCGACTGGGTTTTATTCTAGGAGTTTTAAGGATGCTGAAAAGCGGTACTCCAGCTGGGAAAAGGGTTTGTTTGTAGTGAGCTTAGCTCTTAGAGAAGCGGAGCGAACCATACGCCAACAACCTATAGTTTTAAGGGGACCCTTTAAGGTAATTACGCCTGTGTTAGCAGGGACCCCTCCCCCTGACGGGGTGGCCCAAAGGGGTACTGTGAGGAAACGGTATGCTAAAATCGAACATTACTGTAGTGTTTTTACAGTCACTGAAGGTACCGCAAAGGTGTTAAACATACAGGAAGAAGCGACAAACCTTCGGGAGGAGGATACCCCTCCTCCTTCTGTAGTTAGGATTGCCCCGCCATTTTCGGAGGAGCTGCGAAACGTATGGTTCGCAGACGCCGCCGCCAAACGAGAGGGCCAACAGTGGAAGTATCGGGCTGTAGCTATTCATGTGGATACCTAGAGGGAAATAATTCCTGAAGGCGAGGGCAGTGCCCAAGTGGGAGAGTTAGTGGCGGTATGGAGTGTGTTTAATAGCGAGGGAAAAGCAGGGACTCCGGTGTACATCTACACTGACTCGTCTGCAGTATTCAAAGGTGCACAGAATGGCTCCCTTTTTGGGAACAGAACAACTGGGAGGTAAATCGGGTGCCAGTGTGGCAAAAGGAGAGGTGGCAAGAAATCTTAAATGTTGCCAAACACGGGGATTTTGCAATAGGATGGGTGCCCTCCCACCCGGAAGGGGGTACTCCAGTGAGTGAGTGGAATAATAGGGCGGACGAATTGGCCAGAATTGCCCCTCTGCAGAAGGAGGACCAAACAGGAGAAAATTGGGATAGGCTCCTAGAATGGCTACATGTTAAACGTGGCCACGCGGGGTCTAATGATTTATACAAGGAGGCACATGCCAGAGGCTGGCCTGCCCCTCGGGACGCTTGCAGGGCCTGTATTTCAGCTTGTGAGCAATGCCGACTTCGGCTAGAGCGACATCCCAGGGAGGAGTTCCCACTCCATTTGAGAGACAAAAAGACCCTCTGGGAAGTCTGGCAAATCGATGATATTGGGCCTTTCCGAAAGTCAGAAGGAAAACAATATGTATTAGTAGGCGTGGAAGTAATTTCTGGCCTAGTCCAGGCCGAAGCATTTCCACGAGCACCTGGGGAAAATACAGTGCGGGCCCTGAAATTCTGGTTTAGCTCCCTCCCAAAACCTAGTTCTATTCAGTCAGACAATGGCAGTCATTTTACTGCTACCAGAGTACAGGAGTGGGCAAGGGAAGAAGGAATCAAGTGGGTATTCCACACCCCGTATTACCCCCAAGCCAAGGGGATAGTGGAACGAACTAATGGACTCTCAAAACGATTTCTGAAACCTCATAAGCCGCATTGGGTGGAGCACCTCTGGGATGCAGCTACCCGAGTCAATGGTCGCTGGGGAACAAATGGATGCCCCCGATTAAATGGCTTTTGTCCTAAACCCCCAGTTTTAATTCCAACGTCTCAAGCTCTTAGTGTTCCAAGGGAACCAACCTTCTCTCCTGGACAGCCAGCGTCGGTAGAAATGCCAACCGTTGGGACCGTCCCCCTCATACTTACTGAACCCCTTAACAAATATGCCTGGAAGGCTGAAGATGCCTGGGGGGGAAAGAGCACAAAATTAACACTCGCTGGATTGTTCCCTCATTTTAAGCACGTAGATGAAGCCCAAACTGGGCAAGTCGACGTTTTGTTTCATTTCACAGGAGATCCCTGTGGGAACGCAACCGAATGTGGGAAGATTAACATTTGATTTTGACTATGTGTATTTTTGTGATTGATTGTATAACATTTGTAAGCTTAGGCTGGATTTGTAGAGCAAAATGTCAATTTTGTTGTTTTGGTGTATTGTATGGGTCGCGATCCCTGGAACAATCAGTTATCCCCTCAAAGACTTTAGGGATGAAGGAAATGATATAAAGAATTCTTTTATGCAATTGGCTGAACAAATAGCAAGTGTTTATAACCTCACAGAATGCTGGATATGTGGAGGACCGTTTGGTCTATCAAGTTGGCCCTGGGTAGCTATACCTTTGCTACCAAAATGGTGGGTGAGTAAATATAGCGAAACGAAAGGGAATAAAACATGGCAAAGCTCACATGACTCACCCAGAGAAAGGTAAATACTGTTTGGCTAGAACACAAAAGGATGGCGTCTTTGTGGGTAACGGCACATGTGAATGGACATATCAGAACGTAAGCATAACCGTTCAGGTGGGAGAGGGGCCACATGAAAAGGATGAACTTGTATACAGCTATGCCTGGGTGAATGAAGAGGGATACCAGAATGCATTTCCCAGATTTTGGTCTCTCACACCTAATACCAGCCGAGGCAACTCTGTGGGCCGTGCTTGTATTTGGGACCAGGAAGCAGGAGCTTACAACTGTAAATATTGTAATAGAATAGATTGGCCCCGTTGGAGGAGAACGTGGGAAGGCCTTTGTTCAGACATACCATGTTGTGAAAACTCCACAAAGGAATCGCTATATTGTTGCGTTGAAAGTGGCCGTTTGGTTTAGAACCTACCCCTTATTTTGACCCTTCGCCCCGTGTGGAACATTGGAAAGGACCCTTTGCTAATGGATCAGTGGCCCTCGAGGGACACTGTTGCATATGTGGAAACCATGCATATAAAGCGTTACCAGCAAACTGGTCAGGAATATGTTGCGTTGGGGTGATCCGTCCCTTGGTTTTCTTACTCTCAGAAACAGACGGAGACCATTTAGGCATTTGAATATATGATGATTTGAAGCGGGAAAAACGATCCAAAGTTACTGATACCTCCCTCACCGATGGGAGTGGCCGGTCCTGGGGTAAAGACGTGCGGACCCCCCAGCGTATCATACAACATTATGGACGTGCAACTTGGAACCCCAATTGTTACCGAAAAACGTGGTAAAATCAGAAACAACTCCTTAACACTAATTTAGTATTAAAGAGCAGGCATTCTTTATTCACGGCGCCGGATGCAGGGGGGATCGTTCCTCCTCACGTGCATACCTTACGCACCTTTCCCATACAATTTATAGATCAAAAATTTACCTATTCATACATATTCATTATTGTCCTTTCTACTGATTGGTACAAACTTGCTCGTTCCACATGTAGATTACTGCGCAAACTCAGTCGACTTCTTCTATTGTTCTCTTTTGAGTAGGTGGTATTACTTGGGTCGGTGGTCCGTGAGTCGGTGGTCGCGATCTCCCCCTGCTGGAATTACCTTTTACCCTTTTGGCTCTCAGTCCCGGCAATCCTGGCCAGTTTTCTCAGTCTGCTACACAAAACTGCACTTTATCATTCCTTTTGACAGAAGTGCATTCTTCTAGTAACAAAACACATTGTCTATATATAAATGATTAGAAACACAAATTGGTTTTGATCACTACACAGATCGATGGATACGCTAATTCCTATACTCTATGTTCTCATGTAACAATTCTAGTTGATTTGGCTACACAATGAATGGGTTAGTGGTGCTCGAGAACCCATTTATAATCTACATTGCATTATCCGGCTGCAAGCCGTATTAGAAATTATCACCAATCAAACAGCTGAGGCCCTCGACCTACTGGCAGATCAGGCAACCCAAATGCAAACTGCAATTTATCAACATCACTTGGTTCTCGACTACCTACTAGCCGAAGAAGGCGGGGTCTGTGGGAAATTGCATGATTCTAGTTGCTGTTTAAAAATCAATGACAATGGCAAAGTCATCAAACAAATTACTGCCGGAATATGGAAATTGGCCCATGTTGCCCCCCAAACCTGGAAAGGCTGGAATGTCGATATGTTCTCCTGGCTTCCAGGAGGTCCTTGGATAAAACAAATCTTATTTTACCTATTGCGTGGTCTAGCTACGTTACTGTTTTTGCCATGTGTCATCCCATGTTTCATTCAGTTAATCCAACGTGTTGTCACAAATATGCAGTTTGTACCCATTGTATCACCTGATGGAGTTAAACACATTGGAGCTGTACGTCAATCTGTGTCATCCACAGCCCAAATTGTACAAAGCGTTTGTCTCTCCAGTCTGTTTTATTTGGAAACTGAATTGTTACTGATGTTAGGCGTTGGCCTTGTTTAGAGTTTATCCTGGAAGGGCTGCTGACTGCTGGCGGGTGGTCTCCCTTTTGGAGATCGCTCCAAGGCAACGGCTCCACGGAGGGCTTGGTTTCGCTTAGTGACCTCTTACCATTCCTCTTGGGACTTCCAACGTCCCTGGGTGGGAACGGGCGCAGGGCCGGTGGGGATGGGTGGCATGGGCAGGAGGCAGAGCTGCCCTTCCTGCTGGGGACACGGAGAGGACAAAGCTGCCGGAGTCAGAGCATTGGTGGCTTTGTAGCTCCCGCACTCGGCCACGTCGGCCCCAGGCAGCGCAGGCTTCTCAGACGGTGGGAGGCAGAAAAAGTGATTCACCCTGGCGTGGCCCTGGGGAGGGGAGGGAAGGCTTCAGCCTCAACTTCATCCTCGGCTCTGGCTCCGGCTCCGGCTCCGGCTTCTCCTTCCCTCTGTTTTGCAGCCCAGCCCAGCCCAGCAGCTGGTGCTTCGTGGCAAAGACAAAGCGTGTGGGCAGGTGATGCCCTGCACCACGGGAAAAAGCGGCTGTCCTGCTGCTCTCCAGAGGACGCCAGCTCCTCTGGGGCTGAGGTCTCTTCTCTCCTGTTAGACTTTGGGAAGAGGAGATACCCCAAGCTGCAGAGCACCCTAGGGCTGGGGTTGCTGCTTTCTCTCTGCCTGAGCAGAGTCCTCTCTGGGTGCCGAGTGCCACCTCGTCCATGCCCTCAGCAGCCGGAAGCTCAGCCGTTGCACGTTAAACCTCGACTCAGCCTTCCTCAAGCTGAGGATGAGGAGCGCCTGTGTTGCCAGGGAGGAGACCAGGAGACTCGTGTCTCTCCCTGCATCTTGAAGGACTGCGGGGACAAAGCAGCAGAGGTGAGGTGACAGCCCTGTGTCCCCTCCAGGCAGGGCACGTTGTGCCCCGTGATTCCAGGGCCAGGAGGGAGCTGGGGGGCGGGAGGCTCAGCTGGGTGCTGCCGGTCAGGAATGTGCCCCTCCAGAAACAGCCCCCTCCCCGGAGACACGCACACGCTGGGAGTAGAGCCCCCCTCTCCCAGGGGGGAGCTCCGTGCCGGGGTCCTTCCTCCTCCCCACTGCCCTCACTCACCCTCTCTGATGTACTGCAACTCCTCGTGCCCATCCACCTGCCGTCCGATGAGCCCTGAGGGGATGCAGCCCGTTGGGGACCCTGCTGCCTGTTGGGGACCCCACTGCCCATTGGAGAACCCTCCACCCAGCCCACCTGGCCAGCACAGCTCCCCGGGGAGGGCTGACCCTGGGCTGCGGCATCGGGGAGGGGATGGATGAGCCTCCTGCCAGCCCTGCCTGCACAGCCAGGGGTGGGACGGGCAGAAGGAGTGCCCCACAGGTCCTGCGCTGGGCCACAGGGACCCTGGGGAGAAGGAGGGAGGGACCATGGGGCTCGTGGCTCACCAATGAACCTGACAGCTTCCCGCCGCAGGGGCTCCTGTGGGCTCCGCAGGTAGGACTGGCTCTGGCGCAGGTATTCCTTGGCCCTGCTCCTGTTCCTGGCCAGCTGGAGGGAGGAGAAGGGTGCACGGTTGGTGCAGAGCTGCCCCCCAGTCTGGCCCTCCCCCCCCGCCCAGGGCCACCCTCCTTCCCCCCAGCAGGACATTCCCAGCTCCCTGCCGTGTGGCATCGGGGTTCGGAGGGAGCAGAGGGCTCCCCAGGGACGCCGGGGTGCCGTCCTGCTGGCAGGGTGCCCTTTGGGACTCCGGGGGAGAGGACAGCCTGGGGCAGAGCCTGCTCCAGGAGGGTGCATACCGCTATGGGGGCACAGGCCCCCCGTCCCCCGTGCTGGGCATGGGGCAGGGCTCACCCAGGGCGGAACCTGGGGGTGCTGGGGCTGTGCGTACCAGGCACTCGCTGATCCTCCATGCCTGCACGGTCTCGCCCAGCTGGGCCAGCTGCCGCCACTTCAGGAACTGTCCAGCACTGCTGAGGGTTTCCTGGGAGGCCTGGTGAGTAGCAGAGATGCCACCACCACCGCCAGGGACACAAGACCCTGTGTCCCCCCTCTTTGGAGGGCTCAGAGCCTGCCCTGCCCGTGCAGGGAAGACGCACCAGCTGGGGACTGATGCTGCCACCGGGTTCAGCACCCTGGGGGAATATAAGGGCAGCCACCCTCTCTGGCTCTAGTGTTTTGGCCTTGGTGACCCCAGGCTGCTGCAGAGCCACAGCGCCGTCTCTGGGGCTGCAGGGACTCACGCCAGGGGTTGTGCGGAGGGAGCTGGGTGGGAAAGGGACCTAATTCCCCATCCACCCGGGGAGCAGGAGGAGAAAGGCAGCAGCGGGCAGGGAGGTGCGCTGTGCCTGGTGCAGGGACCCAGCGAGCTAGACCTCATGGCGACACACTTTTAAAGGGTCCAGCACCGCCCTGCCCAAAGAACAGGTCAGGTTGGGAGTCCCACCTTGGCCACATTCTTGTCCTCGTCGTGCAGGTGAAAGAGCAGTGGCAGCAGGCTGCCCCACACCACCTCCTTCATCTTCTTCTTTTTGGCATCCACCACAACCCCCATTGTGTTTCGGAAGAGCTGGATGGAGAGCTCCCGCACAGTGCTCGACTCCTGGTGCAGGAGAGGAAGAGGACCTCAGTCTCAAGCCTATGGCAAGCAAGGGGCCCAAAACAGCTGCAGGCAGCCCTGCTCCAAAAGGGAGCAAGCTGTGGCATAGAGAAGGTCTGCCCAGGGAGGCTAGGGTCCCTGGGGCTGGGGGTTGGAGAAGGAGACCCTGCAGAGGGCTGGAGGATGCTGCCAGGGCAGGGTGTGCATCGGTGGGGCTCAGCACGTCTGCCAGCGTCCTGCAATCCTCGTCTCTGCCGCGACAGGGAGGCTGAGCCAGGGTGGGTCCACGTGGCGGGTTTGGGACACACCACAGAGCTGCCAAGGGCAGCGATGGGGTCTGGGGGCTGCGGGGCAAAGCATCCCCCTGCAGAGCACGGGAGGCATGAATGGAGGTGCCTGTTGAGAGGGGCACGGGTCTCTCCCCCAGCCTTACGTCGCTGAAGAGCGGCTGGAGCTTCTCAGCCAGCGCCAGGGCAGTCAGGCTGAGCGTCTTCCCCTCCAGCAGCCGGAGCAGGTTGCTGAGCAGGGACAGGGCGATGGCGCTGGCATCACTGTCAGCACCCTGCAGCTGCTCCATGACATACGGCAGCAGGACGAGGGTTTTCCTTGCCTGTTGGAGACACACCATCTCCTTTTTGTAAAGGAGCGACCTACCAGAGGGGTGAAAACCCTCTCCGCGCAGACTGGCCTCCCACTAGCTTCTCAGCAGGCAGTGCAGGTCACAAGGGCAAGGTCCTGGCAGACAGGGCTTACCGCCATGGCCGTGAGAAGAGCAGGGCGCAGAGGGTGAGGACAGACAGCTCTGGCTCCTTGCCAGCCCCTTGGCTACCCCCTTCTCCACCAGACCCCCTGGGTAGGCTGGTGGGCAACTGGCACTGCCTGGAAAGCTGCCCGAGCTGCCAGCAGCCCCTGCCGCAGCTGCTGCGTTTCACCCCGGGGCTCAGCACCCCACGGTCAGGCTCTGCAGACCCCACGCTCGGGCTGGTCACTCTGCCACCAGCACCCCTGCCAGGACGTGCTGGCAGCAGAAGCCCCTTCCCCTCGGCACTACTGCCTCTCTCCTTGCACGGCACAGTCATGGGGCAGAGGGCGGGGCAGGCAGGAGAGCCGGCAGCAGCCGGCACGGCTCCCTGTGCCCAGAAAAGCCTGAGCCACCACGTTACCCGTCACCCACTGCTCCACCCTGGGCTGCTGTCCCGGCTGTCCCTGCTGCCCCCTACTCACCGTGTCGGGCCTCTCACTGAGCCTGAGGAGGCCCCTGAGCACCAGGCTGGGCATCCCCAGGCACTGGCTCTGCAGATACATGGGGAAGATTTCCAGGGCACGGTCCAGCTCTTCACTGAGGCTGGTGCAGCCCAACATCTGAAACACGCACAGCGGGAGCTGGTGAGGTGTGGTGCTGCCTCCAACCACTACCTCAGGGCAAGGATGCTGGGTCACGACCAAGCCCAGACACAGGCAGCAGGGACTGTGGAGAAGCCCCGTGCCCCACGCTCCACCACACTGGTTGCTCGCCTGCTCCTCCACGGCGACAACCAGAGCCCATCTGCTGCCCCAGCTCCCCCCACAGCAGCTGGCATGGGAGAGCTGAGCATCGGAGAGAGCTTGGAACAGTGCCGTCAGGCTCACCTCAACGAGGAAGACCATGGCGATCATCCCCCAGGTGGGCTCCTCCACACTGAGGAGTTCTGCCAGATGGCAGAAGATGGTGGAGAGCAGGGGTCTTGGGGTCTTCATCATCTCCCTGGCAGGGGGAAGGAGGCACCATCAGGCCTGAGCCAGGCAGACACATATCTTTGGGGTTTGCACCACTCTGGGCATCACCCACCTGCAGCGCTTTCTTTGAGCAACGGGAGCCCTCTGCCATCTGTGCCCCCAAGGGAGGGGGTGACATGGGGTGATGGTCCCCGAGGAGCAAGGGAGAAGGGCCTCTCACCTGGCCACAATGCGGACTCCCATGAGGTGGGTCTGGCTGCTGAGCAGGGCATCCCAGCCACCCTGCGCCTCAATGGCCAGCGCCTGGCTCTCAAAGCCCATGCTGCAGAGCAGCACTCTCATGGACTGCACCACAGACCTGCACAAAGAGAAATGCTCAGCTCCCACTGGCACCCCTGCCTTGGCTCCAGGTAGCTGGCAGGGATGAGAGGACAGGGATGGAGCACCTGATGGGACCGAGCAGATCCTCTTGGTGCTCCCTCCAAAAGATGTGCACCTCCTGCACCGTCAACTCCGTGGTGAATGACACTTGGAAAAGCAGTGCCAGGAAAAGCTGGGGGAAAATCGCCTCCACCTCCCGCAGGCAGATGCGCTGCAGGAGGATCTCGCTTACCGTCCTGGCTGCCTGCAGAAGACAGCTAGACACTGAGACGTCCCTGCGCCCCTGGGGACATCAAGGCTTGGGATGGGCAGGGAAGGAGAGTGGAGGCCCTGGACAGCCGAGAGCAGCCCCAGAGGTCAGTGAGGCCTCATCCAGTAACTCACAGCCAGGGAGAGGACGCGGGGGTTGTCCCCAGTAGAGGTGGAGGTCTTGCACGGCGACTGGTTCATCAGCCTGCTGAGCAGCTCCTGCAGCACCTTCTCCGCAACCTGGGGCTTGGAGAGTGTCACCTTCCACATGCGCATCGCAACACTGCGGGGACCCGGGGCTCTGTCAGCAGGGACACCCCGGAGGATGGCCAGGCTGAAGTCCCTCGGGAGGGTCTTAGGGCCCCTCTCCCGGAGTGAGAGGACCCCCAAAGGCTGGTGGGCCCCGTACCAGGTACATGTTGGGGAGCACTGCAACAGGCTGGCCACCACCATGCTGGGCTGTTTGTGCATCAGCACCAGCAGGGCCCTCTCCAGGCTGTTGAGGGCTACCACCGCCCTGATGAAGGGCAGGTTTCTGTAGATGGCCCACACGATGTTCAGCACCTGGACGACAGACACAGAAGGGAGTGGGGGTGTCAGCGGGGTGAGCGCAGCTGTTTACCCAGCTCCCACTGGGAGCCGCTTTGCATTCCTGCTGCAGTACGCTGGCTTGAGATGGCATCAGTGCTGGTCAGGCACAGGGCCCAGGGAGGAACGATCCTCTGGTGGGCCCGAGTGTTGGCTGTGCCACCCACGGGCTACTCACCTGTCCCATCGGGAAGGCAGGGTCTGCCACAAGGACTTCCACCATGTGGGCAGCCGCCCTGATGCTGTAGGCGCTTGGGGCTCTCAAGCTCTTGATGGCCATGAGGATGATGTCTACCTGGTCAGAGGGCTGGAGGTGGTACTTGAACATCTGTGCGATGAAGGAGAGGAGGGGAGGTTTGTCACCTAGAGCATCACACAGAGCATCTTGGCTGTGCAGTGAGAGTGGGATGCAGAGCCAGGCTGCGCTGGGGAGGAGACTGGTGGTGGGGGTCAGGGTTCTGTGGGGAAGCGGAGCTTGCTGCGGGCTTTTGCCTAGCCTCCGCTCAGGAACAGCGTGAGCCCACATCATCCCCACGCATCAGGTGTCCCTTCACTCATGCTGACCACCCCAGGCAGGAGCCGAAGGCACTTCTTACCAAAAAGATTTCGTTAGCGCTGCTTTTTTGCGAGATCTGCCCGTCCTCCCAGAGCTGCAGCTGCCCTGTGTCATGCAGCCAGGGCCACCTGCCTGGGGAGGACGAAAACCAGGGTGCTCAGAGAGAGGGTGAAGAGCTGGAGGTGCAGTCTGAGAGCTTTAGGCAGAAAAGTCACTAGTAAAGAAAGAGGGCACCCAGGCAGGTCTGGGGAGCAGATACCCAGGGAGGGTCTGGGGCTATTGCGAACAGGGGCAAGGGGAAATGGCTCTTTAGACTGCAGGCAGGCAGGCTGGATCAGGCTTTCTCTCACCAAGGAGAGTGGTCCCTGGCTGCCCGTGCCTGGGGGCACCCAGCCCATCACAGCTGCTCTTACTTCTCTGCTGCAGGATGAAGGCATGCAGGTGACGGAGAGCTTTTGCAGCTTCGCGGCGGGTCGCCTTGTCCTTACAGGTGCAGCAGAGGGTGAGGTGCCCAACCAGCCTCCCCAGCATCACAAACCGATGTGTCTTGGAGCACTGATGCCTGAGGACTACAGCTTGTGCGAAGCAGGGGCAGACCTGGAGGAAGAGAGGCAGTGTGGGTATGAGGTGAGCCTAGGCACAAGGTGAGCCCCAGCTGCTCCCAGAGCAGCCAGGCAGCAGCCCACCGCAGGGCAGGGCTGCTGGACCCAGGTTCCTGCCTTGGGAGAGAGCACGGACAAGGACAGGGGCAGGGCAAAGACCCCTGCTCCTGACTTCCTGCTGACTGGGTGCCCAGCTTCCCTGGGAGGTGCTGGGGCTCAGGAGCACAGCGATGGGGGACTGGGGCTGCCCAGACTGGGAGCTCGGTACCTGCAGCAGGGGTTCGGTGGCGATGAAGTTGGCCAGCCTGGCAATCCGTGCCACAGCCCTCTCCTGCACTGCTGCCAGCTTGGAATCGGTGAAGGGCAGCAGGAGCTGGGAGGAGAAAAGCTGCTGATCTGCCAGGGAGGTGGCATGGCACAGCACGGCATGGCCAGGCTTGCGCCGGGGCAGGGCCTGGGCCCAGGGCACGTGCCCTTCTTGCCCCTCAAAGCAACCTGCTGCAGCCAGGCAGGCCACCGCATCCCACTCCTGCCGCTGCCTCTGCTGCCTTCCACTCACTCGCTCCCCACCCAAAAAAAGGTCCCTCCACCCCCCACCCAAGGAACCCAAGACTTTGGGGTGACCACCTCCCTGCGGACCTGTGGTGGAGGCTCTAGGATGTGGCCCGGGGGAAAGTCCCAGGGCTGGGCTCCCCTTGCCAGACAGGCAGATCCATCTGTGAGGGAGTGTTGGGCAGGACGAACAGCAGGCAGGGCTGCAGGAGCGGGGTGGGCTGGGGCAGGAGCAAAAGGAGCTCTGGCAGCAGCCAGGAGGCAGGGGGCTGGTGGGGAGGCAGCGCAGGGAAGGAGGAACATCTTTGCCCCCCTCCTTGCACCAGGCACTGATTGGGGAGGGGCGGGGCACCACTCAAGCCATGGGTCAATGCTTGTGGGGACCCTGTGCCAAGGCCAGACCTGCAAGATGTTCTGCAGCTCCAGGATGCCGAGAGCACCGGCGCTGCTTACCAGCACCTGCAGCATGCTGTCCATCGTGGCCAGGGTCTGTGAGGGGGGACAGAGTCTTGGGGCAGCCCTAGAAGCCTGGGCGGGGTGGGGGGTGGGCGTGGCTGCACCCTGCGGTGCCCAGGAAGGTGCCTCGGGGTGGGGGAGCTCCCCATGGCTCACCCCGTGGCATACCTCGGAGTAGAGAGAAGCCTCAGGGCCCTGGGTGTCCTGTGGAGGGAGGTGGAAGATGCTGCAGAAGCAGATGTGGAGGAGTCTGCTGCTCATCTCCTGCAGAAGCAGCCCCACCTTGCTGTGGGGACAGAGAGGTGCTCTTCAGACACAGCAAGGAGGAGACAGACCCCAGGGTTGGAGACCTGGGCTGATCCCCATGACACTGACACTTGCATTTGGAGGGAAAAGCCTATGGCACCCCTTGCCCTGCTGTCTGCCTCCCTCTTGGACCCAGGACTGGGGGTGGCCCCTGCCTGGGAGAGGTGCCGTTAGGGCTGCCCAGCAGTGGGGAGGCCAAGCTGGGGGCTGCGGCAAGTACCTCATGGAGGCGATGGTCAGCATGGCTTGCCGCCACACCACAGTACCCAGGTGGTCAGTGGGCTCCTCTTGCAGCAGCACCTGTGCAGCACAGCAGGGTGGGATGGATCGGGATGGGGCAGTCTCCCTTGCCCATCAAAAGCCTGCGGGGCTGGCAGAGCCCAGGTGCCACCATCCCAGCACTCCCTCCCCACCCAGTGGTCCCAAGCCCCATGGTGGGAAGGGCTGTGCCCATCACAGAACCACAGGCTGGCCGAGAGACCTGCAAACGTCATTGGGTCCAAGCCCCAGCTCCAGCCAGGCCACGTAGCTGGCTTTCAAGCATCTCCAAGGATGGAGACCCAGAGCAGTGCTCACATGCACCCCACTGCCCGGCTGAGCCCTCTCCTGCCCCCAGGGCTCTGCCCACTGCCCACTGCCCCTGCCTCACCTCGATGGCCTCCACCACCTCCAGCAAACAGAAGTAAAGCATGTCCCATGTTGTGGAGCCCGCGCTGCTGGTGCTACAGATGGTGTAGATGGAGGCCAGAAACTTCAGCTTCTCCTCCTCTTGCTGCCAGCCAGGGAGGGGACAGGCGGCCAGAGAGCGTCAAGGGGGTGAGACAGGTTGGGGGGGAGGGGGGCAGCACAGCCCCCAGCACCTTGCGAGCGTGGGATGGGGGCAGAAAGACTGGTCAGGAGACATGGGCGCAGCCTCATAGAATTGGCCTTGGATACCTTTGGTCTGCTCCTGAGGAAGGCTCGGATGATGTCCAGGTTATCCTCGTTCTGCCCGGGCAGAGCCAAGGTGGAGCAGCACGGATCTGGCCGAGAGAAGGCAGGCAGGGCTGGGGGGCGAGCAGGGGACAAAAAGCCAAGCCCTCTGCCCAGCTCCCAGGGATGTCACCAGTCCTGGCTCAAGGCTGGGACACAGGTGTCCCCTGTGAGCCCCAGGGGCGAGGGCGCAATGCTGGAGGGCAGCACGGGGAGGGGGGTCTGGTGTGCCCAGGTGAGGGACAGGCTACCACCGGCTGGCAGGGAGGATCCCTGTCCCGGGGTGCCGTGACAGGGCTGGCTCCCTGGCCACTGTGCCATGGGAGCCCCGATGCCAGCCTGGCTGGGCAACGCGAGCGCGGGACCGGGCAGGGACGGGCAGGCAGCCCCCTGCCCGCAGCGCCTGCACACTCACCCGCCTGCAGCGGCTGGACCTTGCACATCTCGCTTGGCTTTGGCCCGGAGTGGGGAGCCAGGGCAGCTACACCCTCCTTCTCCCCCCAGGCCTGCCTGGGCCTGCTAGGGGGTCTCCCTGCCATCCTGCGGAGGAAAGGGGTGAGGGGGACCCTGTGCCCCACAGGGCTGCCCTGCCAGGGGCAGTGGGGCAGAGGTGGCCATGCTTGGGGGGCTCTTTGCTCTCACCCTGTCCTAACACCGTCCTCCCAGACACTGGGGGGGACAGCACTGGGTGATCCAGGGTGTCACAAAGTGCCCCAATAGCACTCCCCCGGGGGGCACCCCCCGAGTGCCCCCTTCCCCTCTTCCCCAGGACCCCTCCTTGCCCCGGGGGGGGGGGGGTGGGTGAGACTGACTCTCTCTTCCTCCTCCTGCTACGGGGCTGGGGTTTACCTGTAGCGGGGCACCCCCCTTGTCGCAGGGACCCCTCTGTACCCTGTCCCCTTGCTCCCAGGGGCTGGTGCCGCCCAACCTGCAGCTGGGCTAAGCTGGGCTGCAGCCCCCAGCCCCTCGGGCACGCTGAGACTCTTTTCTCTTCCACACACGAGGCCCGGGACGAGGCCCGCGGGGCTCCCCTCGCTCGAAGGCTGCTGGGCACTCGGAGGGGCCGGACGCCCTCCCGTGCGCTCAGCCGCAGGGACGCACAACTGCGGGGGGCGGCCGCGTTCCCCGCTTACTAGTTGCCACGCGCCTGGAGGGTTCCACCAGCTGGCACCGGGCGGGGGGGGCGGGGTGGGACGGGGCTCCTCGCTCCCCTCCCCGGGGCACAGGGCCCCGCCGCGCGCATACTGGTTGCCACGCGCCTGGAGGGTTCCACCTGCTGGCACCGGGCGGGGGGGGCGGGGTGGGACGGGGCTCCTCGCTCCCCTCCCCGGGGCACAGGGCCCCGCCGCGCCGTAGGAGCCGAGGTGGGGCCCCCGGGCCCGGCGGGGCCAGCGCCGAGGTGGGTGGGCAGACAGGTCGGTGCCAGGGGACGGGCAGGAGGAGGTAGCGGGGCAGGCCAGGGCGGCAGGAGCCGTGGGGCATTAGACATGGTAATTTAGGTGAATAAAGTGGATTTGGTTTGGTTTGGGTTTTGTGTTGTTCTTTTTTTTTTATTTTTTATTTAAAACAGAGTCCTCCAGAGCTCGGGTCTGGCCAAAGCTGAGGGAAGGGGGCAGACCCTCACAGAGGGCAGAGCCGCAGCATGATATGGGTGCCAGCAGGGTCAGGGGGCCACGCGCCATCCCCCGCTCCGGCGCTGCCGGCCCCAGGAGGGTGGTTGCACGAAGGACATGGGGCGCAGCACCAGGGACAAGGGTTTCATGACCCAGGTGCAGCGGCTCCGGGGCCAGCGGGCTAGGAGCTGTCAGGGACATGGGAGCTGGGGGCTGTAGCCCTCCGCTTCAGGGGGAAGATGCAGATGCTGTTTTTGGCTTCTTTGATTCTCCACCACCGGCCAAGCCTGCAGATGAGAGAGATGGGGGTCACCCTCCACCGAGCCCTCGAGGCAGTGGAGGCTGTGCCCCCAGCCAGCGCTGGGGAAGGGGGACGGTACCGGTGCTCCTGCCCGAGGCCGGCCACCAGGAAGTCACCGGCTGCCGAGAACTCGAGGCTGTTGACAAAACCCACCTGGAGGGGACAGGGCAGGGCGAGAGGCTCGCGCAGCCTCCTCCTGCTGCCCAGGGAGGGGAGAACCCGCCGAGAGACACCCCCAGCCCAGCTCCAGCATCCCCAACCTCCTGACCCATACCAACGGGATAGCCCAGAGGGGCTCCAGCTTCCAAAATCCCTCACTGCACTTCCAGAGCTTCACACTAGCACTGTGGGAGCCTAGGGTAGAGAGAGGAGACTGCCATGCACCCCAACCTGGGGCACGGGCAGGGGCAGGGCAGACCCCCTGCACCCCCAAACCCTTGCTCCAAAGCAGCTGCCCCACACCTGTAGCCAGGAGGTCACTGTTGCGCAGGGCAGCCACCGCCAAGATGCAGTACGGCTGCTGCAGGCCCTGGGCGTCCTGCATGCCGTGCGCCTGCCGGGCCAGCACCAGCGGCTTCTTCTTCGCCAGCCCCCACAGGGCTACAGACCTACCAGGGAGGGGAGGCATGAGGGGGTTGCAGGAGGGGGCTTTGCCTACCTACCCCAGGCACTGTCGCGGCCCCGTGCTCACCCGTCATCGGCACCCGACACCACGTGCTCCTCGCTGATGAGCTGGATACAATCAATGGAGCCCCTACAAAGAGAAGGGGCAACTACCATCAGTTACAAGCGTGCTTTGGGATCCTGCTTAGGAGTGTCGTGGTTTAGCCGGCAGCTCAGCCCCACACAGTCGCTCGCTCACTCCCCCACCGGTAGATGGGGGAAAGAATCAGAAGGGTAACGCTCGCGGGTTGGGATAAGAACAGTTTAATGATTAAAATTAAAAGAAACAACAACAGAAATGCAATGTAAAGGAGAACAACGAGAGGCGCAAAGCCCCGGGGGAGGGGAAGGGAGGGGGGAGGGGAACGAACCGCCGAATACTGGTCATGGTGTCACATGGTATGGAATGAACATGCCATTGGCCAGTCGGGGTCAGCTGCCCCCACCATGGCCCTGCCCCCCGCCCACCACCACACGCGGCAGAGCGCAGGAAGCTGGAAAGGTAGCTGACCCCCACAGTGAGAAGAATTAACCCCGTCTCAGCCAAAACCAGCACAAGGAGACAAGGGCTCACTGGGACATCAGTGTCTCCAGTATGCCAGCAGGCTTCTGGTGATGCTTGGCACCCTCACACCACTGCCCCAGCCGGACCCACTTGCCCACAACCCCCTCTCCCGCCCCAGACCTACTGGTGCCCATAAAACACGAGCTGTGACTCCTCGGGGATCTTCCAGAGCCGCACGGTGCCGTCCCGACCCCCCGCCGTCACACAGCACTCACGGCTCAGGCTGTCCAGCCCCGTGATGACATCCTGCTGCCCGAACCTGGAGGGGGAGGTGGCAAAGAGCTGCGGCAGGCACAGCCCCCCGCCACATTTCTTTCCCCAGGTGAGGGAGGCTCAGTGGGGTGTGTGTGTCCCCAGGCTCTTACAGGGTCTCCATGTCTGCGTTCTCCGCCACGTTCCAGACCTTGACGCAGCGGTCATGGGAGGCACTGTACAGCTGGTGCGTGCCCTTCCGGAAGGACAGGCCCTGCGGACGGACAGCCGGACATAGGGGGAGTGGTGAGGGGCACCGGGGAGGACAGTGCTGCCTGGCCCTGCAGGCGTCGCAGCCAATGCCCCCGACTCACCGAGACGGCATCGCGGTGCCCAGTGAAGATGTGCAGGCGCTTGCAGGTGGCGGTGTCCCAGACCATGATCAGCTTGTTCCTGTCTCCCGTAGCCTGGCAGAACACAGGGGATACCCAAGACCTGCCCCATGAGGACCCACCACACATCCCAGCCTATGCTCCCACCCCAAGCGCTTTGGAGGGTCCCAGGGACGCCTTCTTGGCTCCAGCGGAGGTAGGGGCTGCTTGAAGCCAGCAAAGTACACCTGGGCACGAGATACCGCTCTCCGCAGGACCCCAGGAGGAGATGCACTCCCCACCAGCACCCCTCCGCAACATACATGGCAGCACCAGCCCCCTCTCCCGTACCAGGTACTTGCCATCCGATGAGATGGCCATGCAGAGGACGTGGGATGCGTGCCCCATGTGCCGCTCCTCGGTGCCCTTCTTCCCCCTAGGCACCACGCACGGCCTCTTCCCGCTCTCCACCTCCCCTACGGGAAAGGCATCGCCGTCACGCCCTGGGAACCTCCCAACATATTGGGAAGCGCCAACGAGCCTCCCACAGAGCCCAAAACGATGCATGTGCACATCCCCGGAAGGGGCAGGGGCCCAGCCACCTCCACAGGCACCCACGCTCCTGCTGCTGCAGGGTCCCTCCCTGCAGGGTTCAGGCTGGGAGAACAGCCAGTCGCGGCCCCAAGGGAACACTTGCATTTGATGAGGGAGCCGTCCTTGGAAGCCGAAAAGATGAACCTGTCATCTGGAGAGATGACCAGGCAGGTGACGGGCAGCTGGTGCCCCCGCAGCACTCGAATGCTGGCTGGATCTGGAGGCTGCACCCGCAGGGAGAGCGGGATGTGAGCTGGGCCTCCCTCGGTCCCTTCCCCTGGCATGGGAGTACCCAAGCACAGCACCCTCCCTCCTCCAGGGCACCAGCCCCCGGCACCCTGGGCAGAAGGAGGGCCCTGGTCCCGGAGCCAGCACAGTAACTCAGGGTGCTGGCCCTGGCTGTGCCCGAGTGCCCCCCAAAGCCGGCACTTAGAGCCTGGCAGCCCCCGGCGCCCCCAGCGCTGGGCACTTACGTCTTTGGCGACCAGGCGCTGCAGCCGACCCTTCTGCTCCAGCTGGGCAAGAAGCGGGAGGCTCGGCGGAGGTGGCCCCGGTCCCGCGGGAGCGGGGCAGAGCCCGCCGCCGCCGCCGCTGCCGGGACTGGGGGGACGCGCCCGCCCCGCTGCTCACCACGTCCTCCTTCAGCCGGTCGCCGATGAGATCCGCCGGATGCGTCTCCTCCTCCTCCTCTGCCGCCGCCCGCTCCTCCTCTGTGGCGGACGCGGGGCGTGAGGGCCGGGCTCAGCACCGAGGGCTGCACGCCCCTCTGCCCCACCGGGGTACCGGCACCGGGCGGCACTCACCGTGCTGGCGGAGCTCCTCCAGGTACAGCTTGGCCAGGCGCAGCTTCTTCTCCTGCGGCGTCTCCTCCACCTCCTCCTCTACCGCCGCCTCCCGCCGCCGCCGCCGTCCCAACGACGGGCTGCGGGGACAGGCGTGAGCACCGGCACCGGCACCGGCACCGGCTTCCCCCCGCGGCGCGGCTCGTACCTCGTCGACGGGCCGGACGGCCGCCGCCCGCGACCTCCTCTCGGCGCCCAGGACCTGAGGACCGAACCAGGGTGACTCCAGGGATGGAATCGGACGGGACGGGACACGGACACCGACCAGAGCGACCTCGCAGGGGCAGTCACTCCGCAGCCCCCTCCGCCCGGCCCGGCCCGGCCCTCACCGCCGCCCGCGGCCGCCGCCGTCCCGCCGCCCCACGTGGGGCTTTGGCCCTACAGCTGCCCACCGCCGCCATGCTGCCGCTCCACGTGCTGCCCGCCCCGCCGGCTGCAGGGGCGCGCCCCGCGCCTATTGGCTGCAGCTGACTAGGTCCCCCTCCCGCCGCGCCTGCGGCCCCGCCCCCGCTTCCTATCGGCGGGCCGCGCTGTCACTCGAGTAGTGACGGCTCTGCCGCGCCCCCCGGTGCTGCTGGGCCTGCCCCCTCGGCGACACGGCCCGCCCCCTGGTGCTGACAGCCACGCCCCCTCGGCGGCTTGCCCCGCCCCCGGTGCTGCTGGCCCCGGCCTCTCGGCGCAACGACACGCCCCCTGGTGCTGCCTGGCTTCTGGTCCCGTAGCACGGCCTTTGCGGGCTCCCAAGGACTCCGGCCTTGGCTGTCGCCGGGGGTAGTGGTGGGACGGCCTGTCCCGGCGATGCTCTAAAGCGCTAAAACCGGCTTTTGTTCGGAAGCTTTATTTTGCGCATTTAGTGTCTTGTCTCTGGCACCTGGGGAGGCGTGGAAGGGCAGCGGGAGCACCCTTCGGCTGCTCCAAGTTAGGCAACAGGCTCGCTTCCTCAAGGATAAGCAGCCAAAGAGTGTCACCACGCGTACCCAGAGCATCCTGGAAGGGCTGCTGACTGCAGGCGGGTGGTCTCCCTTTTGGAGATCGCTCAAAGGCGATGGCTCCGCTGAGGGCTTGGTTTCCCCGTGTGACCTCCTGAGGGCGAAAAGGGGGAAAAGGGGATAGCAGCATTAAGGTGTGACCCTCTCAGGACCATAAAGCCCCTTTGTGTTAGGTAAAATGGCCACTCAGAAGGCAGTTAACGCCCACGATTTTGTCTCTTCACCGGCTGTACCATCTTTTGGAGGTGCACCAATCTCGCCCCTCACCCCGGGGACAAGATTGGGTGAAAAAACATTGGTTTCAACCGCAGAGTGTAGTAGGCAGGATAAGGGTAGTGTAGAAGGAAGCTAGGGTTAGACCGGGGAAAGGAAAAGCTGTAATTTGCGCAGTCCTGGGAGCGAGTCTGTCAGCAGCGGTGGAAGAGAGGAAACGGAGGCTTTGTCAAGCCGATGTCACAATAGACTCACTGCAGGTGGTCATAAAGTCACTGCAGGAACAATTGGAGGGAAACAAGCGATTGTTGCAGGAGGAGAGAAATCAAAATGCCATACTGAAGGAAGAATTGAGGGATCAGCTTTTGAGGGAAGCAGATACACTGGCAGAGGTAGAGGTGAAACTTTCAGAGAAAGGGGTACGGCAAGTTTACCCTCAGGGAGTCTTGCAGAGGGCAAGGGAAACTGTAGAAAGCTTCCCTCACATGTATCCACTCTTTAAAACAGAGTACTTGTATGAGGACAATAACGATGACCGTCCTCAAGTTCTCACCAAAGAAGTCCCATTTACAGCAACCGAAGTAGCAAAGTTGAAAAAAGACTTTGCAAAAACTCCGAAGGAATCGGAGACAGAATATGTGTGGAGAGTGTCCCTGTCAGCAGGGGGGGATGGAATTTTGTTGTCGGAGAAAGAAGCAGAAGGCTATTGGGGTCCAGGTGTGTTCTTAACTACAGGTAATCGCCGAGCCCCATGGTCATTAACCCAGAGGGCTGCGTATTGGGCCGGAGGGCTGAACCCTTTGGAGAGGGGAGATCCCCTTGCCATAACAGGTACGGTGGATCAACTAGTGGAAAGCGTGCAGAAAGCAGCCTGTCTCCAAAAGATGTATGATCGGGAGCTCAAGCCCCACCAGAGTTCCCTGATGATGATGCCTGTAGACCCAGGGAGGATGACTCCCCTGATCCGGGGACTCCCTGACTCCCTGAAACCCACTGGGATCCAATTACAGGGGAGAATTCAAAATAATTCCGAAGGAGAAAGAACTGCGGCCACTCTGGAAGGGATAATAACCCCTGACCATTGGCGGTTGGGAAGGAAAGTGTGGACGTGGAGGGAGGTAGCGCAGGAATTAATTAATTTTGGGAGAAAATATGGCCCTGATGGTGGATCGTTCCAAAAAACCGAAACAAGGGTTGTACGGTCTGCAGAGCAAGTTAACAATCGGCAGCTGTCAATTGGGAAGGGCCAGGATTTGAGGCCACTCCGCAACAATCATCCCGGGAGAGAGAGACTCCTAAGTCGACAGGGCTTATGGCATCTAGGGCTTCAGAAGGGCATTCCTCGAGACCTGATGGATGGACTCCCGACCCCAAAATTGGAAAAACTTGTACAGAAATGGTCAGGGAAGAAGGCCACTGTCGGAGTAGTTGCCGCTGCTCCACCCCTGATAGATCTTGAGGGGGAGCTGACTAGGGAAAAGGCGGAAAACTAGACCCTCCGTTCCCCAAAGGTGAGGAGAGGAGCGGAGGATGGATGTTTGTAAGACAACTCACCTTGAATCTAAGAGGGGATTTATTAGTCACAGTAGCTGTAGGACCAAGGAAAAGACCGGTAATTTTTCTAATTGATACTGGGCCACAAATCACCGCACTGATGCAGACCGAAGCAGAACGGTGCGGGATCTCTATCCCATCTAGAAATCTAATTATCTTAAATGCTCTGGGAAAAACACAGTCAATGCCTGTGAGTTCAGTGACACTATGGTTCCCAGGAGAGGAAGCCCCCATCAATACCATGGTAGCCATAGGACCTTTTCAGACAAACATTTTAGGCATGGCTGCGTTGAAGGGAAGGCAGTGGCATGACACCCAGGGGAACTCGTGGTCTTTTGGCATCCCCCAGGTCAGGCAATTAACTGAAACATCTTGGGCGGAGGTGCGCCTATTGCAAATGGCGCCTGGCCTTCCCCCCTCCAAGATTACCAACGTAAAACCCTGTCCGTTGCCGCTAGGAGCCAGGGAAGGGATAGCCCCAGTAACTGAGGATCTCAAACAGCAGGGAATTTTAGTGTTTACTCACTCCCCGTACAATTCACCAGTGTGGCCAGTATGCAACCCTAATGGAAAATGGCGCCTGACCATTGACTATCGGCGACTGAATGCAAACACTGGCCCCCTGACTGCGGCTGTACCCAACATAGCCGAATTACTTGCAGCCATTCAAGAACAGGCCCACCCTATCTTAGCAACCATTGATGTGAAGGACATGTTTTTTATGGTTCCACTCCAGGAGTGTGATCGAGACCAATTTGCTTTTACCTGGGAAGGACAACAGTACACTTTTACCCATTTGCCTCAGGCATATAAACACTCGCCTACCTTGGCCCACCATGCCCCAGCACAGGAATTGGCAATAATCCCATCAGAAAGAGAGGTCAAAGTCTATCAGTATATTGATGACATACTAAAAGGGGGACATACCATAGCTTCGGTGCAGACTATGCAGGACAGAACTATTAATCACCTGGAAGGAACAGGCCTTCAAATACCCAAAGAAAAAACACAAGCCCCTGCCAGTGAAGTTAAGTTGTGGGGCATCTGGTGGAAAGGAGGGTCAGCCTGTATTCCTCAGGACACCCTCTCAGCGTTAGATCAGGTAAAAATTCCGGAAGGTAAAAAGGAGCTGCAACACACCTTGGGATTCTTGGTCTTTTGGAGAAAGCATAAGCCGAAATTTGCAATAATGGCACGTCCCTTATATGACCTGTTGCGAAAGAGGGTGATTTGGAAATGGACTCCAGCTCACGATGAGGCACTGCAGCTTTTGGTGTTTGAAGCAAGCACCCATCAAACTTTGGGCCCTATCCACCCCACCGACCCAGTTCAAATTGAATGGGGGTTCGCACACTGGGGATTGTCAATTCATTTTTGGCAGAAAGGAGCAGAAGGTCCCATTCGACCGACTGGGTTTTATTCTAGGAGTTTTAAGGATGCTGAAAAGCGGTACTCCAGCTGGGAAAAGGGTTTGTTTGTAGTGAGCTTAGCTCTTAGAGAAGCGGAGCGAACCATACGCCAACAACCTATAGTTTTAAGGGGACCCTTTAAGGTAATTACGCCTGTGTTAGCAGGGACCCCTCCCCCTGACGGGGTGGCCCAAAGGGGTACTGTGAGGAAACGGTATGCTAAAATCGAACATTACTGTAGTGTTTTTACAGTCACTGAAGGTACCGCAAAGGTGTTAAACATACAGGAAGAAGCGACAAACCTTCGGGAGGAGGATACCCCTCCTCCTTCTGTAGTTAGGATTGCCCCGCCATTTTCGGAGGAGCTGCGAAACGTATGGTTCGCAGACGCCGCCGCCAAACGAGAGGGCCAACAGTGGAAGTATCGGGCTGTAGCTATTCATGTGGATACCTAGAGGGAAATAATTCCTGAAGGCGAGGGCAGTGCCCAAGTGGGAGAGTTAGTGGCGGTATGGAGTGTGTTTAATAGCGAGGGAAAAGCAGGGACTCCGGTGTACATCTACACTGACTCGTCTGCAGTATTCAAAGGTGCACAGAATGGCTCCCTTTTTGGGAACAGAACAACTGGGAGGTAAATCGGGTGCCAGTGTGGCAAAAGGAGAGGTGGCAAGAAATCTTAAATGTTGCCAAACACGGGGATTTTGCAATAGGATGGGTGCCCTCCCACCCGGAAGGGGGTACTCCAGTGAGTGAGTGGAATAATAGGGCGGACGAATTGGCCAGAATTGCCCCTCTGCAGAAGGAGGACCAAACAGGAGAAAATTGGGATAGGCTCCTAGAATGGCTACATGTTAAACGTGGCCACGCGGGGTCTAATGATTTATACAAGGAGGCACATGCCAGAGGCTGGCCTGCCCCTCGGGACGCTTGCAGGGCCTGTATTTCAGCTTGTGAGCAATGCCGACTTTGGCTAGAGCGACATCCCAGGGAGGAGTTCCCACTCCATTTGAGAGACAAAAAGACCCTCTGGGAAGTCTGGCAAATCGATGATATTGGGCCTTTCCGAAAGTCAGAAGGAAAACAATATGTATTAGTAGGCGTGGAAGTAATTTCTGGCCTAGTCCAGGCCGAAGCATTTCCACGAGCACCTGGGGAAAATACAGTGCGGGCCCTGAAATTCTGGTTTAGCTCCCTCCCAAAACCTAGTTCTATTCAGTCAGACAATGGCAGTCATTTTACTGCTACCAGAGTACAGGAGTGGGCAAGGGAAGAAGGAATCAAGTGGGTATTCCACACCCCGTATTACCCCCAAGCCAAGGGGATAGTGGAACGAACTAATGGACTCTCAAAACGATTTCTGAAACCTCATAAGCCGCATTGGGCGGAGCACCTCTGGGATGCAGCTACCCGAGTCAATGGTCGCTGGGGAACAAATGGATGCCCCCGATTAAATGGCTTTTGTCCTAAACCCCCAGTTTTAATTCCAACGTCTCAAGCTCTTAGTGTTCCAAGGGAACCAACCTTCTCTCCTGGACAGCCAGCGTCGGTAGAAATGCCAACCGTTGGGACCGTCCCCCTCATACTTACTGAACCCCTTAACAAATATGCCTGGAAGGCTGAAGATGCCTGGGGGGGAAAGAGCACAAAATTAACACTCGCTGGATTGTTCCCTCATTTTAAGCACGTAGATGAAGCCCAAACTGGGCAAGTCGACGTTTTGTTTCATTTCACAGGAGATCCCTGCGGGAACGCAACCGAATGTGGGAAGATTAACATTTGATTTTGACTATGTGTATTTTTGTGATTGATTGTATAACATTTGTAAGCTTAGGCTGGATTTGTAGAGCAAAATGTCAATTTTGTTGTTTTGGTGTATTGTATGGGTCGCGATCCCTGGAACAATCAGTTATCCCCTCAAAGACTTTAGGGATGAAGGAAATGATATAAAGAATTCTTTTATGCAATTGGCTGAACAAATAGCAAGTGTTTATAACCTCACAGAATGCTGGATATGTGGAGGACCGTTTGGTCTATCAAGTTGGCCCTGGGTAGCTATACCTTTGCTACCAAAATGGTGGGTGAGTAAATATAGCGAAACGAAAGGGAATAAAACATGGCAAAGCTCACATGACTCACCCAGAGAAAGGTAAATACTGTTTGGCTAGAACACAAAAGGATGGCGTCTTTGTGGGTAACGGCACATGTGAATGGACATATCAGAACGTAAGCATAACCGTTCAGGTGGGAGAGGGGCCACATGAAAAGGATGAACTCGTATACAGCTATGCCTGGGTGAATGAAGAGGGATACCAGAATGCATTTCCCAGATTTTGGTCTCTCACACCTAATACCAGCCGAGGCAACTCTGTGGGCCGTGCTTGTATTTGGGACCAGGAAGCAGGAGCTTACAACTGTAAATATTGTAATAGAATAGATTGGCCCCGTTGGAGGAGAACGTGGGAAGGCCTTTGTTCAGACATACCATGTTGTGAAAACTCCACAAAGGAATCGCTATATTGTTGCATTGAAAGTGGCCGTTTGGTTTAGAACCTACCCCTTATTTTGACCCTTCGCCCGTGTGGAACATTGGAAAGGACCCTTTGCTAACGGATCAGTGGCCCTCGAGGGACACTGTTGCGTATGTGGAAACCATGCATATAAAGCGTTACCAGCAAACTGGTCAGGAATATGTTGCGTTGGGGTGATCCGTCCCTTGGTTTTCTTACTCTCAGAAACAGACGGAGACCATTTAGGCATTTGAATATATGATGATTTGAAGCGGGAAAAACGATCCAAAGTTACTGATACCTCCCTCACCGATGGGAGTGGCCGGTCCTGGGGTAAAGACGTGCGGACCCCCCAGCGTATCATACAACATTATGGACGTGCAACTTGGAACCCCAATTGTTACCGAAAAACGTGGTAAAATCAGAAACAACTCCTTAACACTAATTTAGTATTAAAGAGCAGGCATTCTTTATTCACGGCGCCGGATGCAGGGGGGATCGTTCCTCCTCACGTGCATACCTTACGCACCTTTCCCATACAATTTATAGATCAAAAATTTACCTATTCATACATATTCATTATTGTCCTTTCTACTGATTGGTACAAACTTGCTTGTTCCACATGTAGATTACTGCGCAAACTCAGTCGACTTCTTCTATTGTTCTCTTTTGAGTAGGTGGTATTACTTGGGTCGGTGGTCCGTGAGTCGGTGGTCGCGATCTCCCCCTGCTGGAATTACCTTTTACCCTTTTGGCTCTCAGTCCCGGCAATCCTGGCCAGTTTTCTCAGTCTGCTACACAAAACTGCACTTTATCATTCCTTTTGACAGAAGTGCATTCTTCTAGTAACAAAACACATTGTCTATATATAAATGATTAGAAACACAAATTGGTTTTGATCACTACATAGATCGATGGATACGCTAATTCCTATACTCTATGTTCTCATATAACAATTCTAGTTGATTTGGCTACACAATGAATGGGTTAGTGGTGCTCGAGAACCCATTTATAATCTACATCGCATTATCCGGCTGCAAGCCGTATTAGAAATTATCACCAATCAAACAGCTGAGGCCCTCGACCTACTGGCAGATCAGGCAACCCAAATGCAAACTGCAATTTATCAACATCACTTGGTTCTCGACTACCTACTAGCCGAAGAAGGCGGGGTCTGTGGGAAATTGCATGATTCTAGTTGCTGTTTAAAAATCAATGACAATGGCAAAGTCATCAAACAAATTACTGCCGGAATACGGAAATTGGCCCATGTTGCCCCCCAAACCTGGAAAGGCTGGAATGTCGATATGTTCTCCTGGCTTCCAGGAGGTCCTTGGATCAAACAAATCTTATTTTACCTATTGCGTGGTCTAGCTACGTTACTGTTTTTGCCATGTGTCATCCCATGTTTCATTCAGTTAATCCAACGTGTTGTCACAAATATGCAGTTTGTACCCATTGTATCACCTGATGGAGTTAAACACATTGGAGCTGTACGTCAATCTGTGTCATCCACAGCCCAAATTGTACAAAGCGTTTGTCTCCCCAGTCTGTTTTATTTAGAAACTGAATTGTTACTGATGTTAGGCATTGGCCTTGTTTAGAGTTTATCCTGGAAGGGCTGCTGACTGCTGGCGGGTGGTCTCCCTTTTGGAGAACGCTCCAAGGCGACGGCTCCACGGAGGGCTTGGTTTCGTGGAGTGACCTCTTACCATTCCTCTTGGGACTTCCAACGTCCCTGGGTGGGAACGGGCGCAGGGCCGGTGGGGATGGGTGGCATGGGCAGGAGGCAGAGCTGCCCTTCCTGCTGGGGACACGGAGGGGACAAAGCTGCCGGAGTCAGAGCATTGGTGGCTTTGTAGCTCCCGCACTCGGCCACGTTGGCCCCAGGCAGCGCAGGCTCCTCAGACGGTGGGAGGCAGAAAAAGTGATTCACCCTGGCGTGGCCCTGGGGAGGGGAGGGAAGGCTTCAGCCTCAACTTCATCCTCGGCTCTGGCTCCGGCTCCGGCTCCGGCTTCTCCTTCCCTCTGTTTTGCAGCCCAGCCCAGCCCAGCAGCTGGTGCTTCATGGCAAAGACGAAGCGTGTGGGCAGGTGATGCCCTGCACCACGGGAAAAAGCGGCTGTTCTGCTGCTCTCCAGAGGACGCCAGCTCCTCTGGGGCTGAGGTCTCTTCTCTCCTGTTAGACTTTGGGAAGAGGAGATACCCCAAGCCGCAGAGCACCCTAGGGCTGGGGTTGCTGCTTTCTCTCTGCCTGAGCAGAGTCCTCGCTGGGGGCCGAGTGCCACCTCGTCCATGCCCTCAGCAGCCGGAAGCTCAGCCGTTGCACGTTAAACCTCGACTCAGCCTTCCTCAAGCTGAGGATGAGGAGCGCCTGTGTTGCCAGGGAGGAGACCAGGAGACTCGTGTCTCTCCCTGCATCTTGAAGGACTGCGGGGACAAAGCAGCAGAGGTGAGGTGACAGCCCTGTGTCCCCTCCAGGCAGGGCACGTTGTGCCCCGTGATTCCAGGGCCAGGAGGGAGCCGGGGGGCGGGAGGCTCAGCTGGGTGCTGCCGGTCAGGAATGTGCCCCTCCAGAAACAGCCCCCTCCCCGGAGACACGCACACGCTGGGAGTAGAGCCCCCCTCTCCCAGGGGGGAGCTCCGTGCCGGGGTCCTTCCTCCTCCCCACTGCCCTCACTCACCCTCTCTGATGTACTGCAACTCCTCGTGCCCATCCACCTGCCGTCCGATGAGCCCTGAGTGGATGCAGCCCGTTGGGGACCCTGCTGCCTGTTGGGGACCCCACTGCCCATTGGAGAACCCTCCACCCAGCCCACCTGGCCAGCACAGCTCCCCGGGGAGGGCTGACCCTGGGCTGCGGCATCGGGGAGGGGATGGATGAGCCTCCTGCCAGCCCCGCCTGCACAGCCAGGGGTGGGACGGGCAGAAGGAGTGCCCCACAGGTCCTGCGCTGGGCCACAGGGACCCTGGGGAGAAGGAGGGAGGGACCATGGGGCTCGTGGCTCACCAATGAACCTGACAGCTTCCCGCCGCAGGGGCTCCTGCGGGCTCCGCAGGTAGGACTGGCTCTGGCGCAGGTATTCCTTGGCCCTGCTCCTGTTCCTGGCCAGCTGGAGGGAGGAGAAGGGTGCACGGTTGGTGCAGAGCTGCCCCCCAGTCTGGCCCTCCCCCCCCGCCCAGGGCCACCCTCCTTCCCCCCAGCAGGACATTCCCAGCTCCCTGCCGTGTGGCATCGGGGTTCGGAGGGAGCAGAGGGCTCCCCAGGGACGCCGGGGTGCCGTCCTGCTGGCAGGGTGCCCTTTGGGACTCCGGGGGAGAGGACAGCCTGGGGCAGAGCCTGCTCCAGGAGGGTGCATACCGCTATGGGGGCACAGGCCCCCCGTCCCCTGTGCTGGGCATGGGGCAGGGCTCACCCAGGGCGGAACCTGGGGGTGCTGGGGCTGTGCGTACCAGGCACTCGCTGATCCTCCATGCCTGCACGGTCTCGCCCAGCTGGGCCAGCTGCCGCCACTTCAGGAACTGTCCAGCACTGCTGAGGGTTTCCTGGGAGGCCTGGTGAGTAGCAGAGATGCCACCACCACCGCCAGGGACACAAGACCCTGTGTCCCCCCTCTTTGGAGGGCTCAGAGCCTGCCCTGCCCGTGCAGGGAAGACGCACCAGCTGGGGACTGATGCTGCCACCGGGTTCAGCACCCTGGGGGAATATAAGGGCAGCCACCCTCTCTGGGTGGAAGCCTGTCAGGCTCTAGTGTTTTGGCCTTGGTGACCCCAGGCTGCTGCAGAGCCACAGCGCCGTCTCTGGGGCTGCAGGGACTCACGCCAGGGGTTGTGCGGAGGGAGCTGGGTGGGAAAGGGACCTAATTCCCCATCCACCCGGGGAGCGGGAGGAGAAAGGCAGCAGCGGGCAGGGAGGTGCGCTGTGCCTGGTGCAGGGACCCAGCGAGCTAGACCTCATGGCGACACACTTTTAAAGGGTCCAGCACCCCCCTGCCCAAAGAACAGGTCAGGTTGGGAGTCCCACCTTGGCCACATTCTTGTCCTCGTCGTGCAGGTGAAAGAGCAGTGGCAGCAGGCTGCCCCACACCACCTCCTTCATCTTCTTCTTTTTGGCATCCACCACAACCCCCATTGTGTTTCGGAAGAGCCGGATGGAGAGCTCCCGCACAGTGCTCGACTCCTGGTGCAGGAGAGGAAGAGGACCTCAGTCTCAAGCCTATGGCAAGCAAGGGGCCCAAAACAGCTGCAGGCAGCCCTGCTCCAAAAGGGAGCAAGCTGTGGCATAGAGAAGGTCTGCCCAGGGAGGCTAGGGTCCCTGGGGCTGGGGGTTGGAGAAGGAGACCCTGCGGAGGGCTGGAGGATGCTGCCAGGGCAGGGTGTGCATCGGTGGGGCTCAGCACGTCTGCCAACGTCCTGCAATCCTCGTCTCTGCCGCGACAGGGAGGCTGAGCCAGGGTGGGTCCACGTGGGGGTTTGGGACACACCACAGAGCTGCCAAGGGCAGCGATGGGGTCTGGGGGCTGCGGGGCAAAGCATCCCCCTGCAGAGCACGGGAGGCATGAATGGAGGTGCCTGTTGAGAGGGGCACGGGTCTCTCCCCCAGCCTTACGTCGCTGAAGAGCGGCTGGAGCTTCTCAGCCAGCGCCAGGGCAGTCAGGCTGAGCGTCTTCCCCTCCAGCAGCCGGAGCAGGTTGCTGAGCAGGGACAGGGCGATGGCGCTGGCATCACTGTCAGCACCCTGCAGCTGCTCCATGACATACGGCAGCAGGACGAGGGTTTTCCTTGCCTGTTGGAGACACACCATCTCCTTTTTGTAAAGGAGCGACCTACCAGAGGGGTGAAAACCCTCTCCGCGCAGACTGGCCTCCCACTAGCTTCTCAGCAGGCAGTGCAGGTCACAAGGGCAAGGTCCTGGCAGACAGGGCTTACCGCCATGGCCGTGAGAAGAGCAGGGCGCAGAGGGTGAGGACAGACAGCTCTGGCTCCTTGCCAGCCCCTTGGCTACCCCCTTCTCCACCAGACCCCCTGGGTAGGCTGGTGGGCAACTGGTGCTGCCTGGAAAGCTGCCCGAGCTGCCAGCAGCCCCTGCCGCAGCTGCTGCGTTTCACCCCGGGGCTCAGCACCCCACGGTCAGGCTCTGCAGACCCCACGCTCGGGCTGGTCACTCTGCCACCAGCACCCCTGCCAGGACGTGCTGGCAGCAGAAGCCCCTTCCCCTCGGCACTACTGCCTCTCTCCTTGCACGGCACAGTCATGGGGCAGAGGGCGGGGCAGGCAGGAGAGCCGGCAGCAGCCGGCACGGCTCCCTGTGCCCAGAAAAGCCCGAGCCACCACGTTACCCGTCACCCACTGCTCCACCCTGGGCTGCTGTCCCGGCTGTCCCTGCTGCCCCCTACTCACCGTGTCGGGCCTCTCACTGAGCCTGAGGAGGCCCCTGAGCACCAGGCTGGGCATCCCCAGGCACTGGCTCTGCAGATACATGGGGAAGATTTCCAGGGCACGGTCCAGCTCTTCACTGAGGCTGGTGCAGCCCAACATCTGAAACACGCACAGCGGGAGCTGGTGAGGTGTGGTGCTGCCTCCAACCACTACCTCAGGGCAAGGATGCTGGGTCACGACCAAGCCCAGACACAGGCAGCAGGGACTGTGGAGAAGCCCCGTGCCCCACGCTCCACCACACTGGTTGCTCGCCTGCTCCTCCACGGCGACAACCAGAGCCCATCTGCTGCCCCAGCTCCCCCCACAGCAGCTGGCATGGGAGAGCTGAGCATCGGAGAGAGCTTGGAACAGTGCCGTCAGGCTCACCTCAACGAGGAAGACCATGGCGATCATCCCCCAGGTGGGCTCCTCCACACTGAGGAGTTCTGCCAGATGGCAGAAGATGGTGGAGAGCAGGGGTCTTGGGGTCTTCATCATCTCCCTGGCAGGGGGAAGGAGGCACCATCAGGCCTGAGCCAGGCAGACACATATCTTTGGGGTTTGCACCACTCTGGGCATCACCCACCTGCAGCGCTTTCTTTGAGCAACGGGAGCCCTCTGCCATCTGTGCCCCCAAGGGAGGGGGTGACATGGGGTGATGGTCCCCGAGGAGCAAGGGAGAAGGGCCTCTCACCTGGCCACAATGCGGACTCCCATGAGGTGGGTCTGGCTGCTGAGCAGGGCATCCCAGCCACCCTGCGCCTCAATGGCCAGCGCCTGGCTCTCAAAGCCCATGCTGCAGAGCAGCACTCTCATGGACTGCACCACAGACCTGCACAAAGAGAAATGCTCAGCTCCCACTGGCACCCCTGCCTTGGCTCCAGGTAGCTGGCAGGGATGAGAGGACAGGGATGGAGCACCTGATGGGACCGAGCAGATCCTCTTGGTGCTCCCTCCAAAAGATGTGCACCTCCTGCACCGTCAACTCCGTGGTGAATGACACTTGGAAAAGCAGTGCCAGGAAAAGCTGGGGGAAAATCGCCTCCACCTCCCGCAGGCAGATGCGCTGCAGGAGGATCTCGCTTACCGTCCTGGCTGCCTGCAGAAGACAGCTAGACACTGAGACGTCCCTGCGCCCCTGGGGACGTCAAGGCTTGGGATGGGCAGGGAAGGAGAGTGGAGGCCCTGGACAGCCGAGAGCAGCCCCAGAGGTCAGTGAGGCCTCATCCAGTAACTCACAGCCAGGGAGAGGACGCGGGGGTTGTCCCCAGTAGAGGTGGAGGTCTTGCACGGCGACTGGTTCATCAGCCTGCTGAGCAGCTCCTGCAGCACCTTCTCCGCAACCTGGGGCTTGGAGAGTGTCACCTTCCACATGCGCATCGCAACACTGCGGGGACCCGGGGCTCTGTCAGCAGGGACACCCCAGAGGATGGCCAGGCTGAAGTCCCTCGGGAGGGTCTTAGGGCCCCTCTCCCGGAGTGAGAGGACCCCCAAAGGCTGGTGGGCCCCGTACCAGGTACATGTTGGGGAGCACTGCAACAGGCTGGCCACCACCATGCTGGGCTGTTTGTGCATCAGCACCAGCAGGGCCCTCTCCAGGCTGTTGAGGGCTACCACCGCCCTGATGAAGGGCAGGTTTCTGTAGATGGCCCACACGATGTTCAGCACCTGGACGACAGACACAGAAGGGAGTGGGGGTGTCAGCGGGGTGAGCGCAGCTGTTTACCCAGCTCCCACTGGGAGCCGCTTTGCATTCCTGCTGCAGTACGCTGGCTTGAGATGGCATCAGTGCTGGTCAGGCACAGGGCCCAGGGAGGAACGATCCTCTGGTGGGCCCGAGTGTTGGCTGTGCCACCCACGGGCTACTCACCTGTCCCATCGGGAAGGCAGGGTCTGCCACAAGGACTTCCACCATGTGGGCAGCCGCCCTGATGCTGTAGGCGCTTGGGGCTCTCAAGCTCTTGATGGCCATGAGGATGATGTCTACCTGGTCAGAGGGCTGGAGGTGGTACTTGAACATCTGTGCGATGAAGGAGAGGAGGGGAGGTTTGTCACCTAGAGCATCACACAGAGCATCTTGGCTGTGCAGTGAGAGTGGGATGCAGAGCCAGGCTGCGCTGGGGAGGAGACTGGTGGTGGGGGTCAGGGTTCTGTGGGGAAGCGGAGCTTGCTGCGGGCTTTTGCCTAGCCTCCGCTCAGGAACAGCGTCAGCCCACATCATCCCCACGCATCAGGTGTCCCTTCACTCATGCTGACCACCCCAGGCAGGAGCCGAAGGCACTTCTTACCGAAAAGATTTCGTTAGCGCTGCTTTTTTGCGAGATCTGCCCGTCCTCCCAGAGCTGCAGCTGCCCTGTGTCATGCAGCCAGGGCCACCTGCCTGGGGAGGACGAAAACCAGGGTGCTCAGAGAGAGGGTGAAGAGCTGGAGGTGCAGTCTGAGAGCTTTAGGCAGAAAAGTCACTAGTAAAGAAAGAGGGCACCCAGGCAGGTCTGGGGAGCAGATACCCAGGGAGGGTCTGGGGCTATTGCGAACAGGGGCAAGGGGAAATGGCTCTTTAGACTGCAGGCAGGCAGGCTGGATCAGGCTTTCTCTCACCAAGGAGAGTGGTCCCTGGCTGCCCGTGCCTGGGGGCACCCAGCCCATCACAGCTTCTCTTACTTCTCTGCTGCAGGATGAAGGCATGCAGGTGACGGAGAGCTTTTGCAGCTTCGCGGCGGGTCGCCTTGTCCTTACAGGTGCAGCAGAGGGTGAGGTGCCCAACCAGCCTCCCCAGCATCACAAACCGATGTGTCTTGGAGCACTGATGCCTGAGGACTACAGCTTGTGCGAAGCAGGGGCAGACCTGGAGGAAGAGAGGCAGTGTGGGTACGAGGTGAGCCTAGGCACAAGGTGAGCCCCAGCTGCTCCCAGAGCAGCCAGGCAGCAGCCCACCGCAGGGCAGGGCTGCTGGACCCAGGTTCCTGCCTTGGGAGAGAGCACGGACAAGGACAGGGGCAGGGCAAAGACCCCTGCTCCTGACTTCCTGCTGACTGGGTGCCCAGCTTCCCTGGGAGGTGCTGGGGCTCAGGAGCACAGCGATGGGGGACTGGGGCTGCCCAGACTGGGAGCTCGGTACCTGCAGCAGGGGTTCGGTGGCGATGAAGTTGGCCAGCCTGGCAATCCGTGCCACAGCCCTCTCCTGCACTGCTGCCAGCTTGGAATCGGTGAAGGGCAGCAGGAGCTGGGAGGAGAAAAGCTGCTGATCTGCCAGGGAGGTGGCATGGCACAGCACGGCATGGCCAGGCTTGCGCCGGGGCAGGGCCTGGGCCCAGGGCACGTGCCCTTCTTGCCCCTCAAAGCAACCTGCTGCAGCCAGGCAGGCCACCGCATCCCACTCCTGCCGCTGCCTCTGCTGCCTTCCACTCACTCGCTCCCCACCCAAAAAAAGCTCCCTCCACCCCCCACCCAAGGAACCCAAGACTTTGGGGTGACCACCTCCCTGGGGACCTGTGGTGGAGGCTCTAGGATGTGGCCCGGGGGAAAGTCCCAGGGCTGGGCTCCCCTTGCCAGACAGGCAGATCCATCTGTGAGGGAGTGTTGGGCAGGACGAACAGCAGGCAGGGCTGCAGGAGCGGGGTGGGCTGGGGCAGGAGCAAAAGGAGCTCTGGCAGCAGCCAGGAGGCAGGGGGCTGGTGGGGAGGCAGCGCAGGGAAGGAGGAACATCTTTGCCCCCCTCCTTGCACCAGGCACTGATTGGGGAGGGGCGGGGCACCACTCAAGCCATGGGTCAATGCTTGTGGGGACCCTGTGCCAAGGCCAGACCTGCAAGATGTTCTGCAGCTCCAGGATGCCGAGAGCACCGGCGCTGCTTACCAGCACCTGCAGCATGCTGTCCATCGTGGCCAGGGTCTGTGAGGGGGACAGAGTCTTGGGGCAGCCCTAGAAGCCTGGGCGGGGTGGGGGGTGGGCGTGGCTGCACCCTGCGGTGCCCAGGAAGGGGCCTCGGGGTGGGGGAGCTCCCCATGGCTCACCCCGTGGCATACCTCGGAGTAGAGAGAAGCCTCAGGGCCCTGGGTGTCCTGCGGAGGGAGGTGGAAGATGCTGCAGAAGCAGATGTGGAGGAGTCTGCTGCTCATCTCCTGCAGAAGCAGCCCCGCCTTGCTGTGGGGACAGAGAGGTGCTCTTCAGACACAGCAAGGAGGAGACAGACCCCAGGGTTGGAGACCTGGGCTGATCCCCATGACACTGACACTTGCATTTGGAGGGAAAAGCCTATGGCACCCCTTGCCCTGCTGTCTGCCTCCCTCTTGGACCCAGGACTGGGGGTGGCCCCTGCCTGGGAGAGGTGCCGTTAGGGCTGCCCAGCAGTGGGGAGGCCAAGCTGGGGGCTGCGGCAAGTACCTCATGGAGGCGATGGTCAGCATGGCTTGCCGCCACACCACAGTACCCAGGTGGTCAGTGGGCTCCTCTTGCAGCAGCACCTGTGCAGCACAGCAGGGTGGGATGGATCGGGATGGGGCAGTCTCCCTTGCCCATCAAAAGCCTGCGGGGCTGGCAGAGCCCAGGTGCCACCATCCCAGCACTCCCTCCCCACCCAGTGGTCCCAAGCCCCATGGTGGGAAGGGCTGTGCCCATCACAGAACCACAGGCTGGCCGAGAGACCTGCAAACGTCATTGGGTCCAAGCCCCAGCTCCAGCCAGGCCACGTAGCTGGCTTTCAAGCATCTCCAAGGATGGAGACCCAGAGCAGTGCTCACATGCACCCCACTGCCCGGCTGAGCCCTCTCCTGCCCCCAGGGCTCTGCCCACTGCCCACTGCCCCTGCCTCACCTCGATGGCCTCCACCACCTCCAGCAAACAGAAGTAAAGCATGTCCCATGTTGTGGAGCCCGCGCTGCTGGTGCTACAGATGGTGTAGATGGAGGCCAGAAACTTCAGCTTCTCCTCCTCTTGCTGCCAGCCAGGGAGGGGACAGGCGGCCAGAGAGCGTCAAGGGGGTGAGACAGGTTGGGGGGGAGGGGGGCAGCACAGCCCCCAGCACCTTGCGAGCGTGGGATGGGGGCAGAAAGACTGGTCAGGAGACATGGGCGCAGCCTCATAGAATTGGCCTTGGATACCTTTGGTCTGCTCCTGAGGAAGGCTCGGATGATGTCCAGGTTATCCTCGTTCTGCCCGGGCAGAGCCAAGGTGGAGCAGCACGGATCTGGCCGAGAGAAGGCAGGCAGGGCTGGGGGGCGAGCAGGGGACAAAAAGCCAAGCCCTCTGCCCAGCTCCCAGGGATGTCACCAGTCCTGGCTCAAGGCTGGGACACAGGTGTCCCCTGTGAGCCCCAGGGGCGAGGGCGCAATGCTGGAGGGCAGCACGGGGAGGGGGGTCTGGCGTGCCCAGGTGAGGGACAGGCTACCACCGGCTGGCAGGGAGGATCCCTGTCCCGGGGTGCCGTGACAGGGCTGGCTCCCTGGCCACTGTGCCATGGGAGCCCCGATGCCAGCCTGGCTGGGCAACGCGAGCGCGGGACCGGGCAGGGACGGGCAGGCAGCCCCCTGCCCGCAGCGCCTGCACACTCACCCGCCTGCAGCGGCTGGACCTTGCACATCTCGCTTGGCTTTGGCCCGGAGTGGGGAGCCAGGGCAGCTACACCCTCCTTCTCCCCCCAGGCCTGCCTGGGCCTGCTAGGGGGTCTCCCTGCCATCCTGCGGAGGAAAGGGGTGAGGGGGACCCTGTGCCCCACAGGGCTGCCCTGCCAGGGGCAGTGGGGCAGAGGTGGCCATGCTTGGGGGGCTCTTTGCTCTCACCCTGTCCTAACACCGTCCTCCCAGACACTGGGGGGGACAGCACTGGGTGATCCAGGGTGTCACAAAGTGCCCCAATAGCACTCCCCCGGGGGGCACCCACAGACTGCCCCCTTCCCCTCTTCCCCAGGACCCCTCCTTGCCCCGGGGGGGGGGGGGTGGGTGAGACTGACTCTCTCTTCCTCCTCCTGCTATGGGGCTGGGGTTTACCTGTAGCGGGGCACCCCCCTTGTCGCAGGGACCCCTCTGTACCCTGTCCCCTTGCTCCCAGGGGCTGGTGCCGCCCAACCTGCAGCTGGGCTAAGCTGGGCTGCAGCCCCCAGCCCCTCGGGCACGCTGAGACTCTTTTCTCTTCCACACACGAGGCCCGGGACGAGGCCCGCGGGGCTCCCCTCGCTCGAAGGCTGCTGGGCACTCGGAGGGGCCGGACGCCCTCCCGTGCGCTCAGCCGCAGGGACGCACAACTGCGGGGGGCGGCCGCGTTCCCCGCTTACTAGTTGCCACGCGCCTGGAGGGTTCCACCAGCTGGCACCGGGCGGGGGGGGCCGGGGTGGGACGGGGCTCCTCGCTCCCCTCCCCGGGGCACAGGGCCCCGCCGCGCCGTAGGAGCCGAGGTGGGGCCCCCGGGCCCGGCGGGGCCAGCGCCGAGGTGGGTGGGCAGACAGGTCGGTGCCAGGGGACGGGCAGGAGGAGGTAGCAGGGCAGGCCAGGGCGGCAGGAGCCGTGGGGCATTAGACATGGTAATTTAGGTGAATAAAGTGGATTTGGTTTGGTTTGGGTTTTGTGTTGTTCTTTTTTTTTTTATTTTTTATTTAAAACAGAGTCCTCCAGAGCTCGGGTCTGGCCAAAGCTGAGGGAAGGGGGCAGACCCTCACAGAGGGCAGAGCCGCAGCAAGATATGGGTGCCAGCAGGGTCAGGGGGCCACGCGCCATCCCCCGCTCCGGCGCTGCCGGCCCCAGGAGGGTGGTTGCACGAAGGACATGGGGCGCAGCACCAGGGACAAGGGTTTCATGACCCAGGTGCAGCGGCTCCGGGGCCAGCGGGCTAGGAGCTGTCAGGGACATGGGAGCTGGGGGCTGTAGCCCTCCGCTTCAGGGGGATGATGCAGATGCTGTTTTTGGCTTCTTTGATTCTCCACCACCGGCCAAGCCTGCAGATGAGAGAGATGGGGGTCACCCTCCACCGAGCCCTCGAGGCAGTGGAGGCTGTGCCCCCAGCCAGCGCTGGGGAAGGGGGACGGTACCGGTGCTCCTGCCCGAGGCCGGCCACCAGGAAGTCACCGGCTGCCGAGAACTCGAGGCTGTTGACAAAACCCACCTGGAGGGGACAGGGCAGGGTGAGAGGCTCGCGCAGCCTCCTCCTGCTGCCCAGGGAGGGGAGAACCCGCCGAGAGACACCCCCAGCCCAGCTCCAGCATCCCCAACCTCCTGACCCATACCAACGGGATAGCCCAGAGGGGCTCCAGCTTCCAAAATCCCTCACTGCACTTCCAGAGCTTCACACTAGCACTGTGGGAGCCTAGGGTAGAGAGAGGAGACTGCCATGCACCCCAACCTGGGGCAGGGGCAGGGGCAGGGGCAGGACAGACCCCCTGCACCCCCAAACCCTTGCTCCAAAGCAGCTGCCCCACACCTGTAGCCAGGAGGTCACTGTTGCGCAGGGCAGCCACCGCTGAGATCCAGTACGGCTGCTGCAGGCCCTGGGCGTCCTGCATGCCGTGCGCCTGCCGGGCCAGCGCCAGCGGCTTCTTCTTCGCCAGCCCCCACAGGGCTACAGACCTACCAGGGAGGGGAGGCATGAGGGGGTTGCAGGAGGGGGCTTTGCCTACCTACCCCAGGCACTGTCGCGGCCCCGTGCTCACCCGTCATCGGCACCCGACACCACGTGCTCCTCGCCGATGAGCTGGATACAATCAATGGAGCCCCTACAAAGAGAAGGGGCAACTACCATCAGTTACAAGCGTGCTTTGGGATCCTGCTTAGGAGTGTCGTGGTTTAGCCGGCAGCTCAGCCCCACACAGTTGCTCGCTCACTCCCCCACCGGTAGATGGGGGAAAGAATCAGAAGGGTAACGCTCGCGGGTTGGGATAAGAACAGTTTAATGATTAAAATTAAAAGAAACAACAACAGAAATGCAATGTAAAGGAGAACAACGAGAGGCGCAAAGCCCCGGGGGAGGGGAAGGGAGGGGGGAGGGGAACGAACCGCCGAATACTGGTCATGGTGTCACATGGTATGGAATGAACATGCCATTGGCCAGTCGGGGTCAGCTGCCCCCACCATGGCCCTGCCCCTCCCAGCCCCCCCCCCCCACCACACGGCAGAGCGCGGGAAGCTGGAAAGGTAGCCGACCCCCACAGTGAGGAGAATTAACCCCGTCTCAGCCAAAACCAGCACATTCTCCACCCCTTATTCCATACCATTTACACCATGCCCAGGTCCCATACGATGCAATACAACCTTACCAACCACCACCCCTCCCCTTCCCATCCTTTAACATAATACACAGACATCATTCCCTTAGTTCATGGACCTTCCCTGTAAAATGTCCAGTAAAATGTCCATTGAGTTCACCCAGTCCATGACTCTGGGCTCCATCTGTCGTATCAGTCTTTCAGGGTGGGAGAGATGATGTGTGTGGCGTCGGGTTGCTGCATACCGAGTCAGTCATCGTTCCGTCACTGCTGCACTTTGCTTGTTTCACAGTCTATATTCCATGGATTGGGAGGCTTGTACTCTGATATCATTGATACAACACAGAGGTGACACACAATATTATCTAGCAGTTCACATTGTGCCATTCAGTTCATTGGCTGTTTTCACCCAAAATCAAATCCCCTTGAGGCACACATCGGATTTCTCCATCCTCCCGCATCACCCACCAAGTGCGCCCAGGTCCTCGAGCAAAAGCAATGCCACGAACAAAGGTTTGCCTTTGCCTGAGGCGGGAAGAACCCAGACTGTTTTGCCCAGCATACTTGTTGCGTGCACTACAGGGACTCTATCCCCTTCCACAGTATGTAGGATTTCTGACCGGGCAGGGCCAGCTCGACTGGCAGATCCCCTCGTGTTGACTAACCACGTGGCTTTTGCTAAATGTGTATCCCAGTGCCTGAATGTCCCACCCCCCATTGCTCTCAGTGTAGTTTTTAACAGTCCATTGTACCGTTCAATTTTCCCAGAGGCTGGTGCGTGATAGGGGATGTGATACACCCACTCAGTGCCGTGCTCTTTGGCCCAGGTGTCTATGAGGCTATTTCGGAAATGAGTCCCGTTGTCTGACTCAGTTGTCTCTGGGGTGCCATGTCGCCACAGGACGTGTTTTTCGAGACCCAGGATAGTGTTCCGGGCAGTGGCGTGGGGGACAGGATATGTTTCCAGCCAGCCAGTCGTTGTTTCTACCATTGTAAGCACATGGCGCTTGCCTTGGCGGGTCTGTGGGAGCGTGGTATAGTCAATTTGCCAGGCCTCCCCATGTTTATATTTCAGCCATCGTCCCCCATACCACAGAGGCTTTACCCGCTTCGCTTGCTTGATTGCAGCGCATGTGTCACATTCGTGGATAACCTGCGCAATAGCGTCCATGGTCAAGTCCACCCCTCGATCACGAGCCCACCTGTATGTTGCATCTCTCCCTTGATGGCCTGAGGTGTCATGGGCCCACCGAGCTAGAAATAGTTCACCCTTATGTTGCCAGTCCAGATCCACCTCAGCCACTTCAATCTTGGCAGCCTGATCTACCTGCTGGTTGTACCAATGTTCTTCAGTGGCCCGACTCTTGGGGACGTGAGCATCCACATGACGTACCTTTACAACCAGGTTCTCTACCCGGATGGGTTTGCCTCTACGCTGCCAGTTGCTTTGCTTCCACTGCTGCAGCCAGCCCCACAGGGCATTTGGCCACCATCCAGGAGTCAGTACAGAGACAGAGCACTGGCCACTTTTCCCGTTCAGCAATGTCTAAGGCCAGCTGGATGGCCTTTACCTCTGCAAACTGGCTCGATTCACCTTCTCCTTCAGCAGTTTCTGCTACTTGTCGTGTAGGGCTCCATACAGCAGCCTTCCATCTCCGGTGCTTTCCCACAAGGCGACAGGACCCATCGGTGAACAGGGCATATTGCTTCTCATCTTCTGGCAGTTTGTTATACAGTGGGGCTTCTTCAGCACGTGTCACCTCCTCCTCTGGTGATAATCCAAAATCTTTGCCTTCTGGCCAGTCCATAATCACTTCCAAGATTCCCGGGCGACTGGGGTTTCCTACTCAAGCCCGCTGGGTGATCAGTGCAACCCATTTACTCCAACGTAGCACCAGTTGCATGGTGTGTAGAGGGGACGCTTCCTTTGAACATCCAGCCCAGCACTGGCAGTCGGGGTGCCAGGAGCAACTGTGCCTCAGTACCAACCACTTCTGAAGCAGCTCGAACCCCTTCATATGCTGCCAATATCTCTTTTTCAGTTGGAGTATAGCGGGCTTAGGACCCTCTGTATCCCCAACTCCAAAACCCTAGGGGTCGACCCCAGGTCTCCCCATGTGCTTTCTGCCAGAGGCTCCAGGTAGGGCTATTCTCCCCGGCTGCGGTGTAGAGCACATTTTTTACATCTTGTCCTGCCCAGACTGGCCCAAGAGCTACTGCATGAACTATTTCTCGTTTAATCTGTTCAAAGGCTTGTCATTGCTCAGGGCCCCATTTGAAATCATTCTTTTTTCCAGGTCACTTGATAGAGAGGGCTTACGATCATACTGTAATTTGGAATATGCGTTCTCCAAAAACCCACAACGCCCAAGAAAGCTTGTGTTTCCTTTTTGCTAGTTGGTGGAGACATGGCTGCTATCTTGTTGGTCACGTCCTTGGGGATCTGACGATGACCATCTTGCCATTTGATTCCTAAGAACTGGATCCCTTGTGCGGGTCCCTTCACCTTACTTTGTTTTATGGCAAAACCAGCCTTCAGAAGGATTTGGACTATTTTCTCTCCTTTCTCAAAAACAACTTCTGCTGTGTTGCCCCACACGATGATGTCATCAATGTGTTGAAGGTGTTCGGGAGCTTCTCCTTGTTCCAGTACAGTCTGAATCAGTCCATGGCAAATGGTAGGACTGTGTTTCCACCCCTGGGGCAGTCGATTCCAGGTGTACTGGACGCCCCTCCATGTGAAAGCAAACTGTGGCCTGCACTCTGCTGCCAGAGGGATTGAGAAGAATGCATTAGCAATATCAATTGTGGCATACCACTTGGCTGCCTTTGACTCCCGTTCGTGTTGAAGTTCTAGCAGGTCTGGCACAGCAGCACTCAACGGTGGAGTGACTTCATTCAGGCCACGATAGTCTACTGTTAGCCTCCACTCTCCGTTAGACTTCCGCACTGGCCATATGGGACTGTTAAAGGGTGAGTGGGTCTTACTGATGACTCCTTGGCTCCTCAGTTGGTGAATGAGTTTACGGACGGGGATCAGAGAGTCTCTGTTGGTGCGATATTGCCGCCGGTGCACTGTTGTGGTGGCGATCGGCACCTGTTGTTCTTTGACCTTCAGCAACCCCACAACAGAAGGGTCCTTCGAGAGGCCAGGCAAGGTCGACAGCTGTTTAGTTTCCTCCGTCTCCAAGGCAGCTACACCAGAAGCCCACCTGTACCCTTCTGGGTCCTTGAAATACCCTCTCCTGAGGTAGTCTATGCCAAGGATGCACGGAGCCTCGGGGCCAGTCACAACGGGGTGCTTCTGCCACTCATTGCCAGTTAGGCTCACTTCGGCCTCCAATACAGTTAGCTCTTGGGATCCCATAAATCACCTCAAGTACAGCTAATTCCCTTTGATACTGGATGCCTTTCTCCATAGAGATACCGCTCTCCGCAGGACCCCAGGAGGAGATGAACTCCCCACCAGCACCCCTCCGCCACACGTGGCAGCACCAGCCCCCTCTCCCGTACCAGGTACTTGCCATCCGATGAGATGGCCACGCAGAGGACGTGGGATGCATGCCCCATGTGCCGCTCCTCGGTGCCCTTCTTCCCCCTGGGCACCACGCACGGCCTCTTCCCGCTCTCCACCTCCCCTACGGGAAAGGCATCGCCGTCACGCCCTGGGAACCTCCCAACATATTGGGAAGCGCCAACGAGCCTCCCACAGAGCCCAAAACGATGCACGTGCACATCCCCGGAAGGGGCAGGGGCCCAGCCACCTCCACAGGCACCCACGCTCCTGCTGCTGCAGGGTCCCTCCCTGCAGGGTTCAGGCTGGGGGAACAGCCAGTCGCGGCCCCAAGGGAACACTTGCATTTGATGAGGGAGCCGTCCTTGGAAGCCGAAAAGATGAACCTGTCATCTGGAGAGATGACCAGGCAGGTGACGGGCAGCTGGTGCCCCCGCAGCACTCGAATGCTGGCTGGATCTGGAGGCTGCACCCGCAGGGAGAGCGGGATGTGAGCTGGGCCTCCCTCGGTCCCTTCCCCCGGCATGGGAGTACCCAAGCACAGCACCCTCCCTCCTCCAGGGTACCAGCCCCTGGCACCCTGGGCAGAAGAAGGGCCCTGGTCCCGGAGCCAGCACCGTAACTCGGGGTGCCGGCCCTGGCTGTGCGCGAGTGCCCCCAAAGCCAGCACTTAGAGCCTGGCAGCCCCCCGGCGCCCCCAGCGCTGGGCACTTACGTCTTTGGCGACCAGGCGCTGCAGCCGACCCTTCTGCTCCAGCTGGGCAAGAAGCGGGAGGCTCAGTGGAGGCGGCCCCGGCCCCGCGGGAGCGGGGCAGAGCCCGCCGCCGCCGCCGCTGCCGGGACTGGGGGGACGCGCCCGCCCCGCTGCTCACCACGTCCTCTTTCAGCCGGTCGCCGATGAGATCCGCCGGATGCGTCTCCTCCTCCTCCTCTGCCGCCGCCCGCTCCTCCTCTGTGGCGGACGTGGGGCGTGAGGGCCGGGCTCAGCACCGAGGGCTGCACGCCCCTCTGCCCCACCGGGGTACCGGCACCGGGCGGCACTCACCGTGCTGGCGGAGCTCCTCCAGGTACAGCTTGGCCAGGCGCAGCTTCTTCTCCTGCAGCGTCTCCTCCACCTCCTCCTCTACCGCCGCCTCCTGCCGCCGCCGCCGTCCCAACGACGGGCTGCGGGGACAGGCGTGAGCACCGGCACCGGCACCGGCTTCCCCCCGCGGCGCGGCTCGTACCTCGTCGACGGGCCGGACAGCCGCCGCCCGCGACCTCCTCTCGGCGCCCAGGACCTGAGGACCGAACCAGGGTGACTCCAGGGACGGAATCGGACGGGACGGGACACGGACACCGACCAGAGCGACCTCGCAGGGGCAGTCACTCCGCAGCCCCCTCCGCCCCGCCCGGCCCTCACCGCCGCCCGCGGCCGCCGCCGTCCCGCCACCCCGCGTGGGGCTTTGGCCCTACAGCTGCCCGCCGCCGCCATGCTGCCGCTCCACGTGCTGCCCGCCCCGCCGGCTGCAGGGGCGCGCCCCGCGCCTATTGGCTGCAGCCGACTAGGTCCCCCTCCCGCCGCGCCTGCGGCCCCGCCCCCGCTTCCTATCGGCGGGCCGCGCTGTCACTCGAGTAGTGACGGCTCTGCCGCGCCCCCCGGTGCTGCTGGGCCTGCCCCCTCGGCGACACGGCCCGCCCCCTGGTGCTGACAGCCACGCCCCCTCGGCGGCTTGCCCCGCCCCCGGTGCTGCTGGCCCCGGCCTCTCGGCGCAACGACACGCCCCCTGGTGCTGCCTGGCTTCTGGTCCCGTAGCACGGCCTTTGCGGGCTCCCAAGGACCCCGGCCTTGGCTGTCGCCGGGGGTAGTGGTGGGACGGCCTGTCCCGGCGATGCTCTCAAGCGCTAAAACCGGCTTTTGTTCGGAAGCTTTATTTTGCGCATTTAGTGTCTTGTCTCTGGCACCTGGGGAGGCGTGGAAGGGCAGCGGGAGCACCCTTCGGCTGCTCCAAGTTAGGCAACAGGCTCGCTTCCTCAAGGATAAGCAGCCAAAGAGTGTCACCACGCGTACCCAGAGCATCCTGGAAGGGCTGCTGACTGCAGGCGGGTGGTCTCCCTTTTGGAGATCGCTCAAAGGCGAGGGCTCCGCAGAGGGCTTGGTTTCCCCGTGTGACCTCCTGAGGGCGAAAAGGGGAAAAGGGGATAGCAGCATTAAGGTGTGACCCTCTCAGGACCATAAAGCCCCTTTGTGTTAGGTAAAATGGCCACTCAGAAGGCAGTTAACGCCCACGATTTTGTCTCCTCACCGGCTGTACCATCTTTTGGAGGTGCACCAATCTCGCCCCTCACCCCGGGGACAAGATTGGGTGAAAAAACATTGGTTTCAACCGCAGAGTGTAGTAGGCAGGATAAGGGTAGTGTAGAAGGAAGCTAGGGTTAGACCGGGGAAAGGAAAAGCTGTAATTTGCGCAGTCCTGGGAGCGAGTCTGTCAGCAGCGGTGGAAGAGAGGAAACGGAGGCTTTGTCAAGCCGATGTCACAATAGACTCACTGCAGGTGGTCATAAAGTCACTGCAGGAACAATTGGAGGGAAACAAGCGATTGTTGCAGGAGGAGAGAAATCAAAATGCCATACTGAAGGAAGAATTGAGGGATCAGCTTTTGAGGGAAGCAGATACACTGGCAGAGGTAGAGGTGAAACTTTCAGAGAAAGGGGTACGGCAAGTTTACCCTCAGGGAGTCTTGCAGAGGGCAAGGGAAACTGTAGAAAGCTTCCCTCACATGTATCCACTCTTTAAAACAGAGTACTTGTATGAGGACAATAACGATGACCGTCCTCAAGTTCTCACCAAAGAAGTCCCATTTACAGCAACCGAAGTAGCAAAGTTGAAAAAAGACTTTGCAAAAACTCCGAAGGAATCGGAGACAGAATATGTGTGGAGAGTGTCCCTGTCAGCAGGGGGGGATGGAATTTTGTTGTCGGAGAAAGAAGCAGAAGGCTATTGGGGTCCAGGTGTGTTCTTAACTACAGGTAATCGCCGAGCCCCATGGTCATTAACCCAGAGGGCTGCGTATTGGGCCGGAGGGCTGAACCCTTTGGAGAGGGGAGATCCCCTTGCCATAACAGGTACGGTGGATCAACTAGTGGAAAGCGTGCAGAAAGCAGCCTGTCTCCGAAAGATGTATGATCGGGAGCTCAAGCCCCACCAGAGTTCCCTGATGATGATGCCTGTAGACCCAGGGAGGATGACTCCCCTGATCCGGGGACTCCCTGACTCCCTGAAACCCACTGGGATCCAATTACAGGGGAGAATTCAAAATAATTCCGAAGGAGAAAGAACTGCGGCCACTCTGGAAGGGATAATAACCCCTGACCATTGGCGGTTGGGAAGGAAAGTGTGGACGTGGAGGGAGGTAGCGCAGGAATTAATTAATTTTGGGAGAAAATATGGCCCTGATGGTGGATCGTTCCAAAAAACCGAAACAAGGGTTGTACGGTCTGCAGAGCAAGTTAACAATCGGCAGCTGTCAATTGGGAAGGGCCAGGATTTGAGGCCACTCCACAACAATCATCCCGGGAGAGAGAGACTCCTAAGTCGACAGGGCTTATGGCATCTAGGGCTTCAGAAGGGCATTCCTCGAGACCTGATGGATGGACTCCCGACCCCAAAATTGGAAAAACTTGTACAGAAATGGTCAGGGAAGAAGGCCACTGTCGGAGTAGTTGCCGCTGCTCCACCCCTGATAGATCTTGAGGGGGAGCTGACTAGGGAAAAGGCGGAAAACTAGACCCTCCGTTCCCCAAAGGTGAGGAGAGGAGCGGAGGATGGATGTTTGTAAGACAACTCACCTTGAATCTAAGAGGGGATTTATTAGTCACAGTAGCTGTAGGACCAAGGAAAAGACCGGTAATTTTTCTAATTGATACTGGGCCACAAATCACCGCACTGATGCAGACCGAAGCAGAACGGTGCGGGATCTCTATCCCATCTAGAAATCTAATTATCTTAAATGCTCTGGGAAAAACACAGTCAATGCCTGTGAGTTCAGTGACACTATGGTTCCTAGGAGAGGAAGCCCCCATCAATACCATGGTAGCCATAGGACCTTTTCAGACAAACATTTTAGGCATGGCTGCGTTGAAGGGAAGGCAGTGGCATGACACCCAGGGGAACTCGTGGTCTTTTGGCATCCCCCAGGTCAGGCAATTAACTGAAACATCTTGGGCGGAGGTGCGCCTATTGCAAACGGCACCTGGCCTTCCCCCCTCCAAGATTACCAACGTAAAACCCTGTCCGTTGCCGCTAGGAGCCAGGGAAGGGATAGCCCCAGTAACTGAGGATCTCAAACAGCAGGGAATTTTAGTGTTTACTCACTCCCCGTACAATTCACCAGTGTGGCCAGTATGCAACCCTAATGGAAAATGGCGCCTGACCATTGACTATCGGCGACTGAATGCAAACACTGGCCCCCTGACTGCGGCTGTACCCAACATAGCCGAATTACTTGCAGCCATTCAAGAACAGGCCCACCCTATCTTAGCAACCATTGATGTGAAGGACATGTTTTTTATGGTTCCACTCCAGGAGTGTGATCGAGACCAATTTGCTTTTACCTGGGAAGGACAACAGTATACTTTTACCCGTTTGCCTCAGGCATATAAACACTCGCCTACCTTGGCCCACCATGCCCCAGCACAGGAATTGGCAATAATCCCATCAGAAAGAGAGGTCAAAGTCTATCAGTATATTGATGACATACTAAAAGGGGACATACCATAGCTTCGGTGCAGACTATGCAGGACAGAACTATTAATCACCTGGAAGGAACAGGCCTTCAAATACCCAAAGAAAAAACACAAGCCCCTGCCAGTGAAGTTAAGTTGTGGGGCATCTGGTGGAAAGGAGGGTCAGCCTGTATTCCTCAGGACACCCTCTCAGCATTAGATCAGGTAAAAATTCCGGAAGGTAAAAAGGAGCTGCAACACACCTTGGGATTCTTGGTCTTTTGGAGAAAGCATAAGCCGAAATTTGCAATAATGGCACGTCCCTTATATGACCTGTTGCGAAAGAGGGTGATTTGGAAATGGACTCCAGCTCACGATGAGGCACTGCAGCTTTTGGTGTTTGAAGCAAGCACCCATCAAACTTTGGGCCCTATCCACCCCACCGACCCAGTTCAAATTGAATGGGGGTTCGCACGCTGGGGATTGTCAATTCATTTTTGGCAGAAAGGAGCAGAAGGTCCCATTCGACCGACTGGGTTTTATTCTAGGAGTTTTAAGGACGCTGAAAAGCGGTACTCCAGCTGGGAAAAGGGTTTGTTTGTAGTGAGCTTAGCTCTTAGAGAAGCGGAGCGAACCATACGCCAACAACCTATAGTTTTAAGGGGGCCCTTTAAGGTAATTACGCCTGTGTTAGCAGGGACCCCTCCCCCTGACGGGGTGGCCCAAAGGGGTACTGTGAGGAAACGGTATGCTAAAATCGAACATTACTGTAGTGTTTTTACAGTCACTGAAGGTACCGCAAAGGTGTTAAACATACAGGAAGAAGCGACAAACCTTCGGGAGGAGGATACCCCTCCTCCTTCTGTAGTTAGGATTGCCCCGCCATTTTCGGAGGAGCTGCGAAACGTATGGTTCGCAGACGCCTCCGCCAAACGAGAGGGCCAACAGTGGAAGTATCGGGCTGTAGCTATTCATGTGGATACCTAGAGGGAAATAATTCCTGAAGGCGAGGGCAGTGCCCAAGTGGGAGAGTTAGTGGCGGTATGGAGTGTGTTTAATAGCGAGGGAAAAGCAGGGACTCCGGTGTACATCTACACTGACTCGTCTGCAGTAGTCAAAGGGTGCACAGAATGGCTCCCTTTTTGGGAACAGAACAACTGGGAGGTAAATCGGGTGCCAGTGTGGCAAAAGGAGAGGTGGCAAGAAATCTTAAATGTTGCCAAACACGGGGATTTTGCAATAGGATGGGTGCCCTCCCACCCGGAAGGGGGTACTCCAGTGAGTGAGTGGAATAATAGGGCGGATGAATTGGCCAGAATTGCCCCTCTGCAGAAGGAGGACCAAACAGGAGAAAATTGGGATAGGCTCCTAGAATGGCTACATGTTAAACGTGGCCACGCGGGGTCTAATGATTTATACAAGGAGGCACATGCCAGAGGCTGGCCTGCCCCTCGGGACGCTTGCAGGGCCTGTATTTCAGCTTGTGAGCAATGCCGACTTTGGCTAGAGCGACATCCCAGGGAGGAGTTCCCACTCCATTTGAGAGACAAAAAGACCCTCTGGGAAGTCTGGCAAATCGATGATATTGGGCCTTTCCGAAAGTCAGAAGGAAAACAATATGTATTAGTAGGCGTGGAAGTAATTTCTGGCCTAGTCCAGGCCGAAGCATTTCCACGAGCACCTGGGGAAAATACAGTGTGGGCCCTGAAAATTTGGTTTAGCTCCCTCCCAAAACCTGGTTCTATTCAGTCAGACAATGGCAGTCATTTTACTGCTACCAGAGTACAGGAGTGGGCAAGGGAAGAAGGAATCAAGTGGGTATTCCACACCCCGTATTACCCCCAAGCCAAGGGGATAGTGGAACGAACTAATGGACTCTCAAAACGATTTCTGAAACCTCATAAGCCGCATTGGGCGGAGCACCTCTGGGATGCAGCTACCGGAGTCAATGGTCGCTGGGGAACAAATGGATGCCCCCGATTAAATGGCTTTTGTCCTAAACCCCCAGTTTTAATTCCAACGTCTCAAGCTCTTAGTGTTCCAAGGGAACCAACCTTCTCTCCTGGACAGCCAGCGTCGGTAGAAATGCCAACCGTTGGGACCGTCCCCCTCATACTTACTGAACCCCTTAACAAATATGCCTGGAAGGCTGAAGATGCCTGGGGGGGAAAGAGCACAAAATTAACACTCGCTGGATTGTTCCCTCATTTTAAGCACGTAGATGAAGCCCAAACTGGGCAAGTCGACGTTTTGTTTCATTTCACAGGAGATCCCTGCGGGAACGCAACCGAATGTGGGAAGATTAACATTTGATTTTGACTATGTGTATTTTTGTGATTGATTGTATAACATTTGTAAGCTTAGGCTGGATTTGTAGAGCAAAATGTCAATTTTGTTGTTTTGGTGTATTGTACGGGTCGCGATCCCTGGAACAATCAGTTATCCCCTCAAAGACTTTAGGGATGAAGGAAATGATATAAAGAATTCTTTTATGCAATTGGCTGAACAAATAGCAAGTGTTTATAACCTCACAGAATGCTGGATATGTGGAGGACCGTTTGGTCTATCAAGTTGGCCCTGGGTAGCTATACCTTTGCTACCAAAATGGTGGGTGAGTAAATATAGCGAAACGAAAGGGAATAAAACATGGCAAAGCTCACATGATTCACCCAGAGAAAGGTAAATACTGTTTGGCTAGAACACAAAAGGATGGCGTCTTTGTGGGTAACGGCACATGTGAATGGACATATCAGAACGTAAGCATAACCGTTCAGGTGGGAGAGGGGCCACATGAAAAGGATGAACTTGTATACAGCTATGCCTGGGTGAATGAAGAGGGATACCAGAATGCATTTCCCAGATTTTGGTCTCTCACACCTAATACCAGCCGAGGCAACTCTGTGGGCCGTGCTTGTATTTGGGACCAGGAAGCAGGAGCTTACAACTGTAAATATTGTAATAGAATAGATTGGCCCCGTTGGAGGAGAACGTGGGAAGGCCTTTGTTCAGACATACCATGTTGTGAAAACTCCACAAAGGAATCGCTATATTGTTGCGTTGAAAGTGGCCGTTTGGTTTAGAACCTACCCCTTATTTTGACCCTTCGCCCCGTGTGGAACATTGGAAAGGACCCTTTGCTAACGGATCAGTGGCCCTCGAGGGACACTGTTGCATATGTGGAAACCATGCATATAAAGCGTTACCAGCAAACTGGTCAGGAATATGTTGCGTTGGGGTGATCCGTCCCTTGGTTTTCTTACTCTCAGAAACAGACGGAGACCATTTAGGCATTTGAATATATGATGATTTGAAGCGGGAAAAACGATCCAAAGTTACTGATACCTCCCTCACCGATGGGAGTGGCCGGTCCTGGGGTAAAGACGTGCGGACCCCCCAGCGTATCATACAACATTATGGACGTGCAACTTGGAACCCCAATTGTTACCGAAAAACGCGGTAAAATCAGAAACAACTCCTTAACACTAATTTAGTATTAAAGAGCAGGCATTCTTTATTCACGGCGCCGGATGCAGGGGGGATCGTTCCTCCTCACGTGCATACCTTACGCACCTTTCCCATACAATTTATAGATCAAAAATTTACCTATTCATACATATTCATTATTGTCCTTTCTACTGATTGGTACAAACTTGCTTGTTCCACATGTAGATTACTGCGCAAACTCAGTCGACTTCTTCTATTGTTCTCTTTTGAGTAGGTGGTATTACTTGGGTCGGTGGTCCGTGAGTCGGTGGTCGCGATCTCCCCCTGCTGGAATTACCTTTTACCCTTTTGGCTCTCAGTCCCGGCAATCCTGGCCAGTTTTCTCAGTCTACTACACAAAACTGCACTTTATCATTCCTTTTGACAGAAGTGCATTCTTCTAGTAACAAAACACATTGTCTATATATAAATGATTAGAAACACAAATTGGTTTTGATCACTACATAGATCGATGGATACGCTAATTCCTATACTCTATGTTCTCATATAACAATTCTAGTTGATTTGGCTACACAATGAATGGGTTAGTGGTGCTTGAGAACCCATTTATAATCTACATTGCATTATCCGGCTGCAAGCCGTATTAGAAATTATCACCAATCAAACAGCTGAGGCCCTCGACCTACTGGCAGATCAGGCAACCCAAATGCGAACTGCAATTTATCAACATCACTTGGTTCTCGACTACCTACTAGCCGAAGAAGGCGGGGTCTGTGGGAAATTGCATGATTCTAGTTGCTGTTTAAAAATCAATGACAATGGCAAAGTCATCAAACAAATTACTGCCGGAATACGGAAATTGGCCCATGTTGCCCCCCAAACCTGGAAAGGCTGGAATGTCGATATGTTCTCCTGGCTTCCAGGAGGTCCTTGGATCAAACAAATCTTATTTTACCTATTGCGTGGTCTAGCTACGTTACTGTTTTTGCCATGTGTCATCCCATGTTTCATTCAGTTAATCCAACGTGTTGTCACAAATATGCAGTTTGTACCCATTGTATCACCTGATGGAGTTAAACACATTGGAGCTGTACGTCAATCTGTGTCATCCACAGCCCAAATTGTACAAAGCGTTTGTCTCCCCAGTCTGTTTTATTTGGAAACTGAATTGTTACTGATGTTAGGCATTGGCCTTGTTTAGAGTTTATCCTGGAAGGGCTGCTGACTGCTGGCGGGTGGTCTCCCTTTTGGAGATCGCTCCAAGGCGACGGCTCCACGGACGGCTTGGTTTCACGGAGTGACCTCTTACCATTCCTCTTGGGACTTCCAACGTCCCTGGGTGGGAACGGGCGCAGCGCCGGTGGGGATGGGTGGCATGGGCAGGAGGCAGAGCTGCCCTTCCTGCTGGGGACACGGAGGGGACAAAGCTGCCGGAGTCAGAGCGTTGGTGGCTTTGTAGCTCCCGCACTCGGCCACGTCGGCCCCAGGCAGCGCAGGCTCCTCAGACGGTGGGAGGCAGAAAAAGTGATTCACCCTGGCGTGGCCCTGGGGACGGGAGGGAAGGCTTCAGCCTCAACTTCATCCTCGGCTCTGGCTCCGGCTCCGGCTCTGGCTCTGGCTTCTCCTTCCCTCTGTTTTGCAGCCCAGCCCAGCCCAGCAGCTGGTGCTTCGTGGCAAAGACAAAGCGTGTGGGCAGGTGATGCCCTGCACCACGGGAAAAAGCGGCTGTTCTGCTGCTCTCCAGAGGACGCCAGCTCCTCTGGGGCTGAGGTCTCTTCTCTCCTGTTAGACTTTGGGAAGAGGAGATACCCCAAGCTGCAGAGCACCCTAGGGCTGGGGTTGCTGCTTTCTCTCTGCCTGAGCAGAGTCCTCACTGGGGGCCGAGTGCCACCTCGTCCATGCCCTCAGCAGCCGGAAGCTCAGCCGTTGCACGTTAAACCTCGACTCAGCCTTCCTCAAGCTGAGGATGAGGAGCGCCTGTGTTGCCAGGGAGGAGACCAGGAGACTCGTGTCTCTCCCTGCATCTTGAAGGACTGCGGGGACAAAGCAGCAGAGGTGAGGTGACAGCCCTGTGTCCCCTCCAGGCAGGGCACGTTGTGCCCCGTGATTCCAGGGCCAGGAGGGAGCCGGGGGGCGGGAGGCTCAGCTGGGTGCTGCCGGTCAGGAATGTGCCCCTCCAGAAACAGCCCCCTCCCCGGAGACACGCACACGCTGGGAGTAGAGCCCCCCTCTCCCAGGGGGGAGCTCCGTGCTGGGGTCCTTCCTCCTCCCCACTGCCCTCACTCACCCTCTCTGATGTACTGCAACTCCTCGTGCCCATCCACCTGCCGTCCGATGAGCCCTGAGGGGATGCAGCCCGTTGGGGACCCTGCTGCCTGTTGGGGACCCCACTGCCCATTGGAGAACCCTCCACCCAGCCCACCTGGCCAGCACAGCTCCCCGGGGTGGGGGCTGACCCTGGGCTGCGGCATCGGGGAGGGGATGGATGAGCCTCCTGCCAGCCCTGCCTGCACAGCCAGGGGTGGGATGGGCAGAAGGAGTGCCCCACAGGTCCTGCGCTGGGCCACAGGGACCCTGGGAGAAGGAGGGAGGGACCACGGGGCTCGTGGCTCACCGATGAACTTGACAGCTTCCCGCCGCAGGGGCTCCTGTGGGCTCCGCAGGTAGGACTGGCTCTGGCGCAGGTATTCCTTGGCCCTGCTCCTGTTCCTGGCCAGCTGGAGGGAGGAGAAGGGTGCACGGTTGGTGCAGAGCTGCCCCCCAGTCTGGCCCTCCCCCCCCGCCCAGGGCCACCCTCCTTCCCCCCAGCAGGACATTCCCAGCTCCCTGCCGTGTGGCATCGGGGTTCGGAGGGAGCAGAGGGCTCCCCAGGGACACTGGGGTGCCGTCCTGCTGGCAGGGTGCCCTTTGGGACTCCGGGGGAGAGGACAGCCTGGGGCAGAGCCTGCTCCAGGAGGGTGCATACCACCATGGGGGCACAGGCCCCCCGTCCCCCATGCTGGGCATGGGGCAGGGCTCACCCAGGGCGGAACCTGGGGGCGCTGGGGCTGTGCGTACCAGGCACTCGCTGATTCTCCATGCCTGCACGGTCTCGCCCAGCTGGGCCAGCTGCCGCCACTTCAGGAACTGTCCAGCACTGCTGAGGGTTTCCTGGGAGGCCTGGTGAGTAGCAGAGATGCCACCACCACCGCCAGGGACACAAGACCCTGTGTCCCCCCTCTTTGGAGGGCTCAGAGCCTGCCCTGCCCGTGCAGGGAAGACGCACCAGCTGGGGACTGATGCTGCCACCGGGTTCAGCACCCTGGGGGAATATAAGGGCAGCCACCCTCTCTGGCTCTAGTGTTTTGGCCTTGGTGACCCCAGGCTGCTGCAGAGCCACAGCGCCGTCTCTGGGGCTGCAGGGACTCACGCCAGGGGTTGTGTGGAGGGAGCTGGGTGGGAAAGGGACCTAATTCCCCATCCACCCGGGGAGCAGGAGGAGAAAGGCAGCAGCGGGCAGGGAGGTGCGCTGTGCCTGGTGCTAGGGACCCAGCGAGCTAGACCTCATGGCGACACACTTTTAAAGGGTCCAGCACCCCCCTGCCCAAGGAACAGGTCAGGTTGGGAGTCCCACCTTGGCCACATTCTTGTCCTCGTCGTGCAGGTGAAAGAGCAGTGGCAGCAGGCTGCCCCACACCACCTCCTTCATCTTCTTCTTTTTGGCATCCACCACAACCCCCATTGTGTTTCGGAAGAGCCGGATGGAGAGCTCCCGCACAGTGCTCGACTCCTGGTGCAGGAGAGGAAGAGGACCTCAGTCTCAAGCCTATGGCAAGCAAGGGGCCCAAAACAGCTGCAGGCAGCCCTGCTCCAAAAGGGAGCAAGCTGTGGCATAGAGAAGGTCTGCCCAGGGAGGCTAGGGTCCCTGGGGCTGGGGGTTGGAGAAGGAGACCCTGCGGAGGGCTGGAGGATGCTGCCAGGGCAGGGTGTGCATCGGTGGGGCTCAGCACGTCTGCCAACGTCCTGCAATCCTCGTCTCTGCCGCGACAGGGAGGCTGAGCCAGGGTGGGTCCACGTGGCGGGTTTGGGACACACCACAGAGCTGCCAAGGGCAGCGATGGGGTCTGGGGGCTGCGGGGCAAAGCATCCCCCTGCAGAGCACGGGAGGCATGAATGGAGGTGCCTGTTGAGAGGGGCACGGGTCTCTCCCCCAGCCTTACGTCGCTGAAGAGCGGCTGGAGCTTCTCAGCCAGCGCCAGGGCAGTCAGGCTGAGCGTCTTCCCCTCCAGCAGCCGGAGCAGGTTGCTGAGCAGGGACAGGGCGATGGCGCTGGCATCACTGTCAGCACCCTGCAGCTGCTCCATGACATACGGCAGCAGGACGAGGGTTTTCCTTGCCTGTTGGAGACACACCATCTCCTTTTTGTAAAGGAGCGACCTACCAGAGGGGTGAAAACCCTCTCCGCGCAGACTGGCCTCCCACTAGCTTCTCAGCAGGCAGTGCAGGTCACAAGGGCAAGGTCCTGGCAGACAGGGCTTACCGCCATGGCCGTGAGAAGAGCAGGGCGCAGAGGGTGAGGACAGACAGCTCTGGCTCCTTGCCAGCCCCTTGGCTACCCCCTTCTCCACCAGACCCCCTGGGTAGGCTGGTGGGCACCTGGTGCTGCCTGGAAAGCTGCCTGAGCTGCCAGCAGCCCCTGCCGCAGCTGCTGCGTTTCACCCCGGGGCTCAGCACCCCACGGTCAGGCTCTGCAGACCCCACGCTCGGGCTGGTCACTCTGCCACCAGCACCCCTGCCAGGACGTGCTGGCAGCAGAAGTCCCTTCCCCTCGGCACTACTGCCTCTCTCCTTGCACGGCACAGTCATGGGGCAGAGGGCGGGGCAGGCAGGAGAGCTGGCAGCAGCCGGCACGGCTCCCTGTGCCCAGAAAAGCCCGAGCCACCACGTTACCCGTCACCCACTGCTCCACCCTGGGCTGCTGTCCCGGCTGTCCCTGCTGCCCCCTACTCACCGTGTCGGGCCTCTCACTGAGCCTGAGGAGGCCCCTGAGCACCAGGCTGGGCATCCCCAGGCACTGGCTCTGCAGATACATGGGGAAGATTTCCAGGGCACGGTCCAGCTCTTCACTGAGGCTGGTGCAGCCCAACATCTGAAACACGCACAGCGGGAGCTGGTGAGGTGTGGTGCTGCCTCCAACCACTACCTCAGGGCAAGGATGCTGGGTCACGACCAAGCCCAGACACAGGCAGCAGGGACTGTGGAGAAGCCCCGTGCCCCACGCTCCACCACACTGGTTGCTCGCCTGCTCCTCCACGGCGACAACCAGAGCCCATCTGCTGCCCCAGCTCCCCCCACAGCAGCTGGCATGGGAGAGCTGAGCATCGGAGAGAGCTTGGAACAGTGCCGTCAGGCTCACCTCAACGAGGAAGACCATGGCGATCATCCCCCAGGTGGGCTCCTCCACACTGAGGAGTTCTGCCAGATGGCAGAAGATGGTGGAGAGCAGGGGTCTTGGGGTCTTCATCATCTCCCTGGCAGGGGGAAGGAGGCACCATCAGGCCTGAGCCAGGCAGACGCATATCTTTGGGGTTTGCACCACTCTGGGCATCACCCACCTGCAGCGCTTTCTTTGAGCAACGGGAGCCCTCTGCCATCTGTGCCCCCAAGGGAGGGGGTGACATGGGGTGATGGTCCCCGAGGAGCAAGGGAGAAGGGCCTCTCACCTGGCCACAATGCGGACTCCCATGAGGTGGGTCTGGCTGCTGAGCAGGGCATCCCAGCCACCCTGCGCCTCAATGGCCAGCGCCTGGCTCTCAAAGCCCATGCTGCAGAGCAGCACTCTCATGGACTGCACCACAGACCTGCACAAAGAGAAATGCTCAGCTCCCACTGGCACCCCTGCCTTGGCTCCAGGTAGCTGGCAGGGATGAGAGGACAGGGATGGAGCACCTGATGGGACCGAGCAGATCCTCTTGGTGCTCCCTCCAAAAGATGTGCACCTCCTGCACCGTCAACTCCGTGGTGAATGACACTTGGAAAAGCAGTGCCAGGAAAAGCTGGGAGAAAATCGCCTCCACCTCCCGCAGGCAGATGCGCTGCAGGAGGATCTCGCTTACCGTCCTGGCTGCCTGCAGAAGACAGCTAGACACTGAGACGTCCCTGCGCCCCTGGGGACGTCAAGGCTTGGGATGGGCAGGGAAGGAGAGTGGAGGCCCTGGACAGCCGAGAGCAGCCCCAGAGGTCAGTGAGGCCTCATCCAGTAACTCACAGCCAGGGAGAGGACGCGGGGGTTGTCCCCAGTAGAGGTGGAGGTCTTGCACGGCGACTGGTTCATCAGCCTGCTGAGCAGCTCCTGCAGCACCTTCTCCGCAACCTGGGGCTTGGAGAGTGTCACCTTCCACATGCGCATCGCAACACTGCGGGGACCCGGGGCTCTGTCAGCAGGGACACCCCAGAGGATGGCCAGGCTGAAGTCCCTCGGGAGGGTCTTAGGGCCCCTCTCCCGGAGTGAGAGGACCCCCAAAGGCTGGTGGGCCCCGTACCAGGTACATGTTGGGGAGCACTGCAACAGGCTGGCCACCACCATGCTGGGCTGTTTGTGCATCAGCACCAGCAGGGCCCTCTCCAGGCTGTTGAGGGCTACCACCGCCCTGATGAAGGGCAGGTTTCTGTAGATGGCCCACACGATGTTCAGCACCTGGACGACAGACACAGAAGGGAGTGGGGTTGTCAGCGGGGTGAGCGCAGCTGTTTACCCAGCTCCCACTGGGAGCCGCTTTGCATTCCTGCTGCAGTACGCTGGCTTGAGATGGCATCAGTGCTGGTCAGGCACAGGGCCCAGGGAGGAACGATCCTCTGGTGGGCCCGAGTGTTGGCTGTGCCACCCACGGGCTACTCACCTGTCCCATCGGGAAGGCAGGGTCTGCCACAAGGACTTCCACCATGTGGGCAGCCACCCTGATGCTGTAGGCGCTTGGGGCTCTCAAGCTCTTGATGGCCATGAGGATGATGTCTACCTGGTCAGAGGGCTGGAGGTGGTACTTGAACATCTGTGCGATGAAGGAGAGGAGGGGAAGTTTGTCACCTAGAGCATCACACAGAGCATCTTGGCTGTGCAGTGAGAGTGGGATGCAGGGCTGCGCTGGGGAGGAGACCGATGGTGGGGGTCAGGGTTCTGTGGGGAAGCGGAGCTTGCTGCGGGCTTTTGCCTAGCCTCCGCTCAGGAACAGCGTGAGCC